>NC_089859.1:20430053-20756303 GCF_036373705.1 Amia ocellicauda
ACGTGCCAAACCTGAGAGGAATGTAATGGTAAAGCATTAAAGTCCACAGCACTCTCGTTGACACGGGCCAGGAGTCTACAGCGCTTTCATCGCCCGATTCCCTCGCCTTCGCCTCAGTTACAGTAGTGAGAGGTAGGCCCTGAGTGACGATACGGTTGGGCGCCGGGACGCATTCCTGCCACCGGGGATCTGAACGGCTTTATCTCTCTGTGGAGGTTGAGAGAGAAGGTGTCGCCGCTGGGAGGGCAGAGGCCCACGAGACTGATATGCAAAGCAGCGGCACACGGAGTGAGCAGGTAACCCGACACTGTTCAAACAAAAGAGCATTGATCTGCTGAAAGGTGTGTGGAGCTGCGGTCGAGGTTTCCTCCGAGACCAGGGGTCTGCCGTTGGCCATGGCTGATCTTGGTGGCTCTTCCCTGCGAGTGTGGAACGCCTCGCGTCCCGCAGTGTGTCTTGGGCTCTTTGTGCGTCTCCTGCCGTGAGCTGGGGACTTGTTTCCACCGCCGCACTTCACAGGTGCCGCTGTCGCCATGGCAGCGTACAGGAGGGATTGTTTCAATAGCAAACAATAGCAGACTGCCTCACCGCTCGCTCTGGCCAGGTTTGACCTGCCTTAGAGCTGCCACACACCCTGCTGAAGGAGCAGCCTGTTACTCCTAACCTCGCAGTCCAGTACTGGTGACTCGCGGTGCTGGTGGGGGGAGTGCCAGTGGGACCAGCATGACCGGGTTCTTGTCTCTGTTGTCCTTTCTGCCTCTGCGTTCGCTGGGGCTGGGGCAGGGCGAGGGGCGCGGCTGCCAGGAGGCGTCCCCGGAGGAGGCAACGCTGCGCGAGACCCGAGGAGACAGTGAGGGCCCGGCTGATGTCATCACCGCCGAGAGGTGCGTAAGGGAATGGCGGTGGGGGGGGGGGTGCACTGGTGGACTTCTGTGCCAACGCAGTTCATCTTGCCATGTGCTGTTTAATACAAATCTTTACTGTAATAATAATTGTAATTAAATAGTGACACCTGTAAAATATTTTTTAAAATATATAATGCTATGAAAGCAACCTTAAGATACTGTGTAACAAAAAGCATTTGCTTGAGAGAAATTGAACTGAGGACAGAGTTGACCTTTGCCTCAAATGCCTTTCACATCCATATTCGTATGCCTGTATGCCTGTATGCATGTATGTATGTATGCGTGTCTGTGCTCATGGTTGACAACACCGAGATGAGTGTGAATGTTTGTTTGCGTCTGGGCTGTTCTGCAGGGACCGGCTGAGGGAGGCAAACGTCAGGCTGCGCCAAGTGCTGTGTGACGTGCTGAAGACCACTGCTGCGGCCGAGGAGACCATAGGGCGCCATGTGGAGGGCCTGCTTTCCCCGGCGATTAAAGCTCCCCCCCAGCTGACCGGCACTGAGGAGACCTGGGGGCCAAATGGCACAGAGACCCGGGCCCCCCACGGCACACTGAACCGCAGACCGGCTGGGGGTGTGTATGGATTAATGGCGCTTAAGCACGCGCTCACACACACAACTTATTCACCCATTCACTCTCACTCACATACAAACACACACACAAACATACTTCACACACATACTCACACTCATTCACTCTCTCAAATATAATAATAGGTAACCAATTACTGTGTGAGGCTGGCACAGAGAGACCCTGATGTGTTGGTAAAACTGACGATTTGCACGCTGCTAGGTGTGTAATTCAGGTGAGAGATCTGGAACAAGTGCTGTTTTCCCATGATCCGAAAACCAGGACCTGTTGGACTACATCAAAGACGAGTTTGTCTCCCAAATCTTCCCTCTGCATCCTCACGGTCAGCAAGGCAGCAGACAGTTGAGCCGCCTTCCCCAATACAGCAGGCCGCCCCTAATGTTGAACTCAGAGCTGAACCCCACGTCCCCTCGGCGCCCGGTGCTGTGCCCTGACTGTCTCTGTCCCTGGGACTCTCATCAGCGGCGCCCAGCACACCCGCACTCGCTCTCTCTCTCCGGCAGGCTGTTACAGCGGTGATTACAGATCTGTTTATCTTGTCCAGAAAAGCAGCTTAGTTCAGCTAATAACGCAGACAGATGTATGCCCCCCCACCCCATCCCCCGGATCCATGCGCTTGGTAATCTGGGTGATTTGGGGATCATCCTGACATATGTGGTTTACAGGTCGTGATGCGAGGGATTTACACTTTCCTGACAGGACAGGGCGGGGGGGTTCAGGTCATGGTGAAACTCAGTCTGTGTGAGAGGCGCGTCACATTACAAGTGCACTACTCCGAGCCAAGCGGTTCTGACATGTCATTAACATGTCAAAACCGCTTGGCTCGGAGTAGTGCACTTGTAATGTGACGCGCCTCTCACACAGACTGAGTAGACACGGGCACAGTGTCTTACAAAGGAGGTAGGATTTTAAGACCGCTGGAATTTAAATTAAATATAAATGAATAAATAAATACAAATCACCTGGATTTATGGGATAAACATGACATGGCACACTAATCTCAGCTGGACTTATAACATGCGCAGCTGAACTTGTTCAGTGTACCTTGTGTTCAGTGTGTGTCACTTTAAGGATTTGAAAACCGAAGCTGAAATAATATTGATAACATTGTCTTATCTGACATTGCGGTGCTGCGTGTCTCACATTGTCCTGCATCGGCATGTGTGGCTGTGGACAGGACTCTGTGGGTCACAGTGTGCCCCTGCAGGACCAGGCCGAGCAGCAGTGACTGACACCACTAAACCACAATGACTTGGTGCAATAGAACGATGTGCCATCCTAACAACTTGATTTGTTTACCTATTTTTTAAAGGATTTGAAGCTGCTTCTAGGTTTTGCCTGCCTTTTTTCACACAGTTACCCTCTGTGATGTAGACTATGTTCTCGTGGGCCGGCTGTTTGTTTTGTCTGTGTTCAGTGTGGAGCCCATCGGTTTGAGTGGAGAGGAGGAGACGCATTAATTGTCACACCTCAGCAGCTTTGACACTTATTTTGTTTTCCTTCATTTCCTGACAGTGGCACGTCCGCTTGTTTTTGTTTTGTTCCTCTTGAAGCCCCGTGCCAGTTTCCCACCAGAAATGATGCCTCTGTCTCCGCGAGCGAGTCTTGTGCTCTCACCGTCGCCCCCAAGCAGTGTCCAAATTAAAGACATCGCAGAGAAAAATGATCAGTTTGCTTTTTGTTGTCGTGTTAATGGCTCATTACTTTATGTGTTTTCCTGCTCCAGACACTCCCGCGGAGCCGTGCGGTGCCAGCCAGGCCGGGGGGGATGACGGGAGTGTGTGGTCGCGGGGCACGGAGTCGGACGAGGGACTGGAGATGTCTCGGGGGCTCCTTCCAGGAGGCCTGCTGTCCCCCACCGGCCTGGAAATGGACACAGAGGAGGCCTGGGCCACCGTCAGCTCCCGCCTGCAGGCAGCGGTGGAGAAACTGCTGGAGGCCATCACCAAGACCACCAACCAGGTATTCCCATCCCGCCACCCCAGCCCCCTGAATGAGATCCCACCCTCTGGAATAATTTACAGCGGCCGAGCAAAGTCTTGTTTGATTTCATTCAGGATTTTCTGTTATTTTTGTCTACTGTGAAGAACGCAGGTGTTGGTTAACGACACAGGGGGGCGCTGTAAGCTTGTGCTGCAGAGAGGTTTGATTTATTCAGATCTGTTGCTTGATCCCAAGTCACTCGCTGCCCCCATCCCTGTCCCTGTCCCTGTCCCTCCCAAGACACACTGGAGACTTGCTCCTTCTGTGGAAAAGTGGTCCGGGCACTGGCTTGTTTGCGTTGTGGATTTGGAAGGGACTTAATCTGCCAAGCTGTGATCTGCTGCCTCTGCCCAGGGTCTTCCCCTTCCTGCTCTGGTGCCCTGAGGGGGCAGTTTCACACGTGTACAAGTATCTGAAGATCTTCCTACCTCAAGGCTATTTATTTTTCTTTCCTTGTTGATTATTTAAAGGTGAGAGATCATCAGCATCCCCTTTCAGTTTCATCCCAGAAACAACATGGTGTATCACCATGTTTATTTTCAACAAAAATAAAACCGTAACCGTATTATTGGACGAGAGGGTCTTTAATTTTGTTGGCCTCCTTCCCTAATTAAAGAAGATTGATGTGAAAGTGTACTCTGACCCCCCGACAAGAACAAGCAGGTGACCTTAAATCAATAGAACTCACTGGCGTGTTTAAATAGGGTCCAGATGTATGTTGGCACCTGCGTTTCATTGCTGCCTTGTGATTGTAATGCCGTTTCGCACATTGCAGAAGAGAACCGCAGCAATACTACAGCTGAGCAGCCTGCTCTCTCAGTAATGGGTCTCTCTTGTGAACTTGGTGTTGTTTCTGTGTGTCCTCTGTAAAAGCTGGCCCAGGTGAGGTGGAGAACAGCTGCTGCCTGAGACTCCTGGTATTCTCTGCCTCAGGGTGACATGCCTCTCCACACACGTTTGTCAGTTCACTTTTTCCTCTCTCTCCTTTGACTGGTATGAGGTTAATTATTAGTGGAGACATTTTCTTGCACTCGCAGAAAGTTGCGTAGGAGCCGTAGTTTGTGGGACGGAGTTTAAACTGCTGTCTGTGAGACTTGGCGAGAGGGAGAAATGTCTTATAGAGGGAGTGGCTGTGGTGGAGTTGGGCTGTGCTTTCCGTTGTTCTTTAACCTGCTCTGCTAGGTGATATTTGTTTCCTAAAGCCGTGGGAATTGCACTTGGGGCTACATGGTTTGATTTGCTACAGTTCACACCACCAGTCCTGGTAATTAAATCTGGCATTTAGGTTTTCAGCTTCAGGAAGCTTTGTGTGGGGGAGAGCTGTTCCCTCGTTAAAGGTCCGGTGTAGCGTGATGTGGAAAGAGCAACCGGCAAATGCAGAGCAAGGATTCGGCCCGGGGGAAACTGCCTGAGGGAATGAAGACTGGGAGTTTGGGTGTTTGTCTCTGGTAGAGATCTGTACACCCAGTGCATCGGCCCCCAGAGAGAAGGCTACTCTGCATCTCTTTCAGAGGTCTGGGTGTCCGCTGAAGAGAGAGGCCTTCTCCCTCACACGAAGACACGCAAACCTGTCAGAACAGTTCACAGACTTTACCGAGGAAGCCAATCCAGTCGGACGGCCTTCCTTTGCAGGGTGTTCTCCTGTGTGCAGACTACCTGCCTAACAGCCTGGAGGCAGAGCACTAAGCCACGCCTGCTGCCCCCCCACGCACACACACAACACACACACACACACACACACATCCTGTACGAGCTCACATTGCAGGAAGTGCCAGGTATTCCTTGCCTGTGCTGAACACGGGCAGCACAGACTTTGGGACAGGACTTCTGATTCTGCTGGGTTTCTTTTTTCTTTTTTGCCTGGCTGGTTTTGTTGTCATTCCCACAGACGAGTTTGGCAGGAAGTGGTTAATGGGCTGTGAGTTTTCCCTGGGAGCTGTTGCCGTGGAGGCATGAAATTGTTAACGAGGTTACTTCTGGATCCATAGAGAGAGAGAAGGAAAGAGAGAGAGTGAGAGAGAGAGGGTGCCAACACTAAGGGAGAGCAGAGAGGGAACGGAGTTTATCATCTACTTCACAGTTTTTAAACTACTTTAGGAAACTTTTCTTGAAGATGTGCTGCTTCTAACCAGTGGGACTCGGGAGAGGACTGTGGGAACAGCAGCCTGGACTGTTTCACCAGCAGAATTGATTGCGTTTAAATTAATTGCACCCTTTCTCTGTGAACTCCGGGGCCTCTGTGTTTGCGGATGCTTTAATCTCCTCCGTGTTTACCTGGGAGCCGTGTGATTGCCTGCGTGCGCCGCAGCGTGTTGTTTGCTCAAGGCTCTTCTGGGCAGCTTCATAGAGACAGTTGCTTAGCTGTGCAATGTTCCCGCTGGACCGTGTGTCGGGACCTGGCCACTTCAACACTGACCGCCACCTTCAGGAATGACCCGGGCAGCAGCGCACGAGTAGCCCAGGAGGCAGCCTGTCCCTCCCCAGGATGGACTCCTATCGGACTTACTGGAAGAACAGTCGCCCAGGGGGCCTGTGGGTGGAGGGCCAGGATGAGGACGTGTACGAGGTGGAGTCGCGCATCCCCCTGCCCCGGCCCTTCGCTCTGCCCACCAGTTTGAACGAGAAGAACTCAGTGGTGGTCCACACGCAGATCTCACATGTCAACCACATCAGCAATGGCCACCTGCTGCGCGTCGTGTCCAAGATCTCCCTGCCCACCCCGCCTTATACCGTGAGTGCGCTTCGTGACCGGGGCGGACGGACCCATCCCTGCCCTGTCGCACCAACGTTATCAATTGTACTGTGGCTAGGGAAGGAAGCAAATATATATATTATTACTATTAGTTATTTTTTTTTATTTATTTTTTTACAGCTTAGGTAGCTATTAAATATTGATTCTCCTGTTTGTTTGCAGCGTTTGGTAGTAATATCTAAGTATGTTGGACTGACTGTAGTTTTGAACTTCATCAGAATTGTAGAGAATAGTGTTGGAAATAGTGTTGTTGCCAAGCAGTATTCCAACATTATTAGTATTTTATGTCATTTTGTTTTTGTCTGGGGGTTTGCCAATGGGCATCTGTGAGCATTTAACTAAATACGATAAGAAAAAACTTTGCATTGTAACACCGTTTTTGTGTGTTCAGAAATTTATTTCCGTTCACTATCAGAAGGTTTCCCTAATTTTACACCAACACAGCTTGAATGTCTGTGTATTCATCCTGCCTTGACAACAATTGTTTATTCCCTCTATGTGGGGTGGAAAATTGGCAAGTGTCTGAGACAACGCAGATCGCTTTAATCTCATCAGCTAGAAAAGTGATTGTATATCGTGGTATTAAAAGCTTAGGTTGCATTATCTTTTTAAATCTTTATCATATATTAATACCTAAATAAGAATTAAGTATTTTAATGTCTGTTTAGTCCTCTTGAATATAGGCCCTCTGACCAGAATTATTAAAAGGGTTTAAATCAAATTAATCAACACCAAGACAGTTTATGTAACCAGGATCCTGAGCATCTTACACCCCAGATCACCCCCAGCACCCTCAAATGTCTGGGCTGCTGCGTGCTTAGTGTCGCTGTGTTGTGCGGTTGTGTTCTAGCCATACTGAGTGTCGCTGTGTTGTGCGGTTGCGTTTTATTTGGGTTCTGAGTGTCGCTGTCTTGTGCAGGTGTGTTCCAGACGGGTGTTGTGTGGTTTGTGTTCTACCTGGGTTCTGAGTGATGCTGTGTTTCAGCTGGAGCACGCCCGGGTGACGGAGACGGAGCTGATGCGCGAGTCCTTCAGACACAACGCGGAGATCAACGAGCTGATGCACCGACAGGAGGAGCTGCAGGAGCGCCTTGCGGAGGAGAGCAAGGCCCGCGAGCAGCTGGCGCTGGAGCTGCACCGCGCCGAGGGTGAGTGTGTGCACCAGGGGGGCGCATTTATGTAGGTATAGCCTACATAAAGCCTAGGTGAGACTGTGTTGTACAGATAGTTGGGATGATGATGTTGGGATGGGAAGTATAGACACCGTGCCGTTTTTGCTGGTACAGCGTCATGTCACCCTGTTGCTGAAGTCCTGGGCTGCACCTGCTCCATGAGAGCATGCTGTCCCACGGGTAGCTCCCCCCCGCGCAGGGGACAGGTGCAGGACGAGGTCCCCGCTCTGACCTGCAGATGTTCCTTCTGCTAATTCGCATCATAATGACGAAACATGAGCCAGGGAAGAGGATACTCTTGTTGCTGTTGAGGAGTGGATCCTCTCGTTACCAGGCAGGTCACTAAGGCGTGGCCCATTCTGTGTGACAGGGTGACACTTATACCCTTGTGTCGTTGTCAGCCTTCTGGCGCAGCGACGATGTCCTGTGTGGTAATTGCACAGGTGAGGTGTGGAAATACTGGTTAGGCCTATGCAGTCCTTAGCAGGTCGCCTGTTTTGGCAGCTGTGATCATTCCCTCGTGACTGGCGGTGATTCGCACCTGCCAGTGTCACTACACAAATATCTGAAAAATTACTCAGCATTCGATTGGAAGCCAGTTTGCTGCATAAGGACCATTTACACTGACATGACTACTGTACAGGTCGTTCCCAATTGACTGATCCGGAGGGAAACCATGATTATTGGAAGCATATCACACCCAGCGATCAGTGTATCGGATTTGAACACATTGTTTGACCAGCAACACTGCGCTTTCCCCTGCAGTTCATGATAACGGAGTTACAGAGGAATGTGAACACAACGGTCAATGCTTGTGCGCCGCAGTAGTGAGGGAGCCACGCGTCTGTGGGTTTCCAATGACAGATGGATTGGATCATACGTGTCGGGACACGCTTGTCCAAACACACGGCCCGGGCTGCCTCTCGTGCCTCCATCAATGCCTTACAGATTGCCAAATGATTGATTTTTGATGGGGTGGGGTACGAGAACACAAGCACCTCTGAGATTATGGAACCAGGTGAAAGGATAGGCCTGTTGACATGGGCCAAACACAGGGAGAGGCTGAAGCGTTAACAAGTCCTACCCTGAGCGCGTGCAAACCAGCCTTTTACTGCGATTCTCCACATTCCTTTCATTGGCCTCCCTCGCTCTGAAGCCATAAAACCATCTGGTGCTCTGCGTTACAAAGGTCAGTTGCATCTATCTGATGAGTGACGCGTCACGCATCGCCCACATTCATGGAAAGCAGAATAAGAATAGCCGCTGGTCGCCTTCCTGAGTGCGTTAACTTTAATCTAGACACCGAGATGATTTGCAATACAAATGTGTTCCTAATACTGAAATAGACCCCCACGCCTCTGCTGTCGATTGTGTCGGCTACAGTCTGCGTCACGAGAACAAATATATCACTTTTCTTCCCCTCATATTGGGCCTGAAATGCATTTTATGTGTAGCATGAATCTCTATAATTTGATTGAAAATTTTCCGGAATGATTTGTCATTTTGAAAATAGTCCCTTGAGTTTAATTTATTTTCAGTATCCAGTAGAATATGATCAAAGCAAGATGTCTTCTGTTATTGTGACCTCAGACCTTTTTTAGTGGGTGACACAACTGTGATAAGTTTCGCGATAAACATTTTCATTTAGATTTGACTTTTTTCTTTAATTCTTTAACGCAAACCCATACGTGTGTCAGCTCAGAGCCACATTGAGACCTCAATCAACAATGCTGGCCTCGTGAGGTCGGGAGGTCACAGGTTTTATGGTGAATGTCATGGAAATCCAGAATAAATTTGGGTACTTTACAGATTACATGTAAATGCAGGCGTGATGAAGTGTGACAGCGGTGGACAGGATGGGGGCTTGGTTGGCTGACGCGCAATCCTAAAATTGTGTTCGTATTTTCTATGTCCCCCGCCTTTTCTTTAATTATAGCTGAATAGAACTGCTTACATTTTTAATGAGACCGCGGCACCACTGTCCTGAGGGAACCCACAGCCCTTCCCAGCCTGCTCTGTGCCATTGTGATTTTTTGGCCAGGCCGTGCCGCGCAGGGCTCTTGCTGTGTTTTTGTAGGTTTTACGCATAAAACATCCATTCATCCGCATGTCTGAAACGTGCTCTGCATTCCAGGACTCCCTAATGAGTTTAATGAGCTTTCTCAGGCGGAACCAGTGTTCCCGCCTCCACACTCCTCTCTGTGTAGCTCCGCTGGGATGTGAACTGGGCTCGGGGATGTGTGGCTCCGCTGTGTGGCCCCTCTGTGATGTTAACGGAGTTCAACAGCTTGGTTCCCCTCGCACCCCAACACAGTTCACCGTTTATTCTTGTTTGCATGCTCCTGTATTTTCTT
The DNA here is from genome assembly GCF_036373705.1 of Amia ocellicauda. NCBI lineage: Eukaryota > Metazoa > Chordata > Actinopteri > Amiiformes > Amiidae > Amia > Amia ocellicauda. The sequence goes on from NC_089859.1 coordinate 20,439,811, forward strand.
GTTTTATTGTATTGTAAAGGCACTGTTGACAGGAGCTCAGCTTGCAGGGCTATGGATTGATATTGACGGTTTGTGCCTTGTCACGTTTTGTTGCATTTAGTTTTTGGAAGTCTCTCCTAAAATGTTTTTATTTTTTGTCTCTGAACTATACACCCTTTTTCTGGAATGCATGGCATTTTATAATGCAGGGAATCATTACACATTTTGTCCTGCAGTGCCGTTGATATCATGTGTGTCTGGGTGGGGTCCCGGGGCATTTATTCATAGGTTCCTCTTGCCTTTTTTTTTTTTTTTTTTCCTTTTCTTGTTGGACTCGTTTTCCTTTACTCGACGCAGGTGTGTTTCTGACATGAGTTTGTCAAAGCAGGCCTGTGGTTGATTGCTCAGAGAGGTGTGCCTTAGGCTAGCAAAAGTGTCTGCTGTAGAGTGTCATCGTACAATGATACAATATCTGACTGCGTTCAAGAGCTTTATTCAAACCCAGTGTCTTATTGCACAGAAGCCTTCATGTCATAATTTCGGAGCAGCGTGGCCGGGCTTGTGGGGAGGGAGTGCTGGGCTGTTTCAGTGCACTGTGCTCTGATGATGGGGGTTGTTCTGTTTAGGACATACCAACACACTCACAATAGCACTATCAACACTGGTTTTGTTGGTGGATAAGCCAAGTTGACATGGTGTGTCTGTCTGTCTGTGTGTGCACTCTGCAGGGCTGATTGACGGCTACACGGACGAGCGCACCCTGATGTCGCAGCAGGTGTGTCAGAAGGAGGAGCTACTGCAACACCTGGAGGAGGAGCTGCGCGTGACAGGCAGCCGTCTACAGGAGCTTGAACAGGAGAGGCAGCTGGTGCAGCAGGAGAGGGAGCTGCTGAGCCGCCAACAGGATGCCATGCGGGACGGGGCCGGCCCCCGAGAGCTGTGTGGGTACCTTCCCTTCTCCCTACACACACTCACAACCCCCCACTCTGCACACACTCACACACTTGCACACACACACTGCAGCCCCCGAGAGCTGTGTGGGTACCCCCACTTCTCCCTACACACACTCACACTGACAAACACATAAACACATGCATATACACACACTGACACTGAGGCACCAGAGAGTTGTGTGCATACTCCCCATTCACCCTACACACACACACACACACACACACACACACACTGATACCGCAGCATCAGAGAGCTGTTTGTGTACCCCCCTTCAACCTACATACACTCACAATCCCCCCCACCCTACACACTCTGAAAAACACTCACACTCACACTGCAGGCCCCCGAGCCGTGTCGGTTTCAGAGCTCTTCTTGCTATACTTTAATCACGACACGTGCCGCGAAGTATCTTTCAGAGACGAGATCGGCTGGTCAGGTATGGGTGAGATGTGCCTACTCTGTACAGTGAGAGCAGAGTGACCGTCTCTGTGGGAGACAGTGAGGGGGTATGAATGCCTGGGGGAGACGCTAACAAACACTTCTTCCAGCACTGCGCTCACGTCCCCCTGCAGACACGCCTCACGGTTCAGAGCCGACAGGCCTGGACTTCTCTTCTCTCCTCTGCTCTCTCTTCCTTTCCCGAAGCCGTGTCTAATGGCCGCAAGTGAACTCTTGTGCTCTCTTGTTCTCTCAGGTCTAGTTGAAGCTGCAGTTGATGCAGCTCCTGAAGCAGGTGTGTTTACCTTCGAGCATGGCCATTGTGTTGTTGAATATGTGTTTAATCGGGTGGCACACCGCGAGATAAAACATTGGTGGATCCTGTGACTGCTCACAGCTTAGAGCTTGCTTGCCTTGGGCTCACCTACTCACTCTTACTAACCTGTTGCTCTGGCTTCTGATTTTTTTATCTGTTTTTATAGTTTTCTTAAGTGAATGTATGAATATGTACCGGTTTGTTCATAGTGAGCATAATATCATACTCGTGCACTAAACCTTGCACGATAAGGATCTCCTGATCTGCAATCATCTGCATTCGTTTGATATCTGAAAGAAAAGCGAAGGAATCTCATTGAGACCAGGATTACAGATCGCTCTCTCCCTCTCCCTTTTTCTCTCTCTTTCTCTCTCCCTCTCTCCCCCTCTATCCTCTATCCTCCTCTCGAATTGGCATAGTTTCTGCTGCAGTCCCGACTGCCCAGTAAGATGATTGCTGGTTTGGGGATATGTCGTTGCCTGTATTGCACTTGGTCACAAGAACTCTGCGTTGTTTTGTTTCAGTTAATTTATTTTTCCTTGTGGCTTTTTTCCCTGCACCCTCTGACCCCTTTTCTTGTACTAATACTTTGGTGGACTTGGTCTCCTCGCCTAGTAGTGAGCTGGTGGGAGAGGGGGTTTTAGGTGTTAGTGGGTGTCTGGGTCACATGGGAATCATACGGGTTAGCACTCTGGGAGTGGGACTGTCTCATTTGTCACAGAGGATGGAGAAATGCCTCAAAGTAAAGGTGTGGCTGTCAGCTGTCCAATATTTCACAAATAGAGTTATACAAATGAAAAAATAATCATGATTTCACAATATTATAGGCCTTTGTATAGTTTCGTTGATGTTTGCTGCAATTTCATTTCATAAGTGTTCATCGCTCCCTTGCACGGCCGCTGGCAGTCGGCTTGGGGGAGTCTTTCAAGCTCATACTGGAGAAATTCCTCAGCAGGGCGAACGTCAAGATCGGCAGAGACATCAGGCAGTGAGACACGTGTACAGAGATGTGTGATAAACCTGAAAATGGAAATTTAAAATGCAAATTGTCATCCTCTAAGCTTGATTGAAACTCAATTCAGCGATAGAAACACAATGCACGAAACAGAAATTGGCTGGTTTGATGACACACCACTGTGTCCCTCCCTCTCCAGTGTGCTGTACGAGACTCCCCTGCTTCACTGCAGAACTCAAATCCCATTAATTTAAAACACACCTGATGGCCGGCAGCTACACTTTTGTCCGTTTCGACATCCCTGCATCCTCTTTATTGTAATCATTAGACAGAGGTAAATGAACCAGTAGATAACTGTGACTGAACTGAGAAAGGGTGGCTCCTGGGGGCAGCTGACGGACTGTCTGTGTTGTGTGTTTGTGCGGGGCCGCTGTGCAGACCTGCTGGAGGAGACTGAGAAGCTCATGCAGGAGAAGGTGGAGGTACAGCGCCAGGCGGAGAAGGAGAACGGAGAGCTGCTGCAGCAGGTCCAGGCCCTGGAGCAGGAGCTGGAGGAGCAGGTGAATCGGGCCGTGGAGCTGGAGCAGGCCAGGGCCGCGGAGACCTCCGACCTCCAGCAGCAGATCCAGGCGCTGGAGAAACAGCTGGACAAGAACAGGAAGTTCCTGGATGTGAGTGTGCTCTGTGCCCTTGGGGGCGTGGCCAGCAGGCTGGTTTTATTGTTTTTACAATTCTGTTTATCAAGTTTTAATGGCACATATCAGTACAGAAACATAATGAATTATACAGCATAATCCATGATCGAAAAATAAGGAAGAAAAACCAACATAGTGCAGACACTCCCTTGCCCCAGAAATATAAGGCACAATTGTACATCATATACCAAATTAAAGTCAGTCTGTTGTTCAAAAGGATGGTCACCCACAAAGCTTTTAAATTTCCTTCGCTCTGATACGGATGACCTACTGAGTCTGAATTCCTCTCAATCAGTATCAATGTGCATGTCTGATGTCCTGTGTCTGTAAACTGCTTGGGGGGGACATGGGGAGCAGCGAGGCATAGATACCCAGCATGGAAATCCTTTGAGCTTGTTAGAATTTAGATTTCCTGAGGCACTTGTTTAATTTCAGTATTGTTTAATTTAATGTAGGTTTTATGTTTCTTTATATGTTTGGAATGTCGATAAAGTAAACTTCCTGCTTGTGTTTTTACCCTGAACTATGAACAATAACGGCCATAGACGTTATGTTAGATAAACTGGCAAGAGCAGATCACTAGAAAACCCTTAGCAACTTCTGAGCATCCCATGTTCTCGCCACACCTGAAGCCGTATCTTGAGGACGTCCACAGTTGGCCACGTGGCGCTGGGCCTTTTAAAAGATGATGTTTTCAACCTGACACTTCCTCGTACCCCTGCCTTCTCGATCCACAGGAGCAGGCCATTGACCGCGAGCACGAGAGGGATGTTTTTCAGCAGGAGATCCAGAAACTGGAACAGCAGCTCCGGAGCCCACAGAAGCTACAGCCCAGCAGCGAACAAAGGAACCGAGAGGTACCGCGCCCCTGTCAGCCGCTCCCTTTGTTCCAGCTTACACATGACACTGTGGAGTATGGCAGGAGTTTCGGCGCTGCCCGGCCCACTATTGTTGTCTCCCAATAAAGACCTGTAGTCATGTGACCAGCTCATGGTATAGAATACCTGACTCCTTCCAGACCAGGGTGTTGACAAAGAGGTCTGACAATGCCAGCGCAGTGTTTACCTACACAAACATTACATCTGATCCCAAACTGGTTGGGCAGGAGCTTAATTATAGGTACACATTGATCCTGTTGATCTAAGAGGAAAAGCCATCATTTCATGGCTTAAGTGGTGACCATTAGTGCCCCTGTGTTGTTTTGCGATCATGGAATACAAAGGGCCACCGTGAGATTCACGATCCATGCAGAGAGGGTGTGAGAGTGGGATGTGTGTTGATGTGTAATTGTGTAGTGTGCCCCCTGAGATCCATGAGACAGTACCACACTACCATGGTGCAGTGTGATTGGCAAACCAATCTAGGTGTCATGATCGATAGATTAATTTATCAGTCTGTCTGTCCATGTCTGCCTGTGCTTCACTGTCTGGTTCTCGTGGGCAGATGGAGCAGCTGGCCAGTCAGCTGAGGGACAAGTCGGACCAGTGCAACGAGCTCCTGCTGCGGAACGAGCAGCTCCACAGGGACGTCCAGGAGAGGAACGAGGAGATTGAGAAGCAGGGCTCCCGGGTCCGAGAGCTGGAGCAGGCTCTGATCACCAGCACTGAGGGCGCACACCAGGTGAGCCAGCACTGCTGTCTGCTGCGCTTCACTGTTCTTCCTCCTCATCCTCCCTGTGTATTTATTTAGCTGATGCCCTGGTCCAAGGTGACTAGTGATGGACTGCTGTTTTCTCTGTGGGTTCTGGTCATTCCACCTCTGATTTCTGTACTCATGTCATCTTCAGGCAGAGGAGGGGAGGCGCAGTGCTCCTGCTGAGGCCGCCGGAGAAACAACTCTGGAAGCTCAACTACAGACGGAGCGGGAAGCCCTGGACAGGAAGGAAAAGGAGGTACGCCATCGTCACGGTCTGGAGCACCAAATACTCGGCTCTTGTCTGTTTTACGCCTCTTTTGATCTCTCCCACCTCTAATCGCCTCAGTCTGTGTTTCTCATCGAGCCCAGTGCGTGTAAAACCACACAGGTAGTGTGTGTTACGGGGTCAGTCGCTAGGGAACAGCACGGGGAGGCGGTTGCTTGGCTGTTTGTTCTGTCAAATATATGCTGTATCCGCTTTTTATGTTAAAAATCTATTGAAGTTTCACTTTATATCCAGCCCGTTGCCGTAGTTACACCGGTATCATCAGCAGCACAGTGATAAAGCATCTAATTGCTCGTCCTGTCTGCATCGGGCAACATGTGTATTCCATGACCCCGGTAAAACTCCCTGGCTGAGGGCACTGGCTGATAAACACACAACAGCGGTGAAAGCTCGTCTCTGATCTCCCCCTCAGATCTCCAACCTGGAGGAGCAGCTGGAACAGTTCAGGGAGGAGCTGGAGAACAAGATCGAGGAGGTCCAGCAGCTGCACATGCAGATGGAGATCCAGCGTAAGGAGCTGAGCACGCAGCGGCAGGACCTGGAGAGCAAGAACACACTGCTGCAGGTACGCCACCGTCCCGCCCCCTCCGCCTGCTCCCAGAGACAAACAACCCCCTGTGGAGTTCTGTGATCCATGTGTTCTGCTCTCGCTCGTCTCTTTTCATTAGGACACGTCTTATGTGCAACTTCTTCACTGTTGTTTTCTTAATCAGCATCACATTTTAGTTGATTTGTCTGTGTATGTGTCACCCTGTGCGTGTCTCTAACAAGCTCTAATGCCCCTCTACTGCCCCAGTGTGAGTGGAGGAGCCAGAGGGCAGTTTAGCAATCCCTACTGTCCTCCAGAGCAGGTCTCGGGCTGTTTTCTCAGTCTCTACTGCTGGCCAAGGCCAAGACCACCCCAGTATATCTGTCTGTGCGTGTAGCGGTGGTCTGATGAACCGTTGTGCACTGCCAGTGAGATCTGTACCTTGGCATAGTTAGACAGCACAGTAACTACATCCTGAAATAGATCATTCTTGATGCACTTCAGTCAGTGTGATTTATCTTTTTTAATCGCTCCTTTAGAACCCAGTTGTAAAATATGTCATAAATGTCTGTACCCTGTATTGCCATTTAGCATATTTCCTGGTCATGCTGGGATGTGATTGCAGTATTGTGTGTGTGTGTGTGTCAGTGTGTGTTGTTTAAAGGCTGTGCTTTGTGTGCGGGCAGAACGAAGTGGCGTCCCTGAAGCAGCCCCCCTGCGCCTCGGACCTGCAGTCCGGCCCAGACCACCGATCGGTCGTTTCCAAACTCTCCATTGTTGCGGAGGACAAAGACCAAGAGATTGCACGGCTCAACGAGCAGATTTTCAAACTGCAACAACTGGAGAACATGCACGATAACAAGGTAACCCCCCCCAAAATAATTTAAGATGTAACAATACCAAAAAAAGTGCAAATTAATATTTTATCGGCAAGCATTTGCAAGAAACAAAAAGAAAAATACCTCATCACTTTTAAAAATGTGCGATATATATATATATATATATATATATATATATATATACACACTCACCTAAAGGATTATTAGGAACACCTGTTCAATTTCTCATTAATGCAATTATCTAACCAACCAATCACATGGCAGTTGCTTCAATGCATTTAGGGGTGTGGTCCTGGTCAAGACAATCTCCTGAACTCCAAACTGAATGTCTGAATGGGAAAGAAAGGTGATTTAAGCAATTTTGAGCGTGGCATGGTTGTTGGTGCCAGACGGGCCGGTCTGAGTATTTCACAATCTGCTCAGTTACTGGGATTTTCACGCACAACCATTTCTAGGGTTTACAAAGAATGGTGTGAAAAGGGAAAAACATCCAGTATGCGGCAGTCCTGTGGGCGAAAATGCCTTGTTGATGCTAGAGGTCAGAGGAGAATGGGCCGACTGATTCAAGCTGATAGAAGAGCAACTTTGACTGAAATAACCACTCGTTACAACCGAGGTATGCAGCAAAGCATTTGTGAAGCCACAACACGTACAACCTTGAGGCGGATGGGCTACAACAGCAGAAGACCCCACCGGGTACCACTCATCTCCACTACAAATAGGAAAAAGAGGCTACAATTTGCACAAGCTCACCAAAATTGGACAGTTGAAGACTGGAAAAATGTTGCCTGGTCTGATGAGTCTCGATTTCTGTTGAGACATTCAGATGGTAGAGTCAGAATTTGGCGTAAACAGAATGAGAACATGGATCCATCATGCCTTGTTACCACTGTGCAGGCTGGTGGTGGTGGTGTAATGGTGTGGGGGATGTTTTCTTGGCACACTTTAGGCCCCTTAGTGCCAATTGGGCATCGTTTAAATGCCACGGCCTACCTGAGCATTGTTTCTGACCATGTCCATCCCTTTATGACCACCATGTACCCATCCTCTGATGGCTACTTCCAGCAGGATAATGCACCATGTCACAAAGGTCGAATCATTTCAAATTGGTTTCTTGAACATGACAATGAGTTCACTGTACTAAACTGGCCCCCACAGTCACCAGATCTCAACCCAATAGAGCATCTTTGGGATGTGGTGGAACGGGAGCTTCGTGCCCTGCATGTGCATCCTACAAATCTCCATCAACTGCAAGATGCTATCCTATCAATATGGGCCAACATTTCTAAAGAATGCTTTCAGCACTTGTTGAATCAATGCCACGTAGAATTAAGGCAGTTCTGAAGGCGAAAGGGTGTCAAACACAGTATTAGTATGGTGTTCCTAATAATCCTTTAGGTGAGTGTGTGTGTATATATATATATATATATAAACACACAATAGAAACTGTGTTCCAGTACATCAGTCCACATTAAATATGAACTGGGTGGGTGGAGATGGGTGCAGCAGGGTGCTGTGACCTCAGCGATGGACCGATGTCACAGTCCTGTAGGCTGTGGGGTTTTGTGCCACAGTGGCTTTGCAGAAATGGCCAGAAACACGTCTCATTGCTGCACACGAGTGACCTCTTGCATGTGTGATTGTTTCAGGCCCTGGAGCAGAAGGACGAGCTGCTGCGGGAGCTGCAGGCGCAGGTGGAGTGTCTGCACAGCGAGCAGGAGCGGCTGAAGCACAAGAGCGAGGAGGAGGTGGAGCAGCTCAACGACGTCATTGAGAAGCTACAGCACGAGCTCTCCCAGATCGAGCACCAGGCCCCCAAGGAGGATGTCCCCGACAGCGAGGACCACGCCGCCCCCCAACGCCCCCTGCACACCCTGGGGGACAGGCCAGAGAAGGGCTGCGTAGAGGAGGCTGGCCTGGACCGGGCTGAGCTGCAGCGGACCGAACTGAAACTGGAGCAGACCACGCGGGAGCTGGAGGCCCTGAGAGCAGATCACAGCGCCCTGGCCGAGGAGCACCAGCGGCTGCAGGAGCAGAGGGACGAGAGGATGGCGCAGCTGGAGGAGGCCCTGCAGGAGAGGACCGCCACCCTGCTGGTCGTCCAGGCCGAGATCAGGGCCGTGGAGCAGAGCGCCAACGCCAGGGTGGCTGACCTGGACACCCGGGTGGAGGAACTGGAGGTGTGTGTGGGGGAGAAGGACTCTGAGCTGGGCCGGTGTCGCCAGCTGGTGGAGGAGGCCCAGGCCCAGGCTGAAGCACTCCAGCAGGAGGTCCAGGAGCTGCGGGACACGCTCCGGGAGAAGGTGGCAGCGGCCCTGGTGAGCCAGGCCCAGCTGGGCGCCCTACAGCAGCAGACTGATGTGCACAGCAGTGAGCTCCACAGCCAGATCAGGGAGCTCCAGGCCCATCATCTCTCCACAAGAGGAGAGGCATCTCCGAAGGGGGCTGAAGACCCGCCCAGCCCTGCAAACACCAGGATGGAGCTGCAGGGGCGTGAGGCAGAAGAGGGTGAGCAGGCAGGAGCCGGTCTGAGCGGTTTAATGAGGAGGCTGAAGGAGCTGGAGGCCAACCTGTCCCAGGCACAGCAGGACCAGGACCTGCAGAGGCAGCTGCTACTGGGCTCGGAGGAGGATGTAGCGGAATATGAGGAGAGGCTCGCTCTGCTGCAGGACATCCTGAGGCAGATGAACAAGCGAGGGGACGGAAAGCAGGAGGTAAACGTTAACCCCGTCGCATCCCTGAGCACAGCACACGACACGGGCCGGTCTGAGGTTCAGTCTGTGTGTGATTGATAAAGAGCGTGATCATAGAAAGGGCTGGACAGCTGAGATGGGTGTGGTCAGTGCCAGACTGGTAACTTCACTGCACAGGTAGCCTGACTTGGCTGATATTTATCCCCCCAGGCGTTTCTTTAAACTCTCCTGCTGTTGTCCAGATTGCGCTGCTTTACCGCTAAGTCTAAAGCTTCCCCTTAATCTTTGAAATCGCTTGTTGTTGACTTGATGTTTGGGGGGAAAGAAAACAAATCATTCAGCGCCGTTATGATCATTATTTAAAGGAATGCTAGCTGCTGTAATCAGCGCCGAGTGTCTGTGAGATGGTTACATGCGACACAAATCCAGCAGCTCTCAGGGGCTGAGGACAGCTCTTGGGGGTTAAAGGGTGTAAAGGTAAATACTGCTCTGATGCCCTCCCACACAGGGGGGGCGTACTGATCCCCTGAATGTGTGTAGTAGTGTTGTGCAACTTAGCCAGCAATGCTAAGAAGTGAAAGCCAATTTTCTACTTAGCAACAGATTGTGCAATTCCAAGATAATTAACACACTTTTAAATGTAGTTCATCGGATTTCAGGAGATGGTTGAGCAACTCCTGGTGGAGAAACTCATTATTAAGCACTCAATGGTAGAAGCGGTCCAGCCTAGTCTTCCATGTTGCTCTACCACGGACTGCTTAATAATGAAGACTTTCCCCCCAGTTTCATAACAAGTCCCCCCAATGAGAAGGAACGAAAGAAATAAACAAGGTGAAGTTTTACGTTATTTTTTTTATGTCTTAATGGCTACCTTTTATTTTAATATCGATTTCCTGCCCCCCTGCCCAGGCGTCGGAAAGTGTGAGAGCGGACGTCCCCCCTGCTGGGGACTCGGAGCTGGTCCAGGAACTGCAGGAGGCCCGGGCTGAAGCTGCCGCCACTAAAGAGCAGCTGAACACCTACAGGGAGCGCACCGACAAACTGAGGGAGGAGCTGCAGGTAGGAAGGCCTTGACTGTCGCGCACCACACCCTCACACTGGGGTCCGAGTCTAGAGGCACACGCCCCTTTTCCACTGGCACATCCGAGCCGGACCCAAGCCGAGCTGGCCTGGTACGGGTCGTGTGCTTTTCCACTGCAGGACCCAAGCCGAGGTGAACGGTGGCACACGCTGGGGAGGTCGAGAGTTGCGTGCCTGACACTGATAGTCAAGTTTTTCTGATGACAGCGATGGTGGATTTTAAGACTGTTGTTATTCTTGTAATTTTGTATTTGTTATTGTTTACTAAATGGAGTGAAAACCATCTGGCTCAGCTATCAAACTGTAATAGTGAAGCTGCAATGACATACATTAAAACATTCTCAAATGCGACAGAAACAACATGTGTAAGACCGTAATGATTTAATGTATGTATGTGTAGTGTTGTATGAACCATTAATCAATTGAATCTTCTGAGTAAAGCACTGACTTTATTGTCCTAGATGAGAGAACTGACGAACTCCCAGCTTCAGGACGAGCTCAGAAAGGTGAAGTGTCTTTAATAAATGCCTTTTTCCACTAAAGTAATGTAACATTTGGTCTTCTGTGTATAATCTGTATTATTTTGTATTATAATTGTAGCATCTTCAGTCATTCCTGTGCTGCTTCTCTTGTGTATCACTGTCAGTCTGTGCAGACAATTGTCAATAATTCAAGAGTACAGTAGGTGAATTATGAGTAATCCTGGTGAATTATGGGTAATCCTGGTCAGAACCACTTTCAGACTGGGCCAGGAGTGACTGAATGGGTCATTTGTCTTTGCTTCACAGTTCTTTCGCACAGAATATATGTTGTAATATATCACATGATATATGATCTTATTTTACATACATATCTTGATTGTTACTTCTTTCCCCCCACCTGCCCAGGCGTCGGAGGTTGTGAGAGTGGATGCCCCCTCCGCTGCGGACTCGGAGCTGGTCCAGGAACTGCAGAAGGCCCGGGATGAAGCTGCCGCCACTAAAGAGCAGCTGAACAGCTACAGGGAGCGCACCGACAAACTGAGGGAGGAGCTGCAGGTAGGAAGGCCTTGACTGTCGCGCACCACACCCTCACACTGGGGTCCGAGTCTAGAGGCACACGCCCCTTTTCCACTGGCACATCCGAGCCGGACCCAAGCCGAGCTGGCCTGGTACGGGTCGTGTGCTTTTCCACTGCAGGACCCAAGCCGAGGTGAACGGTGTCACACGCTGGGGAGGTCGAGAGTTGCGTGCCTGACACTGTAAGATAGTTGTTTTTTCCAGATGATGACAATGCAGGAACCCAAGAGTGTTATTTTTTAAGTTTTAAATTTTAAATGTTTTACTTAGTGGAGTGAAAATCAACTTGCCCAGCTACCAAACTGTAATAGTGAAGCTGCAAACAGATGCATTAAAATATTCTCAAATGCGACAAAAACAACATGTGAAAGACCGTAACGATTTAATTTAATGTCTATTTGTTGTAGTATTGTTTAGGTAGTCATTAAACCCTGATAGTAAGGAGTATTCCAGCATGCACTGAAACAGCCAATTTATATAATAATGATGTATAATTATATCGATCTATATATAACATTGTGAAAATGAATATTAGATTTTTACTGGAGAGACTAAAATGCTTAATGTATCGCTTAACATGCTTTAAACATAATCACTATTCAAAGTTTCTAGTTTTACATTCGGGCACTGGGTAACAGGAACAATATAATAACAAGGTTAAGCCCTACATATAATCCGCACTTAATGTGGCTTAATGTACTTACTAGATCATTATTATTGTTATTAACCTATTAGACTTTACACAATCAATATCAACTTCACGTTAAGCCCAATATAGTAAACCACATTAAGCGCAACACATGCTTGGCTACAATAGGGCTTAACAAGACACTTATGTTTTAATATCACTTTAAACATCACTCTGTGGTGTACCAGGCTGGATGGTGTCAGTCCTGCAATTTGTGAAGATTGGATACAAATGATGAGATTTTAAATACAGTAATTAAGCCACGTGAAGCGATTTATACATTAAGTTAAGCGTTTTAGACTCGCTTTTGAAGTAAAATAAATTAAGGTTGAATCTTGTTAAAACTACAATCGCATAACAAGGAAAATATATAAATATGTCCCGAGTCCCAGCCCATTGTCAATAGTCTCACATACTCTTTCGTTACAATTTCATTTCAGCACAATTAAATATTCTGATGTTCCCTTGTAGGTGGATTTGACCTGTATTATTAGTTTACTTATTTTGTTTGAAGAATCCATTAAAAACTTTTCTAGCCAAACCTGGTTCCGACCCAAGCCGGATATGTCCGTCGAAAAAGGGGGAACAGTGAACACATATTTAAATGCGGAGTGGTGCTGTATGTATGTAGTATGTGTAGTGTTGTATGAACCATTAATCAATTGAATCTTCTGAGTAAAGCACTGACTTTATTGTCCTAGATGAGAGAACTGACGATCTCCCAGCTTCAGGACGAGCACAGAAAGGTAAAGTGTCTTTAATAAATGCCTTTTTCCACTAAAGTAATGTAACATTTGGTCTTCTGTGTATAATCTGTATTATTTTGTATTATAATTGTAGCATCTTCAGTCATTCCTGTGCTGCTTCTCTTGTGTATCACTGTCAGTCTGTGCAGACAATTGTCAATAATTCAAGAGTACAGTAGGTGAATTATGAGTAATCCTGGTGAATTATGGGTAATCCTGGTCAGAACCACTTTCAGACTGGGCCAGGAGTGACTGAATGGGTCATTTGTCTTTGCTTCACAGTTCTTTCGCACAGAATATATGTTGTAATATATCACATGATATATGATCTTATTTTACATACATATCTTGATTGTTACTTCTTTCCCCCCACCTGCCCAGGCGTCGGAGGTTGTGAGAGTGGATGCCCCCTCCGCTGCGGACTCGGAGCTGGTCCAGGAACTGCAGAAGGCCCGGGATGAAGCTGCCGCCACTAAAGAGCAGCTGAAAAGCTACAGGGAGCGCACCGACAAACTGAGGGAGGAGCTGCAGGTAGGAAGGCCTTGACTGTCGCGCACCACACCCTCACACTGGGGTCCGAGTCTAGAGGCACACGCCCCTTTTCCACTGGCACATCCGAGCCGGACCCAAGCCGAGCTGGCCTGGTACGGGTCGTGTGCTTTTCCACTGCAGGACCCAAGCCGAGGTGAACGGTGGCACACGCTGGGGAGGTCGAGAGTTGCGTGCCTGACACTGATAGTCAAGTTTTTCTGATGACAGCGATGGTGGATTTTAAGACTGTTGTTATTCTTGTAATTTTGTATTTGTTATTGTTTACTAAATGGAGTGAAAACCATCTGGCTCAGCTATCAAACTGTAATAGTGAAGCTGCAATGACATACATTAAAACATTCTCAAATGTGACAGAAACAACATGTGTAAGACCGTAATGATTTAATGTATGTATGTGTAGTGTTGTATGAACCATTAATCAATTGAATCTTCTGAGTAAAGCACTGACTTTATTGTCCTAGATGAGAGAACTGACGAACTCCCAGCTTCAGGACGAGCTCAGAAAGGTAAAGTGTCTTTAATAAATGCCTTTTTCCACTAAAGTAATGTAACATTTGGTCTTCTGTGTATAATCTGTATTATTTTGTATTATAATTGTAGCATCTTCAGTCATTCCTGTGCTGCTTCTCTTGTGTATCACTGTCATTCTGTGCAGACAATTGTCAATAATTCAAGAGTACAGTAGGTGAATTATGAGTAATCCTGGTGAATTATGGGTAATCCTGGTCAGAACCACTTTCAGACTGGGCCAGGAGTGACTGAATGGGTCATTTGGCTTTGCTTCATAGTTCTTTCGCACAGAATATATGTTGTAATATATCACATGATATATGATCTTATTTTACATACATATCTTGATTGTTACTTCTTTCCCCCCACCTGCCCAGGCGTCGGAGGTTGTGAGAGTGGATGCCCCCTCCGCTGCGGACTCGGAGCTGGTCCAGGAACTGCAGAAGGCCCGGGATGAAGCTGCCGCCACTAAAGAGGAGCTGAACAGCTACAGAGAGAGCACCGACAAACTGAGGGAGGAGCTGCAGGTAGGAAGGCCTTGACTGTCGCGCACCACACCCTCACACTGGGGTCCCATTTACACACAGTTGAAAACCCAAGTCAGGGTTTACATAAAATGTAATTTTCCAGTCTGATTAAATGTTTCTGGAGGACGAGTGGAGGGATTGAAGGCTCTTTGGATCTAGTACATCTGATGGATGTTGAGTCATCAACAGAGCTGTCTTCATTTAGGTCTCTCTCTTGGAGGACTATCCATTGAAAAATCAATGGTTTGCTGAAGCAAATGGTAGATTAGTCCAGGTTTCTTGAGGGGTAGATTGGTCCAGGTTTTCACCTCTGCTCATGTCTTTCTCTTAGGTCAGGGATCTTACCGTCACTCAGCTGCAGCAAGACCTGCAGCAGGTCAAGGAGGCTCTGGCAAAGTCTGAGGAGAAGCTCGCTCTGCACATGAGACAGGTTCCACAGGAGACCACTGAGAAGCCCGGCCGGTCCTCGACCAAAGATAAACCTGCCCTTGTCAGGAAGAACTCCACCTCCCAGACCGACGCTCCCGCGCTCATCAACGGGGGTTTCCAGACCCTGCGGGTGGTGTGCCAGGATGCCGAAACCCAGGCTGACCTCCGGGGCCCCGGGCCCGACAGCGCTGCGGAGATGGCGGAGGTCATCGACCGCTACACGGAGAAGATCGGGCAGATGCAGGACCTGCATGCCGCAGAGATAATGGACATGGAGACCAGGCACATTTCCGAGAGCGAGATCCTGAAGAGAGACACGCAAGTCCTGCGAGAGGAGTGCAAGGCCCTGGGCGCCCTGGTGGAGCGGCTGAGCGCCGTGGAGGTCAGTGTGGGGCGGCTGTGTGGGCGTCGTCCTTCCTCACCTTCTCTGTAGACAATCAAAATAGAGAAAAGGAAAGCTTGATCCAACAATTCTCTCTTCTCTCCTCCTGCCCAGGGTGTGGCGCTATCGAGGTTAGAGCACCCTGTCGCCTCACAGTTGAAGGATGGTTACACCAGTGGTGAGTTGTTTCACGAGTATGAAACTTATTTCCCCCCTCGACAAACTACATTCACTGTATCGCCATGTTTGCGGTTGTCGAGAGACGGGAATCGGGGGCTGGAGTGCCCTGCTCTGTTTGACACAGCGGCTGTCCTAAAGAATTTGCCTTTGCAGGGAAAAAACTAAACAAACTGTCATACTTAGCAGTTCGTGTTTCAGGGTTGGCTTGTCCCATGCCTTACACTTTTCTTCCTGTCCTCTGGGGGCCGTGTCTCCTGGTTCACAGACAGCAGCTCAGACTGGAGCCAGAGGATGGGCTACGACCTGCTGCCCCAGGCACAGGAGTTCAGAGGCACGCCCGAGGGGGCCAGGCGGGACAACGAGAGCCCCCAGATTCCGTCCGAAATGCTTCCTGACAGGATAAAGGTATGGCCCCCCGGCTTGTTTTATTTATGAATTGTGTGAGTTGTTATAGTCAGGTTTCTGATCTTGATTTTGATATTTAAATGTGCCCCTGTGTGGCGTCTGTGGAGGGTGCTCTCGAGCAGGGCTGACCGTGTCCCCGTCTCTGTGCAGAGCCTGCTGAGGGAGGTGCACCAGGAGGGCATGCAGGTGCTGTCCCTGTCAGAGCTGCCTGTGGCCGAGGCAGGGGACCCAGCCGGCGGAGAGCTGCTGGGGGGCTGGCTGAAGGAGAGGGAGGCCCTGCTGGACACCATAGAGTCGCTAAAGGTCTTGATCACCAAAATGCAGGCCCACCGAGACTCGGGGGTGAGCAGGGGGTTCAGGGCACGTCTGTGTGATGGATTGTTTTAAATCTGTTGAATAAATGCATTGACTCAACCTGTGTTTTACAAGTGGTTCCCCCCACAACTTTGTATGAATGCGATTTTTATTTTATTTGTATCTTTAGTAACCAGATTTAAGCAAGCCAGGGCAGTGGCATTGTGGTGTGACTGTGTCTGTGTGTGTTGTTGTTCTCAGGGGTCGGCACAGGACGCCCTGGCAGGGGGCGGCGAGGACTGGCAGGGGGAGCTGCTCTACGCCGTGCGGCAGGTGTTTGTGAAGGAGCGTGTTGTGCTGCGGAGCGTGATCAGGACTCACCTGGAGCAGCTGGACACCTCGGACACCATTGTTCTCCTCAACCAGCTGGAGCGCCG
The DNA here is from genome assembly GCF_036373705.1 of Amia ocellicauda. Classification (NCBI taxonomy): domain Eukaryota; kingdom Metazoa; phylum Chordata; class Actinopteri; order Amiiformes; family Amiidae; genus Amia; species Amia ocellicauda. The sequence continues at coordinate 20,456,418 of NC_089859.1, forward strand.
GCTGGCCGAACAGGTGAGCGGACACGCAAAAAGGGCGCCCTCGCTTTCCACAGCCCAGTTTCTATCCATGCGCCTCCTGTGGGATTGGGAATGAGCAATTGATAGCAGACTAAATTAAAACTTGTAAAATGCAGGACAATCCTGATACTGGTGTTTTGTTATTATAATTTAATTTATTTTGCATATAGAAGCCCCATGCTTGGCTGTGTGTTTCCTGCAGTAGCTGTAGTTGCAGTAGCAGCCCAACCCAACGCTGCAGTGCTGTGTGGAGCACTCCGTCTGTCCTGGGCCTCGCTGGCTCTTTCCCAGGGTCCGGAGTCAGCAGGGCTCTGTGTTTGTGAGGATGTGTTGCCATGTTGTGTGTTGTGTTGTTGCAGGACTCCCAGTTCAGAGAGGCACTGGAGGAGCTGCAGAGTGTGGACAGACGCAGCCTGCTGATGGAGCTGCAGCAGCTCAGAGCCCGACTGCACAGCACAGAGTCCGCCCAGGGCACACAGGGCACAGCGCACACGGGCAGCCAGGGCACACCGGGCACAGTGCACACAGGTGCCCAGCAACTCCCCACAGGTACAGACCAGGGCTCTCTGCTGGTGAACAGCCTCTGCTCCCTACGAAGCATCATCCCTACGAAGGGGGACACAGTTTAACTGAATGGCTCTTTCGTTAGGGTTCAAAGGGTAACAACTGATTAGTCTAAATAAATGCAGTCGCTTTGTTTTTCTTCAAGGAGAGCCCGGAGATATCTTTATTTTTCTGCTGTTCCAAATCATAATCAAGGTTACTAGTTTTCTGTGTTAAATAATAATGGATATAATGTTTTTTTTTATCTCCACAATTAAATTATAATTTTATAATGATTTATTCCTAATAGAGTTGAAGTGGAGCTGCAGCACTCTGGACACAATGGGATCTTTTAGACGTTTAGCACAGAAGTTTATTAACATATATTTAGGCACTGATCACAAGAGGGTGATGTTGTGTACAATGCAGAAATTACACTGGGTTGTGCACTAGACATTCAAAATTAACCTACAAAAAAAATTAAATTTAATTCTCCGCCAAACCGAAAATTCAGTCTTTTTCCAGAGAAAACTGATTTCTCTGAACCTTGAAACTGAATACAGGCCCTGGTGTGTCTGGCTGTGTGTTGTCAAGCGTCCCAGAACAGCTCCAGTGAGACTATTTTTGTCTGTGTTCACAGCACGCAGTGTGGAGGGCGGGCAGGCGGCTCTGGACCCGGCCACAGGGGGCGCTGCAGAGCCGCAGGACGCCCTGCACTCGGAGAGGGTCATGCTGACGGAGCTGAGGAACGAACTGGCCCAGACCCGGCTGGAGCTGGAGAGCACGCTGAGAGCCCAGCACAAGCACCTGAAGGAGCTGGAGGCCCTCAGGCACGTACAGGCCGTGGCCCGCTCGGGGACTGGGGCTCTTCTCTTGACTCTTTTTGTTGTGGTTTAGCTGTGCACTTCATTCTTTGCATCCCTCTGTACCCTGCCTGACCTACTGAGTCATCTTGGGTAAATAAGGGACCTGAATCAAATAAGAGTAATGGTTATAATACATTGATTCACATTAATTCAGGCTTAGAGGTGCTTTATCTTTCGTTTTGCCTCTTTTATCCTCACCGCACTGTCCCATACACTCACCTCCTGTGCTGCCCTGACAGCTGTGTGTCTCTCTACAGGGCCGAGGTCTCGGGCAGGGCTGCGGAGGTGGACAGGCTGAGCGACACCCTGGCCGGTGAGCAGAAGAGGAGCCGTGAGCTGCAGTGGGCCCTTGAGAAGGAGAAGTGCAAGACCGAGAGGCAGGAGGAGCAAGAGAAGGAGGAGCTGGAGGTGAGAGAGGGATGTTTGGACTCATGTGCGGGTTGGGAAAGGCACGCTGCCCTCCCTTCAGCCCTGATGAACACAGTGTGTCACATGCCTGGCATACAGAGGCCTTGTGATAACGGCCTGAGGGATATCCGTGAGACTGGGTTCTTCAGGGTTTAGGCCGGGTTCAGCTGTCCCAGGTTGTGTTCATGTTCTGGCTCACACAGAAATACAGCTCCCCGTCGATAAAGAAAGATTGAGCACCTACTGACACAGTCTATGATTCGATGACTCCCTTCTCTTCCCATGTTCCCCTGCAGGACCTGAGGCTGACGCTGGAGGAGAGCAAGGGCCAGGTGCGCCAGCTGAGTGCCAGTCTGGAGCAGGAGCGGCAGGCGGTGGCGGAGCTGCGGCAGCGGGCGGGGAAGGAGCAGGCTGAGCAGGGCCGGCTGAGTGGGGAGCAGGGCCGGGTCTTGGAGCTGGAGGTGCTGCTGGAGGCAGAGCGGGCGCGGGCACGAGAGCTGGGCGGCGCGCTGGAGAGAGAGAGGGAGTGCCGGCGACAGCAGAGTCTCGGTGGGAGGCAGCAGGAAAAGGCGGCGGCGAGGGAGGCGGGGATCGTTCAGGCCGAGACCGGGTGCAGCCAGGTGGAGGAGGGGGTGGAGGCCATGGAGGAGCTCCTGGAGAGCCTGCAGAGCCAGCTGGAGGAGAAACAACAGACCGTGCTGCGGCTGGTGGGCGAGCTGGAGAGACACAAGCTGGAGGCGGTGCAGGCGGCCCGGCACTGGGAGGAGGAGAGGCAGGCCCAGGCCCAGGTGCTGAGCGAAGAGCAGGAGGCTGGCCGGCGGGCCCGGGAGGAGCAGGAGCGGCTGCGGGGGGTGCAGGAGGAGCTCCGGCACCAACTAGACAGAGGGAGGGAGCAGCTACTGCGGCTGCAGCAGGAGAGGGATGGCCTGAGGGACAGAGTCTGCGAGCTGCAGGCCGCACCCCCGGGCACAGAGCTGCCCAGCACAGAGCTGCCCAGCACAGAGCTGCCCAGCACAGAGCCTGTGAGTCGCTCTCGCCTTCCTCAGCAGGCCGACCGTGTCTGTGTGGGATTCATGACAGGGCTGCGTCAGAGCTGCGGGTGTTTTTGTGATTGTGATAGTCTTGTTCAGAGCAGGGAAGGTTCACTGCTTCTGTTATGTGTTTAGTTTTGCACGGTGTGCTGTCCCTGTGTGACCTCCGTACTGCAGGCCATGATGCTCAGAGCCCCGGCCTGCTGGCTGGGGGGCTGCAGTGCACACAGACCACTGACCCTGTGCTGTTGTGTTTGGTGGCAGAAGGCTCTGTGGAGAGTGGACGCCCCGCCACCCAGTGACCGCACCAGAGACTGGGTCCTGCAGCAGAAGATGGCCGAGGCGCCGACCCCGGGCTCCAGTGCTGCATCCCTGAGCGAGGTCGCCAGGGGCAAAGCTGCTCCCACAGACGCCCGACACCTGGACAGCATCGTCCAGCGGCTACAGCTCATGGCCGCCAAGATCACCGCGCTGACGAGCAGGACCTCTGGGTGCGTCTCCCTGGGGCTGCAGCGAGCTCCTCTAGGGATGCTCCCCAGCTCTGTGTCTGTCTTATCCCACTCGTTATCTGTCATCCTCTGTGGAGAAGAGAAAACATAACGTTATATTAGGAGAATTGTAGGGGTGTGTGTTGCTGGGCAGGATTTAACATTTTAAGATTGTGTTTTGTTTGATTTTGTGTGTATTTGCTGTTTCTTCAGTTTTAAAGCTGATAGTCTTGTATCCAGTCTCATTAACTGTGACCCCTTTCCCTGCATGTTCAGAATGCAGTCTGAGGGGGAGGAGGATGGGACGCTGGTGTGGCTGCAGAACAGCGTTCAGGACGTGGTTTCGCAGCTCCAGCAGCTCCCAACATTCCCTGCGGTGCCAGAGGTGAGTCCCACCAGCACCCGTCTGTGCCTCCTAACCGGCCTCTGTCCGGCTCTCAGGACTTCAAGTCCAACACATAACTGAGCCTCTTTACAAATCTCATCCCATTGTAAGAGTTTAAATTGTGTGGGGGAGGGATACTGTTTTCCTTTTTAACTCCCTCTCCCTCTGTCCATTACATTTCCCTCCCTCTCTCTCTCTCTCTCTCTCTCTCTCTCTCTCTCCCCCCACAGACGGCCCCAGTGGTCTCCGGCTCCTCCAGCTCACTGACCGATCGGCTCCTGCGGCAGAACGCAGAACTCACAGGCTTCGTGAGCCGCCTGACGGAGGAGAAGAATGACCTGAGGAACTCGCTGATCAGACTGGAGGAGGAGCTGCGGCGCTACAGGCAGAGCGGCGCGGCTGACAGTGTGAGCCACGTCGGGGTAAATGAACGAGTGAATACTTTGAGTTAATAGTTAATGTCCGTGCGGGAGAGCTGACAATCCCAGCTGTCGACCATCACATCCAGAATGACGATGTTTGTGGTTTTGCTGGCTTTGACTCCAGGTGAAGCACAGATCCCCGGTTCACTCCTGTCGTTGACCTGTTTACATGTTGTCCTGCCTTTAATACAATAGTGACACTAAATTTGAAGGGATGCAATTCCAGTTGATCGTTAAAGACTTGATCGCAATGCTCACCCAGCAGAGTGAGGCAGTGAAGCTTTTCTTTATTTACACACAGACACAAATTCTTCAAATAATGAAAGCACATTTATATTTCTTTATTTCAATTTGCACATTACCAGCCCCCAGATAAGTTAGTTTGTTGTGTAAAAGATCTCCTTCTCACACAGCCATCTTGAAAATTTTGACAAACCAGAGAGCACAGCAACACACTTCCAAAATAAGTAAACGTTCTATTTGCGGTCCCGTCCTGCAGTCCAGCCATAGGATGGCAGTGGAGCCGGGAAGCAGCACTGTGGTGCTGCAGTCATCAGAGCAGGAGGCCTGGGAGCGGGAGCGGAGCCGGCTGGAGAAAGCCCTGCGCCAGGCGGAGGCCGAGGTGTCCCGGTTGCGCGGCGAGCTGCGGACCGATTCCCTGTACCGGGACATGACCGGGTCCGACTCGGACAATGGCGCGCTCAAGGTGAGGTCACACCCAGCCACGGCACTGAGAGAGAAGGGAGGGAGAACAAACTTGGCTAATCCTGTGTCTTGTTCCTCCCCTCCCCCACCCTGCAGCGAGTCTATGGGAAGTACCTGCGCGCTGAGAGCTTCAGGAAAGCCCTGGTCTACCAGAAGAAGTATCTGCTGCTGCTGCTGGGCGGCTTCCAGGAGTGCGAGGAGGCCACGCTGTCCCTCATCGCCAGGATGGGTGGCCGCCCCCCCCACAGCGGCATGGAGCTGCTCTGCCCCCGGGGCCGGGGCTTCAGCCGCTTCAGATCCGCCGTGCGGGTCTCCATCGCGCTTTCCAGGTCAGGGAGGGAGGGAGAGGGGGATGGGGAGAACCCTTCTGCATGTCGGATCGTTTGAATGTGTTGACCAGCGTCTGAATCCGAGTCTTACCCAGAATGCACTGCTCTTTCAGGATGAAGTTCCTGGTCCGGAGGTGGCAGAGGGCTACAGGGTCCGGCATGTCAGCCAGCATCAACCGTAACGGGTTCGGTCAGATTACAGGTTAGGGCTTGTGTGTTGTTGTTGTGATAGAGAGTGTGTGAGTGTTAGAAAGTGTGTGGTGTGTTGTGTTGTTGTTAGAGAGTGTGTGTTGTGTTAGAGAGACAGTGTGTGTGTCGTGTTAGTGTGTGTGTGTTAAAGAGAGTGTGTGTGTGTGTGTGTTGTTGTGTTAGAGTGTGTGTTCTGATTGTGCTCTGATCACTGCGCAGTTGCCCGTGTCTGACCCTGTCTTTCGCTTCCCCCCCACACAGGGAACGAGCTGAGGGCGGATTCCCCATACCTGCACCCCGGGGGCCTGGAGGTGTACACAGGGGAGCGTCGGCCGGCCAGCAGAGGGAGGACCGGCCGAGAGTCTCCCAGATCTACTCTTTCGGTTCAGCACAGGTAGGTCCCCAACGCACTGTCTGCGTCTTGTGTGCATAAGGAGGCGTTAACCTTTCTTGTTATCTTATTGTTGTCGTCGAGTTGATGAAGCCCCTTAACGTAGCTCCCCGCCTGTCGCAGGTACCACACTGTCACCGTGGACGCCCCCAGCCCCCTGACCTGCTCCCACCTGCAGAACTACGACCCTGACCGGGCACTCACCGACTACATCTCCCGGCTGGAGGCGCTGCAGCGGCGGCTGGGCAGTGTGCAGTCAGGTAAAGGCCACGCAGCCAAGTGGTCCTGAGGCCGAGCAGAGACTCCGAGCAGGAGCACACGCGTGTCACAGTGTGTGTGCGTGTGTCGCCTGGGCACTAAGAGTCTGTGCTTGTTTCCTTAACAGGTTCTACTTCAAACGCTCAGTTGCACTACGGGATCAGAAGATAGAGAGAAGTCCGTTTGCTTTAATTTACTTTACAAAGACTGACTTGAAACTCCAATGGCCTTTCCTAACGAAGCTGAGCTGCTGTGGTCTGTTGTTAGTTTTGTATAGTTCTTCTCATGTGTATATTTGTGGGACCAAATCTGTGTAATATAATACTGTATCAACCTTTCTGTTCGTTCGGTTTGTTGTTTTTTGGCTTTCCTGTGGCGGCACTCGGAGGAGAGCAGCTTTACGTTGATCAGTCTGCTGGTTTGGTGTGCAGATTTACAATCGGATGTTTTAAATGTATATGTGTGGAATGCTAATTTAAACTGATTTATTTATACTCTGTGCATATCGTGTGGGTGGAAGGGAAGGGAGACGGATTGAGCTGAAGTGCGGGGCTTTAACAGCGAGAGGCTGCTACACTGTCACAGTCGTTTATACTGGCGCGTGGGCAGACGACAACAAAGTTTGTAGAGACTTATTTTTGTAAAGGTAGAAGCTTTGAATTTTATGGGTATTTTGTCAAACATTAAAAATAAAGATTAATATAATATTTGAATTGTGTAGTCTAATCCTTTGCATTTATACGGTTTTATTTGTTTGGTTTCACACCCACATAAATGTCACAAATGTCCAAGTGATTTGATACAATATGTAGTTTTTTCTTTAAAGAAACTGGTTTTAGGCAGATTATCCACTAAGAACACCTGTTCAGGATGGAAAAGAGCAAGACATAAAATAGCAACTTGGAAAAATATTTGTTCAATTTATTTAACCTCCCGATCAGGTTCAGTTTGATGCTGTTCCTTTATCTTTGTACATTATTAGAGCAGAATTAGTAAGAGGTTTAGTTTTGTGGGGATTACTGAACAAAAGCACACCAGTTAAAAGCATCAATCACAGAATGTCACCACTGCAGTAAACCCCGGTATATTTACACATGTAAACATGTAATCATAACACTGTACACCCCCACCCCCCACCCCCTGGACGTGTGTGTAGTGTGATACAGACATCTGCACAGACAACAATAAATTACCAAAATTCAAGTAAAGCACTTTAAATGAAGCACAAATCAAGTTCACTTCCTCCTTTATGCATCGATTAAGACTTTTATGATGTAGTCGGGTCTGCAGTCCGTTCCAGAGTCGGGTCTGGGTCCGTGGGGCGCTCAGGGCGTGGGGCGGCGCTGGTATCTGATGACCGGGTTGTGGGGCGTGTGAATCATCGTCGTGTAGTTCACTGTTGGGAAGTAGCCATCAACCAGTTCAAAGTCGAACAAGCGCAGCATGGTGGACCAAATCGTCTTGATCTGAACGTACGCAAAGTTCTCCCCGATGCAGCGATGTCGACCTGGGGGAGGGGATTAGTGAGCATCATAAGTACCTATAAACCATCACCTCTGAAGGAAGAAATCTGGATCAAACAAGGCTGTAAACTCCTCTCCGGGAGTCAATATTCACTCGGGAACTGGATTTAGGCTGCTGTAGAAATTATGCACTCAGTATATCAGGATCCTGACAGGGTGGAGGTGCGTCTCTGACCGGTTTCTGTTTCTCCAGCTCATGAAACCCGCTAATAAGAGAATACTGGGGGCGGGTGCTCTTTCCAATAACTGTGGGATCTGTCCCGCTGCCTAAACCACTCGGGTGTTTAACAGTCGACCAACAAAGCGAACCCTAGTGAAACGATGTTCACGCCCCTTACCTGCGCCGAATGGCACGTAGTTGAACTTCTCCCCCGTGGCGGAGCTCTCCTGCAGGTAGCGGTTGGGGTTGAAGTCCAGCCGCTGGTCCCAGGTGTCGTGCAGCCGGTGGTTCACCGTGGGAGACACGCACACCTGGTGGCCGGCAGGGATGGTGTAGCCAGCAACCTTCTGCAGGGACAGAGCCACAGCGGTCAGCACAGACACAGACACACAGCCTGCTGACTGGAGACAGGTGCGGTGACCGGTCCCTGGTAATTGCAGTTGTTTTTTGTTTTTATCTGCGCTGATGTTACAGGGGATGATTTTTTTTTTTTTTTCTTCAACAAGGCATGTCGATTAAACTAAGAAACTGCAGTTCTAGCCAGCGTTGACCCCGGGGGCGTCACACACGGGCACATACCTGAGGGCTCCTTGCCATTCTCATCATAGTCATGATAGGAGGCCGGAGTCTCAGCGTCTCCTTCAGGCAGCAGTCCAGTACGGTCAGGTCCTTCAGCTGGTGAAGCAAGGAGAGGGCAGTTAGCGCTGGAGCCGACGATCCTACCTGCTCGACGCCCTAGACCGCAGGGCCTACGGGGGCACAGCGCGGCACGGCACAGCGGGTGAGAGGGGAGGGGAGCTCACCTGGTCGTAGTGCAGCGGGGGCAGGTCCTCTCCGCACACGGCCTTCTGCTCACTGTAGCAGCGCTCCTGCAGTGCCCGGTCTCGGGCCAGGAAAAAGCCCAGCCAGGCGCTGGTGGTGGAGGAGGTGTGCTGCCCGGCCAGCAGCAGCCCAATCAGCATCCCCGCGATCTCGTCATCACTCAGGGGCCGCCCGTCCCTGCCAGGGGTGAACAGATGAGAGAGAGAGAGAGAGAGAGAGAGAGAGACGGGTCAGGAGGGAAGAGGATGCATATAGAGGAGCCAGAATAGTAGAGGAGACGCATAGACAGATCAGGAGAGGAATGGAGACAGACACATAGGTCAGGAAACGGGAGAAGGCGAGAGACAGAGAGGATACAGGTGACTGCGCCCTACAGAAACGAGGTAAGGACTGTGCTCTTTGAGAAGATATTCATGGAATGAAGGTTGGGGGTTCAAGGCCCCCAATTTAGTCCCACAAAGACCTTTTACATGTGTGTTTTATCTGTAAAAATGGCTGTGGGATAATTGAGAAATTGCTAATGATATTTAGGGGGGTTGTGCTGGACTGGAAACCACAGTCCTGGCATTTTCTTAAACCGCAATTTGAACCAGTGGGATCCAATCAAATTCTGGTGTAATTCTGGGATTTCAAACGCTCCGATTTGGACCAAAAAAGTAATCGTTCCAAAACAGGAACCGAAATTCAGTGTATAGATTTGGAGTGAGCCAACAGGAACCGCACTTGTACGTGGCGTCCATCAGGGTCTGCAGCATGTCGTCCTCCCTCTCACCGGAGTGCCTGCGTCTCTGAATCACCGTGTAGAAGATGCTCTTGATCTCCAGGTGGGCACGGTCCCTCCGCCTTCAAACACAAGAATGAGAGAAATGAACAAACCAACGGGTGACATCAGCTCAGTGTGCCTCGGTCACAGGACTGACCTGAGCTGACTTCCTGGCAAATATCTCACTTGTTTACTCACAGCATTTGCTGATGTTGTGTTTGAAAAAGGCATGTTTCACCCCAAGGTTGTAAAGAGCTACACAAACTATCGTGCTGCTGGGTCACCTGAAGCTGGGCAGGGGCAGCCAGCCGGGCAGCAGCCAGGCCTCGTGCGTGAAGCCGCCGTCCAGGTCCGCATACAGCTGGGCCACCTTCTCGTCCAGCATCCCCCGGATCTCCTTCCCGTGCAGACAGCGGCTGGCTGTGAGGATGATGAGCTCGGACAGCGCCTCGAACAGGTCTGCGGCGGGGGTCAGAAGTGGAAACTATCAGAGCTGTGGAAGTGGGGTTGATGAAAAGGATCTGTGCAGCTCATCCAGCCACCCCCCCAGCGCAGCACTCATTACAGCTCACTCACCTCTCTCTCCACTCTCCCCCCAGCGTGAGAAATAGTCCCGGGTCTCCTCTTCGATCACCTGGACGTGCTGTTTGAAGTGGGCGATGTTCAGCCCCGTCTTCAGCATCTTCTTCTGCTCCAAAAAGACCTGCCGACCAAGACGAAAGGGAATAACGGAGCACATAATTCAGAAACGCATGGTCACACGGTCAATGATATATATCTTTTTAAACATTTTTAACAAGTCTCTGCTCCCCCCATACCACTTTCTTTTCTCCAAAGATGTTTGTGTGTGTGTGTGTGTGTGTGTGTGTGTGCCGAGCGGTCTTACCGGGTTGGGCACGTCATAGGCCACTCCTTTGCCGAAGACAGGAGTGGTGAGCCGGGAGTACACGTCTTCGGCATTCAGCTCCTCGTTGCGGCTGTTGAAGAGCAGGCTGGCCGCCTCGCTGCCCACCAGGTAGGTGAATGTCTTGCCCACCATTGTGAAGCTGAACACCGGGCCGTACTGAATGCACAGACAGACACATACACTGTTTAAAGCAAAGCCACCTTTCTACACACTTTACACACGATGAGGAAAAGAAACGGCAGGCTTCTCATCATGTTCACACATTTTATTTAGTAAACAGAAAGTGTTTTGTTTGGTGGGTGGGGGCTCTTTTTACAAATTCTCTACAACAGTAACCCCGACGCCTGGAAGTGTGGCTTTCCCACAACCGGCAACATGTGCAGTCAGTGTCATGTCAGCTCGGTTCTGGGAGCGGTATTTTACACACACGTATGGGTTCGGGGGGCTGTGCAGAAGAGATCCGTGTTTGTCTTGAGGTGGATGTGACTGTACTCCACTGTGTCTCTTACCTTGTCATAGGCCTGTTCCAGGAATTCAATGGGACTTTTCCCGAAAGCTATTGCATGGCCCAGGAAGGGGATGCTGGAGGGGATGTAGGGAGGATACTTCTGCAGAAACAGAGAAGAGCAGCGTTCAGAGGACACCAAAGCAGCCCCAGTAACATCAATTCAGAACGACAGGACGTTATTACATGAATTAAGTCTCTACTGAATTGCTTCCCGTTCAAAGGGTTTTATTACAGTGCAGCCTCTGTTACCTGCGAGCACAATTTACTGCAGTATTTACAGTACATTTACACTCTGTGGGAGCAGAAGATGGGGCAGATGAGAGCCTCCTCAGATCTTTCCCTGAAGGGTCCCTGGGAATCTGGGCCTGGTGGGGTGTCTTAGCCTCACTTCTCTCCGCACGCCTGCCTATGTATTTATTAGCAGACACTTCCCAAGGTGACAGCTTTCACAGAACATATTCTCTAACCATTACAAAGTGCAGTGAATACAATCCGTACATAATGTAATTTCCATGTATTGATTTTAAAGAAACCAACACCTCCATAGCGTAATCAAGTGACCATGTGAAATACAGATTATATATCAGTATGATTAACAGTTGACAGCTTTAGTGGTGTTCGGTTCTCTTACATTATCATTAGAGGATGCGTTTTTAATATCAGTCACTCGCCTATTAGTGCGTCAAGTTTGATTTCGTTTTTTCATTCATAAAGGCTGCTGTATATTACAAAATAAAATAACTAATTGGCAGTGTGGTGCTGTGATGGCAACACTGCACATGCGCCCTCACCGTCTCCTTGCCGTGCGGCTGCATCTGCCTGAACATCAGTCTGGACACGTAGCCCAGACTCAGGATGGACGCCGTGGTCACCAGCACCACCGAGGTCAGGTTGTCCCCCATCCGCCCCACGGCCCTCTCGATCAGGGAGCTGCCCGCCTCCAGCAGGGTGGCCGACATCTTTCACGGGCTGCCGTACCGGGGTATCGCGACTGGCACTGAATTGGCCGCACACGGCCGTCCACACACGCACTGCGACACACTGAATCGGACGCACACTCGGACCCCCGCACAACAAACTGTCTTCTCAGTGCAAAACCCTAAAGAGTCTCACCGCAGCCCTGTCCCCGCACTGACGGGCGGGCTCAACCCGCAACAATGTTTCCATGGGCTGGTTATTATTGCCGTCAAAAAGCTCTGCGCGCTGATTGGCCGGCGACCCTGAACTGATGTCGGCCTATCTGCTCTGATTGGCTGCTCCTCCGAACTGGCTACATGACGGCAGCGCTGCATCGGCTGCTGCAAAAAGCACAGGCGATCAAACAGGAATACAGTGTATCCGCATCAATACTCAAAAGACTGATTACAAAACGTTTATTTACAGAGCGTTTGGAAATAAAATGTGCATTATATATTTTTTTAGGGGGAGGCTCACATTTTACAAAGGATACAAATGCTTTCAGTCATACCGTGTTCTTTACAAGTGAGAGGTGTAATTGAACGTGAACTGTCCCGGGTTATATGCATGTGATTAGAGAACGTGGTTTGAATATTTGTGCACCTTGATCACCATGATTAGTGCATTATTCTTGCAACAGGGAAATTAAAACAATGCATACAAACCAAGCATTTTGTTAGAAAATGTTTATTTGTAAAAGTTAATCGCATATTACTTAAATTATTAATCAATGATGAGATGTCTGTTACAATCATCTGTCAGTTTTATTCATTCCATTATATTAATGGACAATTTGGACAGTTCTTACTTTATTGTATTACCCATCGACAGCAGAGGGTTGATTTATGTGTCCCTGTGTGTCCTGTCAGACGGGGACAGTCCTGCACAGAGCACAGCTCACACTCCAAGCATGAACACTATCTCAAACCGATTAAACAATAAGGTTAAACAGACATTAGACAGGTTATTAGTGCGATAGTGCAGTGTGGTGGCGCTACTGGTTTTACTGGGGAACTGTTTCTGTTGATGTTGCTGTTGCTGTATTAAGAATAATTGTGATTATTAACTATTAGTTGCAAAACTAGTTGTTGTTGCTTTAGATTTAAATCATAATTACAGTTCTCGGGACTCTTACCCGTCCCAACACAGCCATGTCATCATGGGGTTCATAGAAAAGCAATCAGTAATGTGAAGTTTAAAAAATTTTAAATATATATGTGTGTGTGGGGGGGGGGGGTGTGTGACAGGTGACAAATTAATGGAAAAACCTGAATAAATGAGTGAAGGAACATAACGAATGCAGATGCCTCCAAACAGGTGTATTGTATGATACAATTAAGCAATTAACATGCTCTGTGGCATGTATACGAATACTGAGCAGGCCCGGTTGACTTCAGTTTTGGATCAAGATGGCAAGAGGAAAGGATCTAAGTGACAGAGGTCTTTATTGGGGCACAAATGGCAGGAGCTTCAGTCACACAGACGCTCAACTGGCTCGTGTTCTCGACAAGTGGCGACACCAAGAGAACGGGACATGCCTGACTGCTGGACCCCTACAGTGAGGGGGTCCGGAGGCTCTGTTATGCTCTGGGGGGCATTTTCTTGGCATGGTTTGGGTCCATTTTTCCCCTTAGAGGGAAGGGTCACTGCAAATCATGACAAAGTTATTCTGAGTGATCACCTTTATCCTATGGTGACACATTTCTATCCTGATGGGAGGGGTCTCTTCCAGGATGACAATGCCCCATCCACAGGGCACGAGGGTCACTGAATGGTTTGATGAGTATGAAAATGATGTGAATCATATGCTATGGCTTTCGCAGTCACCAGATCTCAACCCAGTTGAACACCTATGGGAGATTCTGGACCGACGTGTTAGACAGCGCTCTCCACCACCATCATCAAAACACCAAATGAGGGAATATCTTTTGGAAGAATGGTGTTCATCCCTCCAGTAGAGTCCAGAGACTCGTAGAATCTGTGCCAAGAGCATTGAAGCTGTTCTGGGGCTCGTGGTGCCCAACCGGTGAGACGCTTTATCAAGTGTATGTGTGTGTATGTATAATGAAAAACATGGTTGACAGAAGTGGTGTTGGAAAGCCCGTATTGGGGACTGTGTTCCTGCTCACATCAGAAACGCTGCCCTCGGCGACACACACTGCTGCTCACAGCTGGATGGCCTGCGCATAGATCTGTATCGCTCGCACCTGCGCCGTGACGCCGTCCAGGCCAGCCAATAGCAGAGTCCGCACGAGCTGCTGCATCACGGCTGCAGGTTCGGCGCTGCCCAGGTAACGCTCCCGCCACTCGCCCAGAGCACGCATGACCTTCTCCCCCAGCAGCTGACTGCAGCAGACACATCATTATAATAATATCATGCTAATTAGAATTATTATTAAAGTATTATTAAGTAAAGTGTTCCACATGTATGACAAAAATAAATAACTCTAACATGCATTATAATGTATAAATAAAGTGCATTCATATATATACACTACACTATAATATAGAGAGAAGGAAAACTGAGTTAACAGAATGGACAAATGTCCATCTTTTATTTTCAGTTTCTTCAATTTTGCACCTTGTAAAATGGTCTGGACAATAATGTTAATTGCTGATCTGGTAAATCCTGGTTATAGTGTAACTAGTGCAGGTCAGCCTGGCCTCTCTTACCGTGGACCGGTCTTCTCTTCAGACACCCGCAGCTTCTTACAGAAGTGTTCAAAGTCCGAGTCGGAGATGTTGTTCGCCACGAATCGGAATATTTTTTGTAAGATTTTTTCTATGGAAGGAGAAACTAAATCAGAGAGCTTGCCCGTGTGTGCGTATACCAGACTGGGGGGTTTATTATGTGCAGGTTAAATGTTAAACGCCGTTTAAGAGATAAAAGCCGCTCTGGTGGTACTGCTTCCTATAGTACCTCAGAGAGCAAAACCACACCCAGAATAACAGTTCCCAGTTCCTGGCTATTATATAATAATTAGCACAATTTCCTGTAACTTCCTTCATAGTGGGAGATGTATCTAACTCAGAGGATGCACACTATTCTGAAAGATATATAAAGTGTTTCTACTTAAATAACTGAATGCAATCCACAGTCACACCCACCATCCCTCAGCCCCGCCCGTCTCAGATACTGGCCAATAGGGAGCAGCTGCTGTCCCTCACACACGGCTGGCGGGGGTCTGGTCAGGGGGTTCCCGTCCAGCTCCACCTGCCTCACTGAGCACAGCTGGCCGAGGTCACCGGGCAGAGAGCTCAGCTGGTTCCCTACAGACAAGGATCACATATAACTTATCTCATGTCTGTCGTCAAAGAAAATCTCAAGAAACACTAAGAAACACTGCAGGACTTCAGCGCTGATCAGAGTAGAATGATGTAAGAGCAGGTGCAGAAAATAGTGCGTGATTCTAGTAAGGTAGCTGTTGTAGACAGTATAATATTTGCATCATCTATGGAGGACTAAGATCGACCAAGCATCTATCCTTTATTATGACAACTGCCTTCAGTTCCCTTTTATTCTAGACCCCAACCTTGTAAACCGATGTGCTGCAGGCTCTGAAGGGCGCACACTGAGCTCGGGAGCTGGAGTATGTGATTGTGGTTGGCTGTCAGCTTGACCAGATGAATCAGTTGTCCAATGGATTCTGGTATCACCAGAAAGGCGTTGTCCGACACATCCAGTTCCTTCATGTTACACAGGTTTGACAGCTCCTCTGGTAGTGAAGTCAGCTAACAAGTCAATAAATACAAAGAAACAAATAAATGTATCATGGACACCACAGTGCAAATCCTTGGTAAATTGTCTGAAATACCCTGTGTTACATAATTCGAATGTTGTAACATCAAATAGACAAATCTGCATTACATCACTTACATCATCATTTAAGGCAGTTTTAGAAAAGTGAAATTGTCTTGTTTCCATCTTTACAAACTAAATGGAAGAGAGATGCCGCCAGCTGTGCTCGGTGCTGTATGTGAGACACATGTTGCGTGGTGTCACATGAGCTGAGCTTAATACACTGGATATTTTACACTGCAGCAAATAGAAAATGTACCAGAAACATCACTTGGCTTACCTTGAGACCTTTCGCCTGACAAATTGATAGTTTTTCCAGAGAACGCAGCTGACATATTTCAACAGGAAAGGCACTAAAGCGATTGTTGGAAAGATTGAGGTCTTTTAGTCCTTCACAGCACCTGACGCCCAGAGGAATGTTCTTGAGTTGGTTTTCAGAAAGGTCGAGAACCTGAAGAGTCCTCAAGGAGCACAGCGCCTCAGGAAAATCTGCCAACTGGTTGTTGTGGAGGAGGAGGACCTGGATGCATGTCCAGCCAGAGGCACCGTCTGGGATGCTGTCTATGGCATTGCTGCTCAGGTCTAAGTAAACAAGCTTGTGAAGCTGGTAAAGGTGGGCAGGGAATGCAGTCAGCTGATTTCTGCCGAGCTCGAGACGCTGCAGGCTTTGCAACGCGCCGACATCTGTGGGAATTTTAGATATCAGGTTGCCTTTGAGGTTCAGATGTCTCAAAGCCACACCAGCACACAGGCCAAGCGGGAAGTTCCTCAGGTGATTGTTGCTCAGGTCCACGGAGACCACGAGCGTGCAGTTGCTGATCTCGATGGGGACTTGCGTCAGTAGATTTCCTGAAGACTCAAATAGGGAAAGCTTGCGGAGGTGGGCAATCTCCTCAGGCACTGACCGCAGCTGGTTCTCGCTCACCTGCAGCTCCGTCAGGCTGGCCAGAGCCCCCAGCTGTCTGGGCAGCTTGGCCACCAGGTTTCCATTCAGGGAGAGGTGCTGCAGCTTGTTACACCTGCAGATCTTCTCTGTCACTGTCCGTATCTTGTTGCCACTGAGCTGCAGGACTTTCAGCTCCCTTAACTTCTCGATTCCGTCCGAAACTGCCGTCAGCCGGTTTTCACAGAGCCTCAGCTCTTCTAGGTTGGACAGGCGGAAAAGCTGAACTGGTAAAAAACTGAGTTTGTTGTCATTCAGAGAAAGCTCTCGCAGGCTGCTCAGCTCACAGATTTCCTTGGGCAAGCTTTGTATTGCGTTCCCAGCAAGGCTGAGTTTGACAAGCTGAGACAGGTGGCACACTGCCGGGGGAAGAGATGTGAGGTGGTTGGACTCCAGGCTTAAGATGTGAAGATTATTGAGGCTGGACACCGACGCTGGCAAAGAAGCCAGTCTATTCCCTGCGAGCGCAAGGACTTCTAAGGTGACCAGGTCACCGAACAAAGGAGGCAAGAGGTCAAGGTTGTTATGACTGGCGTACAGCTGCCTCAGGCTGTGGCACTGGCAGATTTCCCCCGGTAGTGCCGTGATTTGGTTATTGCTAATGTCCAGAGCTTTGAGGTGAGAGTGCAACCCGATAGAGACCGGAAGTGACGTCAGTTTGTTCCCCTGCACAGACAGGATCTCCAGCTCCTCCAATTGCCCGATCTCCTCCGGCAGAGTCCTGATCTCATTGTTTGCCAGAGAGAGCACCTTTAAACGGCCTTCTTCTGCAACAGTGTCTGCCGGGAATTGTTTTAACCCCCTCCCGTCCAAAGACAGAGAGCAATTCTGGGTGACCTTCAATGTTTCTTGTTGCATTTTTACTGCAGTTTTGTTTTTATTGTTTTTCACCTGCAAAGCAAACATAACAAACTTTGATGAAGCAAACTTGCTTTAAATATACAACCGCAAAGCAAATCCACAAAATGTTTTATTTACAGATCACATATATATTAATGTAATCAGTTGTGTCCTCAGTATTATTAAAATGTCTTAATTTGTTCATTTACAGTTAATTTGAACTCACTCAAATAGCTTATATTGGGCCATTTCACATTTTAAAATATTTTAAGTTTCCCATAAATAAAGATTAATCAAAAAGACAGTCAAACAAATAGAGCGCTTAATAATATTTGTTCCAAACATTGTGATGAGCCAGCATGCTCAGTCACTAATTAGTTGACTTTTGTTATCTTCGGTTGGACTGAGCATTGTGACCAATTGCGGGACACCTGTTATCGTGAACAGATGGGATAAAAGCAATGCTCAGAAGAGACACAAGATACTTTTTCTGTCTGCTATTTGTGTTTGGGGTTTGTGTGTAGAGGGTGCGGAGCTGCCTGTATTGATCTGAACTCTGCGCTGTCCAGTTGAATGAAAGTTGTCTTGCTGTATTTTAAACCTGTACGTGCTTGTATTGTTTATGGGGTAGTGTGCTTGTGTAAATAACTAAATACTGCCATTGTTTTAATATCATTGTTTTATTCTAGTCTTTGTCCATAATAGCTTTTTTTTTTATTAAAATATGAACTTTGTGAACTTCTGTAATAAGGTTAAGGAAACCTGCTGATGCTGAATCATTTTTAATACTTGTGTAATATTGGGGTGAAGAGTTAATTGATTGAACAGTGCTAGACTTTAATCATGTGAACACCTGAACTAATTACCTTTTTTCCAATTAACTAATCTAAAACCACAATTAACCAATTAGGTTTGTTACAGGTGTTTGTGGGTTGATATTGGTATTGCGTTTTATATTATAATTACAGAGCCCTGACCACTACTCCACAGTGCTGCCTGGGTAGGAATATTGCTGTGTAGGATATTTGGTTCTTTCATTTACTTGGTGTGCGTATTTATTGTTTGGTTTACCTGGTTTTTATATGAAGGTTGATTGCTGGAGATTAAAACATTTATGAGGAATGATTTGATTATGACATTGACTGACTTGATGGATATTGTCTATTATGGATATCGACTGCGTTCTATTATTGTCTAAATTGCACACCCAGTTTTGATCTGCCTGTTAGTATATATTTAGTGTGCATATATTATTTCCTGCAGTTTCCTCTGTCTCTAGCGGCCCGTCCTGGTGGAGCTCCACGCTGTTGAACGGGTTGTGTTTCGGCAGACCAGTCCTGGTGAAGGCCGTCGCTATAGTTATAGGCGCTGGAACGCGTTGCGCTGGAATGCGTTTGAAGTTCAGGAATTCCAAACGTGCCCAAACAAAAACAATTCAACAAGATTCGAAATGAAAGCAATAATGCGACGAACAAATAACCATCCCACAACCTAAATTCAACAGTTTTCACAGCAGGTCTACATTTATGCCGGGGTTTTGAGACATGGACATACATCATTTTGCGCAAGTCTAATTCTGTGTCTAATTAAGCTCTATCTAAAACAAATCCCAAGGAAGCTGCACGTACCGCACTGTGGTGGAGCGCTGTCCTCGGTGCGGGGCAGTGGCGGTGTCCTGCCCTGGGTGAGAATCGCTGCCATGGCGACGCGCAAACAGCACAGGCTCGCGCGTTACTGGACCCGGCGGCGGAATCGGATTCAAACCGGATTCAAACCGGATTCAAACCCGCTTCATCCGCTTTCAACCGCACGCTGCCCATTCACACCTCGTTAGAAAGCAGAGACGCGGGGCTTTCGATTGCATATAGATCTCTGTGCCTCATGTCTCTACAGGCTATGTCCTTTAGGTGTCCCTTTCTCGACATACCAATCATTTCTCTCATATCACTGCCTTATTAGATTTCTGCTGTTATACTACAGATTCTAACTTACTTGTACAAACCACTAGTGATGCATTATACTAATAATTCTACTATTTTGATTACAAATGATCACTGATATTAAGCTGGATACTACAAATAATATATAATAGT
This sequence comes from Amia ocellicauda, assembly GCF_036373705.1. NCBI lineage: Eukaryota > Metazoa > Chordata > Actinopteri > Amiiformes > Amiidae > Amia > Amia ocellicauda. Next base: position 20,475,766 of record NC_089859.1, read on the forward strand.
GGTATGTTTATGGTAATATGCAGGTAAAATCAGTGATTGTATTTAATTAAAATAGTAGAATCCAGCTTAGAAGTAGTATGTGGTACGTGTCAGTATATCATACCACAGAACAGCACTCTCTCGGATTTTACCATGGTACCCCATGCTGCACTTTGCCATGTTTATCAAAGATCCTGTGAGAGAGCAGCGCCCCGCGGTGCCAGTCTGCCTCCTGTGAGAGGATGGCTGTGAGGATTGTGCGCACATCCATTCATTCAACATTACACACACACCATCTTCTCGATTGTTTCCCCCATGAGACGTAACAGATCTCCCACACTGGAGTGAATGTTTTATTCATCCCATGCCGCAGGACAGTAAACAATGTGTCAAGGCACTACAGTATATTATTTTATTCAAAAACAACAAAACATAAAAAAAAAAACCACACTTAAATACAGATATTTACAAAATCAGTCCAACCGTCAGCTGTTAACTGGGGAAATGGAAACGAGAGTTGCTCAAGTTATTAATACCGAAGCAAGACATTCACACAGGGGACACGACCTGCAGTGACTCAGCCGTGCGTACTGGATGTGAAACTAAATCCAGAAGTCCACTGTCCATAGGGTATTGGAGCGTTTTGCTTCATCAGACTCCTGTGAAAATCCCTTGTCTGGTGCCCTTGTCTAGTCTCGTGTCCTCATGAGTCTCTTTGATGTTGTCTTCTCCGACGGGAGCGTTCACATCACAGAAGGACGGCGCATCTCGCAACAGGCAATCAGATAATATTCCATCACAGCAAAATAATATACAGGACAAAGCAGTGTTCAGAAGAGCGTGTGGAGTATTTGAGTTATCCGTAGCCATACTTGTCTGATAAACTTCTGTCGTTGGGCGTCATCTGTCCACTTAACTTCATGAGGAGTTTGACAATGAGGCCGGCCTAGAAACAGCAAGGAGAGGACATGAAACACAGCCACCCATTGCCATTGCTTACACCAGCAACATGCAGAGAAAGCACACTGTAAGTATGATCGAAGCGTGTTTATACTGTGCTCCAGTGTATGTGCCTGTGATTGTGTCTCTTACCTGTTTGGTGTGAACAATGAAGTTCATTTTGTTCTCCAGGCTGTGGATCTGGAAGTACTGATCGGCCTCTCCCAGCTGCCACATGAAGGAGCCGTACTTGAGGCTGATGAGCAGGGCCTGGGGGTTCAGACAAGATCCGCGTCAACCCACACTGCCTCTCGGGCCAAAACACATCCTCACCCCCCCACCATGCCTCACGGCAGACGGACCACCAGGATGCGGTACTTCAAACATTCGCATCTCTACAGCAGTGAGACCATTTGTATTTCTTATTATTCATATATTTATTATTCCTTCTGGTCCCTGTGTCTATCGGGCCTCAAAGCTGAGTGTGTCTCAGGGATTATGCTGATGCTGATGACAGTGAGGGCCAGAGCCGGCACAGTACCTTGGTCTCCATGTTCATGAGATGCAGCCCCTTGGTGTTGATGCCCACGTAGACGCGGATGACCTTGTGGTTGCTGGAGCTGGCCTTGGTGAACACCTGGCCGGTGAAGAAGGCCGCCCCGTAGGTGGGGATGTCCCAGCAGTTCTGCAGGAACAGCCGCTGCAGGTGGTGCATCTCCTTGCTGACGCCCTCGCTGGTGCTGAGGGTCTGAAAACACAGCCAGGCTCGGTCACGGGGGTGGTGGGGGGGGGCGGGGTATTAGCCTGGCACTGTATCTAACCCTGAGGAACGCCGGTGAGAGACACACACGTCACATACAGAGGCCTGGGCAATGGGGGTAATACATTTCGGTCAACTGCGATGGCCTGGAGTCCCACTCTGTGCCTGCGGGGTTGGGCTCCCTCTACTGGAGAAAACGGGTATTGAACAAGGATGTTTTAGTCTAGTGAAGTGGTTCCCAAACCGGTCCTGGGGGACCCCCTACCCTGCTGGTTTTTGTTCCTGAGCTCTCAATTACTTAATTGCACCTTAATTGAAGTAACAATCTGCTTAGATTTTACCTTTTAAATTGTGTAAGAAAATAGTTGTTTCTTCAATACATTTTACTTAACTTAATACCCCTACTGTTTAAAATAATTAAATGTCTCTGATTTAGGAAATTATTAGTTCAATTTAGGTTCAATTAAGTAATTGAGAGCTCGGTTGGAACAAAAACCAGCAGGGTAGGGGGTCCCCCAGGACCGGTTTGGGAACCACTGGTCTAGTGTTTTAGTCTTAAATGGTTAGAAAAACCACAACAAGCCCACTGTGTTAGTTTTAAGAATACAGAGCCACGTGCCGCAGAATAATCAACCCTACCTTGTATTCGTGAAGTATCCTGTTGGTCCAGTGATGTGCTTTGCTCTTGATCTTTGATATGGGGACGACAGATTTCAGATTCTCCTCGCTGTCAAACGAAAAATGTTAAATCGTCAATGGAAAAAAAAAAAAATAGTAAGAGTTTGTGTTCTTGCCCTCAGTCCTAGATTTATACATCATCTCGGTCACTCGATACCATTACAAATTGCTGTGTTTGGATTATAAAAATGGGAGAGATGTCCTACTCCCCATGTTTGTAGGAATCCTGTTTATCGAAACAACCCTCCGTATGTTCGACTCATTCCCCAATTTCCTTTGCTAACCAACGATGCCCAAAATCCAAATAAATCCACACATTGTGGGCTGAGCTCTGCCAACCGCACCCCTCTGTGTCAGTGTGACCTGAAACACGCCCCCACGGAGACGGCGGACACGGCGTACGTGAGGAAGCCTTGCTTGTGCTTCTTGCTCTCGTAGTTCCCGTAGATGATGTGCAGGAGCAGGCTGGCCAGGGTGATCAGTTTGCTGTCGGGCGACGGGAAAAAACCCTTTAGCAAGCAGTGCCGCGCCTCGTCGAACAGGATGAGGATGGACAGGGGGTCTTCCACCTAGACAGTGCGAACAGACACATTACCCTGCTGGCTGAGGACCACCCATCATCACTCGGGATGGCTCTCTGCAGCTGCACGGTTGGACACCGATTGATCCACCCCCCCCCCCCACCCCCGGGAACAGTAATGCAGCAAAGCTTGTGTGCCCAGTGGGGCAGATATTGTTATATAATCTCTCCCCTTCTCCTCCCTTTCCCTTCCTCTCGTCCCTTTCTCCAGCTTCCTCCACCTCCCTTCCTCTCCTCTTCTCTCTCCTCCCTTCTCCAGCCTCCTCCTCCAGCATCCTCCTCTCCTCTCCTCTTTTTCCTTTCCCCTCCTACTATTTATATTGTTATATATACTCGTGTACACCTGTGAAAGCTCACCTTCTTCTCGATGTCCAGCGACAGCCGCACGTCTCTGCGTAGGAAGAGCTGCGGGGTCTCCCTCTGGGGGTCCAGTACGGTCAGCTCGGTCACGATGTCAGGCCACACCCGCAGGTGCTGGAGGGGCTTGTGGTAGGGTTTCAGCTGCAGACCTGGGGGGCAACATGCACCGCACCACTCAATACTTCAGTAAACTACAGTAAACTACACCGCCCCGCCCCTCAGCTCACTCGGCAGCTGGTGTCCCTCACTCGCTTATAACCCAAGACAGACAGAGCGGCCCGCTTAGATCCAGCAATGTCCTCAGGGTTATCTGTGTGTTTTATGGTTTGTGGATTTGAGACACCTTCTTTTAAAGTCCGCCTCATTCTCATCACAATCACTATTATTATTTCGAGTTTACGTCTGATAACCTGCCGCTGACAGGAGGTCGTGTAATGCATCGTTGCTGCATGTCTGCCCTGGCCCTCAGTGCTGACGGTGCGGCCGCTCTTACTGAGGTTCTCCGAGCAGATCCAGATTGTGAAGTACTGCTGCGTCTCCTGGGACAGACGCATGCCCTCCAGGATCTGCTGCACAGACGTGTTGTTCCCGTGTTTCAGCTCCACGGAGCGGTATGAGCCGTCCATGCGGTAAATCCTCACTTTCTCGTACTGGAACACAAAGCACGGTTTATTTTGCGGTCGGTCCTACGCAACACTGTAATTCATACATCAGGGATCAAATCTATTCCCACGTATACGTGACCGCGGGACAGACGCTGGGTCGAAGTGCTCTTACTGGTTTGCTGGCGGCCTGCTGGAGGAGCTTGGCCGTTTCCTCCCAGTCGTTCTGCTTGTTCTCCTCACACACCTGCAGCGGCGACCTCCCCTGCTGGTCCACGATGTGCTGAGGGCAGGAACCACAGACAGACAGACAGACCGTTAGTGCTGCAGCATTCCATAGATCGTTTTCTATTACTCGAATGATCCTGGGCCGGCCAGACCGGGGAAAGCCCGGCCTGTGGGCGGAGCGGTCAGTCTCACCCGGTCCGTCTCGGGGTGCTGCAGTAGGAGCTGCACTATTTCCGAGTGCCCCCCTCCGGCCGCGAAGTGCAGGGGGGAGCTGAGCTGGCCGTTCAGGAGATTGGGGTTGCACTTCCCCTTCTCCAGCAACAGCTGCGTGGCCTCGGCCTTCCCATACCTGCAGGACAGAGAAAGAAAAGCATCAGACGAAGGACTGCCTCGTAAAGCAGAGCACTGTTGTTGGAAAACCCTGAAATGCTGTTTACAGGCATCATTTATTCAGTCAATATGAGTAACAACCACAGTCCATCTAATCACACTCTCTCACACCCCCTCTCTGGCTCCCGAGCAGCACCCACCAGCAGGCGTAGTGTATGGGGGCCCAGTGGTCGCTGTCCAGCTGGTTGACGGAGAAGCCGCTGTCCAGGAGCTTGGTGAGCAGCGCGGTGTCGCCCTCGCAGGCACTGCGGTGCAGCGGGAAGTCGTCCACCCACTGGCGCTCCCTGGGGGGGCATGGCACACGCTCACATAACAACAACAGCAGCAGCACAAAGGAATAAGACCAATATCCGAAGTACCCTTCCTTAAAAATCATAAGACAAACGACTAACACTGTAATGCAGGATTAATCAATATTAAAAAGTACTGATAACAATGATTGAGACGCTACCAAACAATATTTTTTAAATCCATTCTCAAATGCATCATGTGATCAGGGGTTTATCTGCTGCCAGTGCTTTGGGGAAGCTGCCGTAGAGACAGTGTGTCCATGTCTGTGTGTCCGACTCTGTGTGTGTGTTGTGTGTTGTGGAGGTGTGATGGGCCGGGCCTGGGGGCTGTGGCAGAGACGGCACTCTCACTTGTCCTCGGTCACGCTGCTCATGCTGTGCTGCCACTTCTCCCTCTTGGGGATCTGGATTTTGGAGTAGTCTGGAGCTCCCAGGCCGAAGTAGGGGTTAATGACCACCTTGTCCACCTACAGACAGGACAGATGGGTCTGTGATGCCAGATGCTGAGAGAGATGCAGACTGATCTCAATGTTTTACTAATTTTGATTTAACTGAATCATTAAATATACAAGGAACTAAATAACCACATCAGTACTTCTCTGCTCCTCCTGCAGTCCAGAGTTTAGTTGCATTAGTGTTAATACTCCAGTATATCGTGCGTAGCTCCAGGCGTACCCGGTTGGTGTACTGCAGGTCAGAGCCGTACAGCGGGTTCTGGACACACATGTCCGCCTTCTCCAGTGACATCATCTTGCTCTTGATCTCCAGGGCAGTGTAGCCCATGTGCAGCGTGCCCTCCAATTGGCTGCTCTCGTTGGAGTAGGCGGGGTTGGTCACGCTGGTCTTCACCCTCTCCATGGGGGCGGGTCTGAACAGAGCCGGGACCGCGTGGGGAACTGTGTGCTGCTCCAACAGCCACCTGAGCAGAGACAACATGGCAACGCTGCGGTCACACACGCGCTGGGGGAGGGAGGGGAGGAAAGAGGAGAGGAGAGGAGAGAAGGGTGGAGGAGGGGAGGGGAAGGGACGAGAGAGGAGAGGAGGCTGGAGGAGAGAAGAGAGGGGAGGAGAGGAAGGGAGGACATGGGGGGAGGAGGAGGCCGGAGTAAGGGAGGAAAGGAGAAAGGAGGAGATGGGGGAGGAGGAAGGAGGAGAGAAGGGGGAGAGGAGAATTATGCTAGAGAAGGGAGGAGAGGAGATGAGGAGGCTGGAGAAGGGGAGGAGAGAAGAGAGGAGAGGAAGGGAGGAGGAGGAAGCTGGAGAAAGGGAGGGGATAAGACCTGGGAGAAGAAGAATGGGAGAGAGGAGAGGAAAGGAAAGGAGAGGATGAGGCAGGAGAGGAGAAGGGGAGAGAGGAGAGGAGGAGGCTGGAGTAGAAGAGGAGATGGGTGGAGAGAAGGATGCTGGAGAGGAGAGATAAGAGGAAGCTGGAGAAAGGGAGGAGAGGAAGGGAAAGGGAGAAGGGAATGGTACGTGGGTGGTATCCATTCTGAGGACAGGTGCGCTTGGCTCTTACTTGTCCAGGGCCATGAGCATGCGGGCGGTCAGCGAGGAGAAGTGCACGCTGGTCTCGCTGCACACGCGCATGATGTCCTGGAAGCAGTAGAAGCTCGGGCTCCCGGGGCAGTACACAGGTTTGCTGTTGTCTGTGGGTTCAATTCATGAATCATGAAACCGCCCCTCCCCAAACTGCAGCCCAGGGCCTGACTGCACACGTGACACACTCCGACGGCCCTGTGGTCCAACACGACACATGCGCACTGTCGGCGATGTCAGAGCGTGATATGGAAACTGCGAGTGAATAAACACCCGAGTGTGATGAGTGAACCCATCCCTGCCACACTGATCAGAACCAGCTGCGAATGATTCATGTTTGCATCTAGAATAACCAAACTTTTAAATGCTATTAATTGTAATTAGTTTATATAAAAAGGGGAAAACATATATAACAAAAAAAGGGAAATGATTTGTTCTATTTTGTTAATGGTCTGTGCTGGGGGAGGAGCTCTGGACCTTGAGTATAAAGGGGACAGAACAGCTAGAGAGTCTTTTTGGACATAATAACTTGGTTGCAGTATTCTTTGTGTATGTATTGGTTTATTCATTTCTTTTGAAGATTACAAAACTTCAATAAATTAGTTTACTTTTGGAGAACCATCTACCTGGTCCTGTTTTCTTCCTACATAATAACACCTGACCCTGCGCCCGCAACTCCAAAGCAGGGTCCGGGCTCAGAAAAACGACACGCAATCGCAGACATTTAACATCACCGCAACAAACAAAGCAACACACACCTTTATTCACCCAGACATGACCCCTACTGTTTTTCCATCCATCCCGGTCTGCAATTTCCACACCATGTGAACACCAGCGTTGTCTTACCTTTGACTGTGATTGGAACAATGAACAGAGATGCCTCCTTCCCCACATCCTCGCCCTCCAGAGCAAACTTCTTCATGTACACGACTCTCTTGCCTGCAGGAGACAGCACACGTCACTTGGACAGCCACAACAAAACCTCACTGACACACACACACTCACACACACACACACACACATACGTGACTGCATCAACAACATCTTGTGTGGAGCCTGCCACAACAAAACAAAACTTGTAGTTTGAAATTCTTTCACTTTCACCAAACCCACATCATCGCTGTCTTTTTTTCTTTTCCCTTTCTAGCACACTGCTATCGCTCACACAGCTCGTACAGGAAACGACTGTTTGCAGCGAACACTGTCAAGCAGATGTGTGTGCGGTCATGAGCTGAGCAACACTGTGTGCGGTACCGTGTGCGACAACTGCGTTCGGTCTAGAATAGCCTAATTGTAGCTACTGCCTCTGTGGTCCCACTCACAAGAACACTGTCACCAAAACCAAATGAGAACCCCTCTTTTTGGATTGCCTGCCATCTTTAAAACCATGTGACTTATGGTAACTAACACCGCCAAAAGAGGTGCTGATAAAAGACGGTGCTTCACTGAGACCAGAGCTTATGGACGAGTATGGGTCCAGCGCCCACATCAACAAAAAAAAAAAAAAAAAGAATAATACACAACAAACCACAGGCAGAAAACAATTGACCCTCCTGAGAGTGCCACGGACAGCGCAGCCTCACCTTTGATTCCCTGGTTGTTAGATATAGGCTTTGTCGTTTCGTCCACATATTCCAAAATTGTCCGGGACCGGTCGCTGTCGGCTTGTATCTTGGTCCCGAGAAGAACTTTTTTCCTTTTCTTCTCCTTGCCTTCCAGAGGAACTTCTAACAGGAGGATCTACAAGTGAACAAAAAACACACATAAACACCTGCTGCCCCAGAGCATCGTTCCCCTGCTTGAGAAGGGGACTGCAGAGAGAGAAACCCTGGGGATGCAAATGTGTGTATGTTGTGAACATTAGCACTTGTGTCCAAGCAGAGACGTGAAAGAGACCCTTATGGCATAATTTCCAAAGGGCGAGATGAGAAGGGAGTCACAAAGACCCTTTTGAGGTCTAATTTCTGAAACCAAATCAATTATTTTACATTTTTAGGTCACACTTTACAATAATGGGCCCCAATTCTTAATTAATTAATGAATGTATGAATTTTTAAAAGTGTGTACATGATGCATTCTATATAAATGTGTTATTGTCCCCCTGTTGAGTGTGCAGCAGGAAGAAGTAAACAGCCACAGCCCCTGACAACCACACATTTCTGCAATTCTTTCATTTTAGCTCTCTCCTCACCGCACAGCCACAGTGACGTCTCGTACAGCAGCGGCCTGGGTGGGGCGCACTGAAAGCGCTGAGGTTTCTCGCATCACAGAATCAAGCTTTCTGTTGATAAGAACCAATTGCAGCTCCTAACCGAGATCTCTAAAGCTTCCCCTCCAGTTTGCTGCTGTTGTCACACATATCTTAAATGAAACAGACGACCCAATCCCTGCCTGTTGGACTCTAGTTAACAGCAGCTCTATTATATAGTCCCTGGAAGAGGATGAAACACTGCAGAAACAGAAAAATAAAATACCCCAAAATACTGTCGGAGCACTAAAGGCTTTGTGAAGCGGAGCTATTTTTATCCCTGTGGCAGCTGCAGGAAGCCCAAACTCAATTGTTCATGTGCTGCTTTACTTTCTTTTGTCTGTACAGAACCCTGCACAGACCTGGCATCAATACAGCTGAGCAAATGGGTAAAAAATTATAATAAACACAGCTGGTTATTCACTTAAGGCAGGTTATCAGGGTTAATGCTGCTTATTTAAGGAACTGTCGCTCCAGTGCAGATACACAACTTGAAAACAAAACCAAAAATATGAGCTGTAGCAAGTGTTGAAAAGCAAGTGGACACATCTTGGGGAGGCCTTCATCCAGCAGTGGATCGATATGGGCTTATGGTAATGAATGTGATGTATATATATTATTGTTTTAATTTGGTTAGATTTTTTAGTATACACAAATTATTATTTTCAGCTCTTACTTCATATGCCTTCGCCCGGTACTCCTTGGAGTTGAGGCTGACGGTGTTTTTTGGGCGAATGACAGCGACGAACACGTCCTCCAGGTTGTCCTGATGGCCCATGGTGCTGGGGGGCTCAGATCCTTTCACACGTCACAGTAACGGAAGCCCCTCGGAGCATCACCATGCCGGCCTGAATCACAACAATAATACATGTAAGAATAAAACAAGTTAATAACACATCATCTCTAACCTTCTTAAACAGCTGACAGTTCAGAGATCAACCACGTTGAAAGTGTTACAGAAAGCTTTTCCTTTACTCTTCTGTGCATGGATGCTAAATTGAAAAGCAGATCTGCGGGCGGTTTGATTTCTAGGAATTGCACGCAGCTTCCTTCACTGTAAAGACTCTTTACACATTAGAGGAGGGACAGCAATTGATTTTCTTACTAATTAACATGTGTGGTACCACTGTCAAAGGGCAGCTTTATCCAGCATTGCTTCCAGTTAAAGAAACGCTGTGACTGAAGAGCCTTTCTCCTACAGCTGAACTGTCCATACAGTGGAAATAACGTCCAAGACCAATCAAGCAGTTTTAAAATTATTCTTTAAACACACAATAGCCACAGTAATGGACATAACTGGTACACTGGCTGTTCAATTGCACACCCACACTGTGTTTATATAGAGACGTTAATGGAAAGATGATCTTGCAGCAAATAAAACCCGATGCCCATCCAGGCTTGGTCTGTGTGAATCGATCTGCCCCTTGGTGGACAATCGGGGGAATAAGGGAGCAAGAGAGGGAACCGGTCAATGACAGCCAGAGTATATACAGCATCCTGGACCGAAACAACCCCAGTCAGACGTGTTTGTGTATCATCAACAACAACACGCCCATAGTCCGGCTTCCTGTACTTTTTATTCGCAATTGATACAGCTTCTTAATACAGACATAAACAATACAGTAAGTTCATAAACATAAAATAACTACATTGCTTCATTGTGAAATAATAGAATTGTCTTGTTAATTGCTTGCTTAATTGAGGTAACATCTGGAATTCACTAATGACAGTGACGTCACGCCCAGGGTGGCACCACAGCGCAGAGGTTTTGCGGTATCTGTGGATATCGTGCCATTTAGTGTTCACAATTATCGACAGGCAGCTTTAATCGCTTTTAAAGCTTTGCCCAGACTACATTTTTATCATCGTTACAGTGAAATCCGCGGTCTCGCCAGGCAGTCCCACAACGGTGCCGTTGATTCTTTCTTCATCAGAGCATCGGATTAATAATAATCCTAATCATTAGGACGAAGAAACACTCACCTGACACCGGAAAGCGTCATTTCAGAGACACGGGCCGATACAGGCGTCGTTTGAGCGAAAGCTGTACACCGGGGGAGGGAAACCAGCAAAATAATAGCAAACAAACCAAAACATTAAAGGGGAAAAGTTGTAAGTTTCCTGTGTAACAGTTCCCACCCCGCCGACACTGTGAGCCGCTTCTGGGCAGTAGTTTATCACTTCCGGGTCACAGGCTGTGGCGCAGGCGGGCTGCTGTGTCCAGCTGTGCAGTGCTGTGCGGCTCTCCTTCACTATCACATCTGCTTTCGCCGCACAGTTAGCAAGATCACATTGATCCCACGTCGATGAAAGGTTAACAGCATCGGTGATACAACATTGAGTCAATCGATGGAACCTTTTCCACGTATTTACTGTTATTTAACACACCGTTTATTGTGTGTGTGTATGTTGACAGATACATTTAAATCAACTCTGTATCTAAAAAAGCAGTGCTTGTGTTTTTATTTTTAAGTAGTTATTCAGATATGGTCAGCCCTAGCTTGTGAAATGCAACAGTTCAAGGATTGTCTAAATTCGCTATTAGTCCATTCTTCTCTTGTATATTTATTTTAATTGTATTCCCTTAAGTCATGGGCTCCATCTAGTAGTTTACTTAAAACAATTGTCTCATTGTAAATATTGCTGATTCAAAGTACTTTCAATTAACAAATTGATGTTGAATCTAACTAACCTAATGTAACTGTCAATGGTGTTTCAGCATTGATTCAATGTTATCTTGGTATACAATATGTCGTTCAATTATTATTATTATTATTATTATTTAAAGGTGTTCGGACAAAATATAAAAGTACAGGGTACACCGTTGTTGAACTACATTTCTTTCCCTATGTGTCTGTGTGAGCAAGGTCACTGTCTCACTGTGCTATAGTTCAACCCTGATACCTAGAAGAACAGAGTCTGATAAGAACCAGTTTTCACCAGCAATTTGGGCTTGATACATCGTCCAAACCCCCTTATATTAAACATTACATTTTCCCCGGTTTAACCATATATTGGTCTTCCTGAGCAGTTGTCAGGCAGAGACCGAACCTGCACTCATCACAGGACAGACATGTGGGCCTGTTATCTTTCTCTCCTGGCTGGTCTGTATAAATGTGCCTGTTTGAAACTGTATCTTTTGAGAGAAACCTCATGGAGACCGCCTCCGTGTGTCTTTCTTCCCCAAGCTGCTTGTAGGAATAAACTTTCTGATCAACACTCAACACTCTCTCAGCCGGTTTTATTAAAATGAAAATATCCACAAAGAAGTTTGCTTCAACACCGATATTCAGGAGGAGGCAACTAAACCGTGTCTCCTCTGGGAGGCGGCAGAGCACAAAAGCAATGAAATGAGGTATGATGACAAGATTTGAAAACCTTAAATTGAATGTATAAACTACATTTACGTAAATAGTAATGCAATATGTATGAGAAAAAATCATTTTGGGGGTCAGAGACAAATTTGACAGCGTTTAAAGGGGAATCACTGTGTTTACTGTTACATTCTCACATCCTAGATGCATAGGTATAATAATAATAATAATAATAATAATAATAATAATAATAATAATAATTTTACATCACTGTGCATTTCAGCGTAATCATCATCATCTGAGCTGTATAACACTGTACATCATCACCCAATTCATCCTGTTTTACAGCTTCACACCTACAATATTTTGCCCCTTTTCCTATTATTATTATTATTATTATTATAATTATAATTATTATTATTATTATTATTATTATTATTATTATTATTTCTATGCAGACTTACAACATAAGTGCAATACAAAGTGCAAAAATACAGTTAAGTCTAAGGTATATTTGTAATGTAATCCAAGGGTTACAAGGAATTACAAACTTGGAGCCTTTTTACGTTTTCTTTTTATTCATAAGCACTAGAAAGCGTCTTATGCTTATACATTTAAAAGTGATAGGATACAGGCACTTTGCTTTACATTTGTATTTGCACTAAGTCCTTATTTTTCTGTTGAGGGGAAATCGAGCACATTGATGTGGTGGTCGTACTTATTTTGTATCTGCATTGATGTAAAGAGCTGGTACTTCTAACCCAACTTTAAGAAATATATAGTTACTGGTGGTTTGGTATATCTACATAAATACGTTTCTGGCTTCCAAACAAATATACCATAAGACAACAACCACAATAAGTAGAATAAGAATAAGAAATCACAACAAAAACAATATAAGCGTGCTTCAATTACGTTAGGCACATTTGTTTAATTAACAGCCCACTATATCAGTTTTAAATTCTTCAAGATTGTAGAGCAGGGCCCAGTTTTTTTGGAGAATTGGGTATTTCAAAACTGAAAAAGTAGATTCTGATCTTTGAGATTGGGATTTGGATCTGGTAATCCAATCCTACCTTTAATCAAGCTTAAATGTTGTTTTTGGGTTTTTCAAAACTCAAGGGTGAGATAAGGATAGTTTTGATGCTGAAAATCAGGATAGTCTTGATCGCACTGGAAGGGTGGATTCAGGGTGGATTTAGACACATATTGTGATGTTACCACAGTGGGGAATCTTGGAAAAGATATACAACTTGACTATAAATCATCAACAGTACTTAATGTTTACATTTTATTAAATTGACACAAGAAATAAGATGTTCCAATAATTAACAAATGCCTCAATATATAAACAAAAACGAATTGTCAAAAGTTCTTCATTTGAAAAATTAACCCCAGCATCTTGCAGTTGTTTTTCAAGAAGACGAATGTGCAATTTTGCTTCTTTCTGTTGGAGCAAGGTCAGCTTGATATACAATCTTTCAACAAAACCCCCAGAGGGCATCATACTAGGTGACAGTGCGTACCCACTCTTACCATGGCTAATGACACCTTTTGCCACAGCAAGCACTGATGCAGAGGAAAGATTCAACAGCGCCCATGGAGCAACCAGGAGCACAATTGAGCACCTAAATGGAGTGTTGAAGAGGCGCTTTGCATGCCTGAACTACCTACGTGTTGAGCCACAGCGAGGTTGCACTATAATTCTCGCCTGTACTGTCCTTCATAACATAGCTCAAACACGCAAAGTTCCTCTCCATGATGACAGCGGTGATCTTCCACAGCCCCAAGTGGATGGCCCTGACACACCACTGGCAGCATTGCAGCTGAATGGACCAGCTGGAAGGTCAATGAGAGATGCTGTAGCGAACCTTTATTATTAAAAGGGTCCTTGAATGAATGAATTAATTATAACAGTTTTCAGAGAAATGTGAACTTTTGTGTTGTTGATTTTTTTTTTTATCCATTGAGAGTTGAATTTTGTCTATAAGTAATCTTATGCATTTCATGTATGTATATGTGAATAAAAGTAACATACAAACTTTGTGTTACACTTTTTTAGTTTAGTTCACTCATGTCTTTTTGGCCTAACATGCTAAACAGATGCCTATTCAAATCTTGATCTTGTGGTATCTGGATCAGAATGATTCAATCTGATTCTTTTCTGAAAAAACGGCACAAAATCAGCAAGATTATTCTGATCCAGATCAAAAGTTTTGAAAAACTGGGCCCAGGTGATTGAACAGCACCGACCCGCCCAGACGCGCACTGTTCATCCCGCCACACAGGGGCGCTCTAGGTTATAGACACACATCCTCTCTCTTGCTCTCGATGGTGTGGAGGCGTGTCTTGCGCTTCCGGGTCGCGCTCCTCGGCGCTGGCTGCTGCGGGGCTAGTGCTTCCGGGTCGCTGTGTTCGGCGCTGCCGCAGCTGTGAGCGCAGCCCGTGTTCACCTCAGCGAGAGCCAGAGGCACAGCGGCGCAGCGGAGAGCAGGCAGGCGGAAGCACAACACAACAAGCATCATCACACCGAGAAAACAGCAGCACATAATGTGGGAGACACCGTGAGACACATCGCACAGCTCGGCTCCTAGGCGGATATCGGATATCCAAACACCGATTGTGTAAGTAATCCCCTTTCAGACACTAACTGCGCTGTGTCGGGCAGGGGTGCGTATATAAAGCAGGGACGGGTTCAATCAACCCCCCGGCTCATCGCCATGGACCCGGGCTGTGCGGGGAAGTTCACACGGACGGACATTGGACTCTTCCTGGCAGCTGTCAGTGTTGACATGTAATCCGCACCGTGCAGATCGAGGTGTTATCGATATAAACAAGCCTGTGATTGATTGAGCTCCTGTGCCGAGCCGGGTGATCCGTGTTGTGGTGGAAGCGACCTGTTATCGATTGTTTTCTGGCCTTTTTTCTTCTCCTAATCATGCATCTCGACTTCGATCCAACCAAGAGACCGCATTTAATACTCCTTAATAGCAGAGCAGAAAAATAGGCCGTGTTGAGAATAGTATGTTGATGGTTCTTTGAACAGCATGCAATGTAACATCTGGCTCGTTTTTCTACATATATAACTATACAACTATAATGGTAGCATCGTGCTGCAGATGATTAATTTCTGAATGCACAGCTTTGTTTAAATCTGTAAAATGATATCGCTGGTGTTGGAGGAGTTGGGCACTGCGAGCTACAGCAGCAGAACAAAGACGACAAAGGGGGAGTTCAGGACGGAGACACGGAGACAGTGTGGACCTCGGCAGCACCGCCCTGCACGAGTGTCATCCGATCCGACCGACCATTAACAACCGGTTCTTGTATTCGTGTTGGTGGTGTTTTCACCTTGTGTGTGTCTGGTCGTGGCACAGTTGTTCTGCTGTGTAAGTTTGCGTGTGCATGTTTGCACACTGTGCCGGCTGTGACACTGTAGCACAGTCTCGGAAAACAACACCAGCTCGGACTGAAAGTGAAAACACCCATTCTAGCACCGATGGATGTGATCAAGTCCTGATAACAGTGGTAGTAATCAAGATGCACCCCGGGTTGTGGACGTGTTGTGCGCAGTCGCTGTGTCCTGATTTGCGGCGTCACACGAACTTCTTTGGAGACAGAGGAGTTGCAGGAGTGAAACAGCTGGCGATGTTATTGCTGCCAATTGAGTCTGAAACCCCGTCTCCTGTATAATGCAATGCAATGGCCTTCTTTAATGTGTTATATAAAATCCTACTGTTATTATTATTACCCAGCAGACGTCTTTTTCCGCAAACGAGAACAGTGACGTGACGACACTTGATGTATCGCCATGGTCATGCCTCATGCTTGTATGTGCTGAAATGAAGCCTGTGCTGAAGTGGCAGGAGGTCGCCTGCGAGAGAAACCTGTTGTCTTTTGCCTGATCACGTTACATTGCCGTCTTTGTCGCCTATTAATAAACAGCCGTGTCCCAAAGTAACCGGAGCCCTAGTGCTTATGTTATAGCCAAGCTAAGGTGATAGATAGAATGATTTGAAAATGCAAAAGTTGCCAAAAAAACATTTTATGAATGAAAGATAAACAACCTTCTTGGTCTGTACACTTTTTAAACACTCTTTAGTTGTAATGAAATCTTTAGCTTCGTACACTTGAAGCCCACATTGCATTATCTTAGTTTAAACAGGTTATAGATATTCATAGAAAGTAGAACATTATTATTGGTGACAGCTGAGAGTTAACCTTACTTGGGTGGCTGTGTGTGTGTGTTTGAAAGACAGGAGCCCAGTGATCTCTCCCAGCATATTATGGGATCTTGGTTTGTCAAGAGTCTGACATCAATGCATTTATATATAACGTTCAGGGGGTCATGTAAACATCTGCATGCATTTGAAAAGGAAAAAGATGGCGGGGGGTTTTGTGAGATGATAGTTTTTTGTAGTTTGGCAAATGCTTTGCGAACTATCTCCCTTCACCAGCTGAAGAATGAATTGAGTAAGCGTGTGTTTCTCTGTAGTAGAACGGATCAAGAGCAAGGCAGAATGTGAAATTATCATTGAGGACTTCCAATAAAGACCTGAGAATTCGATGCATTTCGTAGCTGTTTGTCAGAGGGAGGTCTGCCTGAATGTGCTGGTCTGGAGTGGCAAAGATGACAGGGGAACGAGGGGGGACGGACGTGCAGTCGTTTTGCACAGCAAATGTCTCTATTCTGGGAAATAAAGGGAGTGTAAACCAGGAAGCCCATGGCTGTGTTCCTGGCAATGCCTCTGCTAATTACCCCCCACTCCTAGCCTTGGCTGGGAAAACATGCTTGCACTTTGCTATGTCGCTGGGTCATTATGTAGCTAGTCAGAATGGGCCTGTTCTGAACAGAGACACTGACATTATTCAGATGGCTGTAGGCGTCTATTTGAGCTGGAGGCTGGAGCAGCTTGGGGGGTAGTTGTGTTGGGGGAGAAGTGCATCATTTACATCACAGCTTTGTTATGGTTGGGTTAAATTACTTTAAACCTTGGGCCTCTTACAAAGAAAATCTGGAAAACAAGAATTGGAGCAGAGATTCTTATTTTTAGTAGTAGTTGTAGTAGTATTAAAACAAATTATTTGGTTAGGAAACCTTTACAAGGCTGCCCATGTCCCTGACGTAGAAGACTGCTATGAAAACCTAATGTCTCCATGCCTGCTTGAACTGCTATTTTCTTTGGTCAAGTTAGGGATCAATTGTGTCCGTTGCACAGTAGTATTTGTACCCACCCAGTGTGTTTCCCTGGCCCTCGGATAACTTTGTACTTAAATGCGTGATCTTAATCAGGCTGCATGTCCCCTTCCTCAGTTTGCAGTGCGTAGTTAACTTTGTGCTGCTGTTCCCCGGCCTGAAGCTGAGCCTCGAGATGGAGCCTGTCCCTTCACTGTACAGTGAGCCACAGCTCATTGCAGAGATGTTCAGCAGATGTGGGGGACAGAAACTGGTGTGATGTAATCGCTGTGGATTAGCTTAGGCCGCAATGTGTTAAGACTGTGGCCAGTGTTTCTTGTCTCCGTCACTAGGGCACTTTCTTCATGGTCCCTAATCTTAATCCTGATAACCATGACTTTTGCCACCACTTGTGACTTGATCTGGATTGCATTAATAAAGTACGTAATAAATCAGGTTTTGTGTGCTGGTTGCCCCAGAAGTCATTTGGTTTTGGAGATATCAGGGCTGCCAAAAAACACCCCCTCCCCCCAAAAAAAATCCTGTCTTCCAGGTCAGCGATTGATGCTCTCAAACAGCTTTAGGAATAGCCCCTGGCAGCAAGAGAGCCCTGGTGACTGGCAGTGTGGAGATGAGCACTCTGAAGTAGCACGCTTCATATCCTACATATCTCAGACTTGGGTTTCTGGCTTTGGTCTGGCTCAGAAGAAGCCGGACATGATGGCCAATAACCCGATCAGGTCCATGCACCTGGGCTGCAATACCTGTTGGGCTGGTGGCCACAGAAGGACCAGTGTTGAGTGTCTTCACGTGATTCCCTCCCATGGAGTCTTCCAGTCTAACCTGCTTTCATGTTAGTAAATAGAGAAATTATGTTATCTTGGGCCACATGACTGGAGAAACTGAAACTAATTGTAAGTGTACTTCTGTCACAGCAATAAACCAGAGCACTTTCTGCCTGTTTTCATTTCCGTTTGTGAAAATGTTTTGGTATTTTTTTTTTTTTAAGATGTGTCTTCCTTATATATATATATATATATATATATGTTTTTCAGGGACAGAGGTCAAAGCTCACTCTGTAATCCAAACCTAAACTCTGAATGCTTTGACTGTATGTATATTTCCCCCCCCATCAATACCACCTTAAACTCACTAACAATGGACACACAAATCTTTTTCCCTCCAATAAGTATTGAATCCGTCTGAGATTTCTGTGATGCCGTTGTGAGTCACCCAGTGTGCTGACCCTTTTTTCCCAGTGCACTTCCCTGGCAAAAGGGGTATTATTAGCATGGCCTAGTAAGGTGCCGTGTTGTAAATGGAACGTGCCGCGTGTGCGTGCGATACACAAAGCCACGGTGTGCTCTGCCCTGCCTGCTGGATTAAGGTTTGCTATTGTGAGGGAGCAGGCTGTGAACTGAAAGAGCAGGAGAGCGGGACCCAGGGCTCGTGTGGCATTTCTTTGCCTTTAGCGGACACTCGGCCGTGTCTCGTTAACCCTTCGTCTGCCAGCCTCTTGACGTGTGGTGTGTCCCCACTTGCAGTTGGTTTTGACTGACATGAGATCGCTCCATTGTTGTCACTGTTTTTGTGTGTTTTGGAGCCCTCTGTACTCTCTAAAGCATTTTACTTCTATCTTCCCCTCCCAGCATTGTCACCCTGCCTCTTTATCTATCACTTACAATATTTATTCAGCCAACAACACAAACAGGGCTTTTCTGAAGGGTTATTTGGCAGTGGCTTTGTCCACCTTCTACACACTGGTCACGTTGTATTCTGGCCTTGTGCATTGTTGGATGACAGTTGGAGTACTTCTACAATAAATAAATAAATAAATAAATAAATAAATAAATGGATCTTCAGGAATGCAGATTGTTCTGTACTAGAAAATCAGGTTTGTTTACCTCTCCTCTTCTTTCTGAGATTTCGTAGAAAGATGTTATGGCCTGATTGTGTCATCATGTCTGTCTGTGAAGGCACGTTTGTAAAGCAGATGCACTTTTATAGTCCTCATCACTGCACACCTCAGTCGTCGTCTGTCAGCTTGTGTACATTGGGAACCTGTCATTGTGTTGTGGGAGCTGTTTCACAGTGTTGAACTGGAACTGAAGTAGGTCATGGTACACATCTGTGCAGTCTAGCAGAAGCGTCACACTTTTAGGTAATGTGGAACCATAAGTGGTGAAGGATACATCTTTATTGTTCAGGAGCTTTCTCCCTGATCCTCAGTTGTTGTAGACACGTTCGATTTCAGTAAGCATATTTTTTTAATTATTGTATTTTTCTATTTGGTGAGAGAGAGGGGCAGACAGACAGTGTTGTTCATTCAACCTCCCTTCTAGCTAGTGAGACCTCAGGCTTCAGTCTTCACCACAGTTAAATCACACGGCACTAAACCCGGCAAGAGTTAACCCCTGATGCTGGGATGTTTCTTTGCCTCAACGCGCCGCTAGCCAAGTGAGTAAAGACTGCTCTGGTTTTGAACAGTAACTGTGGATTATTCCCTGACCAGCCCCCCCTCCCCCTGTTTGTTTTGAGTAGATATTCCGACAGGGTGGAAACGTAGGAACTGAACAGAACTTGGAATCCTGGGAAATCCAGACGGGGCGGCCTGAGTGTGTGTTTGGAAAGCAGCCTGCCTCTTCCTGCTCGTTAGCTGTTCTAATCACCCGCTCGACGTGACCGGTTCTTTGATTTTGTTCCTGTCACTCCATCATGCCATTCTTTTAGCAGTTCACCGAATAAATGCGTCTTTCTGATCCCTAGCCTTGTGTTTTTGTGCTTTTCGCTTTTAATTTCATGTGCTTTGTTACTATATGAGGATTGACACCGGGCCGATAAGCAGGTACGTCCTGTTCTCCAGACACCCAGCGTTGCGCAGGGGCCACCCCCACCCCCTCTGTGCTAGGCTGGGGGCTGTGCTGAAGGAAACTGTGTCTTCTGCCCCGAAGTACAACAGGAACAACCAGTTTTATCATTGTGTAGAGGATACTTTAAAAGTGCGTTCTGTGACTTGGATGGGTTGACATCTGTTCTTATTATTTATTTATTTATTATTACTATTTGTGTCCAGAAGATGTTATTCTGTAACCACTACATGCAAAAGGAAAATGGTTGTGGGAAAAAATGCAAAGGAAAGTTTTCTCTGCTTCTCCTTCGAGGGGGTGGGGGAGGGGGGATTGTATTATTAGACTGGAGGGACGCCAGTGCTCTGCTCACGGTCTTACACGGTGGCACCCAGTCATTGTGAGATGGGCGCAGGCTGCCTCTGTCCTCTTCCCCCGGATGTCACGCGAAGACCACCTGCTGGGGAAAGTGACGTGGGGACAGTGTGTTCACGTGCTGTCATGTGGATCTCATGTAAGCCCGGTGGGTCTGCTTCATATAAGTTTGGTTGTGTCTTTGATTGCTTGCCTCCTTTTAATTTCTGTATATGGGACCGCCTGGATCAATAACTGCACTGTGTTGCTCCTGTGTCTCTCAGCAGCAGAGTTATAATGAACATTAATTCCTCACGGCACTGTCAGCTGACGGCGAGTTAAACGTGGGGGCAGCGGTTTTGTTTGCTTCTGAAAGGTACTGAAAGGAGGAGGACGAGGGGGAGGAGGAGGAGGAGGCATGCAGCCGGGGCCGGTATCCCTGACAGAGTTGCATAAACAAAACTCATCCCTGGCCCAGTGCGGACGCACGGTGTGCATTTCCTCTCCAGCAGTTGCTAAAGGTGTAGCTCTTTACAGACCCTGAACCATCTGTTGTTAATCATTGCTTCACCGAAGTGCTGCACACCAGAAAAAACACCTTCAGTTAGCAGAAACGTCAGCTAGCTCACGGTAGGGCTTGAGTTATGGGCTTTATGCAAAAACACAAAGAGCCGACTGTTGAGCCAAACTAACCTGTGTACAGTCCATAATGGCTCAATCTGCTCTGCTCCTCTCTGCCAACAGGTGGCTTTAACATCGAGCCATATTCAAAATGACCGCCTGATTCTTTCTTACTATCTTTGTTTATTTTGATTTTTATTCTTATGTTTCTGTCATGGAGGAATATGAACTACAGTAGTATAGTCTAATCGCTGGGGCAAAACAATATTCTAATTAGCTGTAGCACTGTGTGTGTTTGTTGGCAAATGATTGTTATTTGATATGAATAAATATATTATTATTACACAACCTTATTTGTTCTTTTAACCACAATATAGAATAAATAAGAGTCCAGGATACAAACTCTTCTGGCTGTGCCGTCATTCTCTGCAGAGAAAAGGTACGCAAGGAAATTAGTTAATGAGTGGAAGTGAAAGAAAGTAAATATGAACAGATAGACGCCTCTTGCTGTCAGGGAGCTGTGGCCTTTCTCCTGGTGGTCAGAGATGGGAGGAAGATCCTGTGACAGAGATTTGCCGCTCTCCTTGTCTTTTTTGTCTCTCAGGGCTCTTTTGCCCCCCAAATATGCCTGCTGGGGAATCGGAAAAAGGCATCGGATCGCACTGGGAGGAAGCCCAGTGTGTCAGCTGTGCAGCAGCCTGGAGACAGGAGACACCTACTGAAACTGCAACAGCCCCAAGACCAATGCACAGAGCGTCACGTCTGCGTCATCAAACGTTCCGTTTTTTATTTCTATGTAGTAGGATTAAGGCTGTCATCTTCGCACTTTTCAGCAGGAGCTGTAGGAAGGTGTGTTCTGTCATATTAACAGCGCTGTTAAAAGTGCAGCTGAAATGGTGCCTAACCCTTATGAGGTCAAGCATCTGTAATGCAATCGACTCCCTGGATTAAGGGTACGCAGTCAGGCACAGACAAGTCTCTATTAGCCCACTTGTGAAGCTGTTGCTGGAATGTGACTCATGTCTAATTTCTGTACCGCACCTGCGTTGTGCCTATTTAAGGTGTATTGTTGCTCAACCCATTCAATAAATACATAAATTCATCCCCAGAAAAGGAGCTGGTGCTGTACTGTAACATCTGATGATGATGATCATGATGATGATAATAATGATGATAATACGATGGAAAATGCTGCATTTAACCCCCCTGCAGTGAAATGAAGCCTCACTCCTGTCGGAAGCACAACCCTACAGTCGCAGGTGCTTCAGATGTTTTGCTCACAATGGCAGTAATTCTGTGCTGTTCTGAAAGGAGTCTGAAATGCGATGGGTTTGTTGGTGATCTGGTTGTCCATTTCCCTCTGGTAATAATTCAAATGGCTGCTCACTGCAACACTGTCCCGTCTCAATCTGGGGCATCACACTTGTTGTTCTAGGTGCCGTCCTTTTGCCATGTTTGTAAATCTTCACCACAGCGAGACTCCTAAGAATCCAATTAACCGAGTCCTTCAGCTTAAATTCAACAACAAAATATGGGGATTGATTTTTAAGCCATTAATAATCACGAGCTGATAGATCCGAGCCCTGGAAGATGGCATTTCTGTTCTTGCCTCAGGGTTACCCCTCACTACTGTAACACTGCCTTCATGGAAGCTCATTTCATGATCTATCCACCTTCATAAAATCTATTAGAGCTGGGATATTTAATCAAATCAATTTTTGTGATGTTCAATTTTTATTTATTTTATTTTATTTTAATTCAAATTCTTCGATTCACAACTTGCGTTCATGGAATTAGCTTCATGCGCCATTTATGCTTTGACTTCCTAATGAGAACTAAGTGTTTACACATTGCTATGGTAATGTAGTGAAACATAGTGAAAATGGCAGACTGGGGAGAGAAAAGGATCAAGATCCAGGAGAAGAGTGTTAGGGTGCCCAGGGTGCCAGCGAATGGTTCAGGACAGGATGTGTTCTAGAAAGCATCTTGTGACAAGTCAAATATACGCAGAGAGCGTGTGTTGCTCGTACTTCTCACATAGTCACAATATAACATGGACCAATTGGGCAATGCAATTTATATCTCTCCTGATATCAAAGAAACTGTCAGTCATTGAAACTTTTTTCATGACTATTGTAAATATCTGAATCGATTTCAATTAACTCCGCTGGTTCTGGTGAGATGGTGAAGTCGAAGTTCATTTACAAAGGAAATCAAATTTAAATGTGATTGCAGAAATCAAAATCATATGATATTTTACATTGTTTGAACCATTTCCACAACAATACTTGTTTTTGTTCCATTCAGGAATGGTTTATTATGATTTTGTAATAATAAATATACCTTAAAAGCAATGTCCTTTTACATACACATTTCTATAGAAAGTGTGTAACAAGACCTGTTTTATTATTTTACACAACTTCTTTGTGTTTTGTCAGGTTGACTTTTTTAAAGTATTAATATTTTGTTTGTTATGTTATTGTAAATGCATGGAGACAGATCTTGAAAACACAAGAACAATGACAAAAAAAATTCTGATTATTATACATAATTTAAATTTAATGGATGGCATGTTTTTGTGATGACTTAAACTTGCTATTTGGATAGAGAACATGAACAGAGTGAGACAACCGAATGAATACTGTAGAATTAGTATTACAGAATATCATCTAGTAAGGGTGCCATTTTTAAATGACAAAAAATCATCAAGCAATTGATTGATCGATGAATCAAACAAATTAATTTGAATTGATTTAAAATAATCGTTTTTTTTAATATATAAATAATAAATAAAGTATTTTTCAAGTTCATGGGCGGTTCCAGCTTAAGCCTCCCATGAGCCGTAGCTGCGTGCTCTGTAAAGACTGGCCCACATGCTGTGCAGCTGGCTGCGGTTCAAGCCCTGCCGTAGAAGAGTCCTTTGGCTCCGCTGCCCAGAGCATGTGACCGTCCCGCGCCCCACATGAGCCCTGAGCACAGGGTGACACGCAGGGCTCCGGCCCCGGCAGCGCTGAGCCACTGGCCCTCTGTAACGCTCTGTATTGTTCACTCCCTGGACAGAAGATTAACAACCGCGTCTTACTGCTGCGTCAGGAGCACCACTCTCCCTAATGAGACCCCCACCGTGGACCCCCAGGGATTATTGTTATTATTATTACTGTTATTATCATTATTATTATTATTTCATAATTTGGCAGATGCCTTTATCAAACACTTACAAGAGTACTAATATAATAATGGATTTATACAATACTCCCAACAACAAGACAACAAATACAGCATTTAACAACATGCAAAGCTTAAAACAGTAAGGCAGCAGTGGTGCAGCAGAGGAACGGCATAGATGAGCTTTGAGCCCATTTGGCCCAGCAACAGGGAAACAGACAGACAGGCAGTGTATCAGTCAGATAGTATATCAAGCAAACAGGCAGTGTATCAGTCATTCAGGCAGAGTTGGGTCTAAGTTGATCTTCTGCGCCACATTCCAGATTGAGCTGCTACAGTAAATCTAAGGGCCATGTCTGAGTCCGTGAGTTTCCAATCGTTTGTGAAATGCAATGACTTGGAACAACTCGACTTTGTGGCCCTTTAAACTCGAATACACCCGGATGCTTTATTTGATTTGGGTTTGCTTGTCTGGTTAAATATTGCCTGTCAAATAAATACAATTTAAATAGATACCTAAAATAAATATTGTGAATGCTGAATGCAGGGGAGAACATCGTCAGTGTTTTGAGGGCCTTACTGGAAACCACAGCGAATCTCTACACAGAGTAAAACTCATTTTTTTATGCCCTTGTTAGAAAAAAGTAAAAGGGTTTTATAGCAAAAACAGTTGGGTCAAGATCCTCATTGAAGGCCGGTTCCCGGGGCAGACGTCTTCGCTGTGTCTGATGATTTAGGCACTGCTACCCTGCCTGCGCACAGTGATAAAGCTTTTGTGTGAGAGGAAGATAACATTGTGATCTCTATCGTTCTGGATTTGCTTTGTCAACACGTTCTGTAATGAAGGCTTGTATTACTTGGTTTATTTACTAGTTGTCTCTGTATTTATACCACTTTTTTGTATTTGGGGGGTAGGGGGGGCTTAATGTTTTTTCTAATTTTTGTTTAAGTTTTCAAAATGTAGCTCATCCAGGGGGGGGCAGAAGCAGTTCAATATCTGGGCCTTATCAGTGAGTTCTGAGGCACAGCTGAAAGGGTCGTGCCCAGTCTTAGCAGGCTTAGGATTACTGAACAGGGTTAGCGTTTTTTGGTCTGAAAAGCCATTTGGGCCTTGTGTTGTTTAATGCCCAGTTCTTTGCCAGTCCTGGGCCTTGTGCAATTTAATGCCCAGTTCTTTGCCTGTTCTGCCAGCGTTCTCTCAGATTGATGTGTATAGTAGCTCCAATACAGGCAGCTGCTCTCAGGGGGGGCCCCCAAGTACAGGCGCGCCCTTTAAGTCCTGGTCCTCGTGAGAGGCAGTCAGTCCGTGACTCGCCCGCCTGTCTTTGCGCCACAGTTGTATTTCTCAATCACACCAGCCAACCGGCCGCCTCGGTGTGTCCCGGAGACGGAACTGCATAGATCGGTGACCCCGTCTCTGCACCGTAGCGCACCCAGCAGCTGGTCAATGAGAGCCGACTTCAGAGCTGAGCCCGGCCCACTGCTGGGACTCTGGTATGATTCTTCCCTTACTCCCCTGAAGAGAGAGCGATCCGCTGGCATGTGGAACCTTTTTAATTTCAAAGCGGGGCAGCGTTTCTAATTAACAAAGTGCTGCGTCACCGGGCAAGGTTTCCTCCCTGCAGCAGTGTGGCAGGCCGGTCTCGCACAACCGGTGAGGAGTGTATAAACCATGCAGAGTGGACAGGGAAGATAGGTGATTTTAGTTGCATTAATAAAGTGCTATCAGGTAGATGGGCAAGAACATCGGTCGGTCACAGGGAGTTCAGAAGGTCCTCATTCACTTTTTTTTTGCATTAAATCACGAATGTCTCACGCACCCGTGTGCTGAGCCGCAGTCCTGCAGTGAGGGGATCCCTTCCTGTCACTGGGCTACAATTCAAGCATGTATAAACCAAACTGGGATGCCTGAACATCAAATAACAAGGAGAGCTTCTGTATGTGAGCAGAGACTGTCCATGCCCCCTTCTCCAGCCACATGGTCCCTTTGTCTCCCTCTCCCTCCCTCTCTTTTTTCTCTCCCTCCCTCTTGCTGCTCCTGAGGTCAGGCCACCGTGTCCTGCTGCTCTGGGGTAATTTGGGGTGAGGGGGTTAATTTGTTGGCCGTTCGGAGGGATTCCTGTGGATCAGTGTTAAAGACTGCCGGGGCTGTCTCACTGGAGTGGAGAGTGGCAAGAACTGTGTCATTACAGCTCTCCTGGCAGGAGTGAGGAAACCGGCACTGCGACGCTGATGCCAACAAGTGCATCAGCGATCGGATTTCAGGAGCTGATTTTCCATTTCCCTTAAATGATGCACAGTATAGAATAGATCCTTTTCCTACCTTAATGTTACTTATCATTAGCCCCCCCTTCTACTTATTTTATTTCTCAGTGTGATAAGCGGTGGGTGTGTTCAGATTTTTGTGCTGTCTTTTTTTGTTTTTGTTTGTTTAAATAGCTTTTTATTTGCTATGTGTTATTTAGGAAATTATTACTTAAATTAAGCATTCAATTCAGAAATTGAGAGCTCGGTTGGAACAAAAATCAATAGGGTGGGGGGTCCTCCAGGAACAGAGTTGAGATCCTTCTGCTCTGAACAGTAAAACCCTTATTGATCACACAGGCTTGGGAAAATTATGATGTATTATTTTTGTAATTGTTATTATTAATTGACCCGTAAAATGCTGCACTTACTGCCCGTACCGTATAGGACACACTGTGCGTGACGCAGGGGTTTAACCATTTGTGTGGAAAACCATCTGCCAGGAGGTCAACTGAGAGCTGGTAACCATGCCGTGAAAGAGTCTCTTCCTGGTAACCATGGAAGAGAGATGTGTTACCTTGTGCCATCTTTCAGGTCACTTCCTCGAGCCCTAACCCCCTTTCGTGTTCATCTCAAATTCAAAACGAGCATTATTGGCTTGGCCTGTTTACACCAGCGTTGCCAAGGCATTCACAGATGCAGCAAAGCTGAAAATAAATAGAGAATAAGCCCTCTCTCTCTCTGTCTCTCTCTAACAGGCACAGAAGCATGTTGCAAGCGTGCAGCTCAACCGGCTGATCAGGGTCACAGCAGTGCGGACGGGGGCCGGAAGGATGGGTAACACGGCGACCAAGTTTCGCAAAGCCCTCATCAATGGAGACGAGATTCTGGCCTACCAGCTCTATGAGAGCAACCCGCAGTTCAAAGAGTCCCTGGACCCCAACACCTCCTATGGGGAGCCCTACCAACATAACACCCCCCTGCACTATGCCTCCCGGCATGCCATGGCACGCCTCCTCAGGTGAGGCCCCCTCCCGCCCTCTCCTTGTCCTTTTCGGCGTCTGTCTGTGTGTCTCTTTGTCTCGCTCTCTTGTTTTCCCCCTCTGTCTCTGTGTGCGTCTCGGTCTCTCTTTGTGTGCTGCTCTGTATCTCTCTCTCTCTGTGTTGCTCTGTATTTCTCTGTGTGTGTGTGTGTGTGTGTGTGTGTCTCTCTCTCTCTCTCTCTCTCTGTGTCTGTGTGTGTCTCTCTCTCTCTGTGCGTGTGCATGTGCGTGTGTGTCTCAGTGTTTCTGTCCCTTTCCCTCTACAATCGTCTCTTATTGAATCAATTTCCTGAGCAGTGCAGGTTTGATTCTGTGTCTCTTGCTGTGGTGAATGCATAGACGTGGTGTTGAGATGTTCTTGCTGTTTTATGTTTAAATGCTTGAGTTAGACAGAATGCATGGTCACAGCTGTTTGTGGGATCGGGGGGGGGGGGGGGGGGGCGAAGAAAAGTCTGCAAATTAGAGGCATCAGGAGGCTGGTTTCAGGTTCTGTAACAGCCAGATACACAAACGCATACAAAAGCAACAAATGTATTTTCTTTCCTGTTGATTAGCATTAGAAAAGGCAGCTGTGATCCTTGAGGAAGAATCAAAAGGGAGAGAGTGATTCATAATATGAAATATGGGTTTGGTGGAGGTCACCGGACCAACCTGTAAATCAGGCTGCGAGTCAAAGCACTAACGCGTTCAGGGCTGGGGGGGGTGCTGTGTAACCGGCTGCTCATCGGCATATGTAGGCAGGAGGCCAATGGAGCACAGTACTGTAATAAGGCCCAGGCCCAGGCCCAGTCAAAAAATAAATATTAAAAATTAAAATATCTATATAAATCAATCCATCAATCAGTCAGTTGTTATTGGGTATAGTGCCCTACTTCTCAAACATGTTGTCACAGGCTGCTGCATCACAAACTGTCTATTCCCTGTTGGGTAAGAATCAACCAAATGTTTTACCTTTATTTATTTATTTTGGGAAGTGATCATTTTGATAACATTGTCCTTTTTTTTTAACCTGTGAACCATATTCATGCATTTGTTTATTTGAGAGGATTCTGCTGCTTTTCAGTTATTACTTATTTTGCCCGGCCTTCCCGTGTGGGTAATGCCATTCACAGGCACGTCGCTTTGTGCCTCATAAAATTTACGGCCCGTTACTGTCGCCCCACGAGAGCAGCGCCGTGTCTCTGGCTCAGTCTGGTGGTTTCAGTGTTGCTCGGCAGCTCTGGAAAACGCTGACCTTGCGTCCTCTGCTTTCTCCTCATCTCCCTCCAGAGATAATGCAGCAATTACGCACCTGTTGTAGCTTTTTATAAGTGCTAAAATCTATCTATTTATTTTAAAGTCAAGGTTTTCATAGCTCTAGTGAAAGACTTTGCAATAGTGAAATCGCTCTCCTTTTCCCCGTCACTTAGGTGTCTGTTTCTGATCTCTTGCCACTGCAAGCAAGGCAATGCTTGGCCGCTTGTTGGGTTTTGGCTGTCGTACCTTGCAGGTTGATTTTGTCATCATGGTGTTGTTTGGATGCTTAAGGCATGTTGACACAGACCCATAGTTCCCCGTCTGTGGTGGCTCTTCTTTCGGTGTACAAGGGAAGTGTGGGCAAAATGCAGACGCTGCCCCTGCAACGCTGCCATGTTTTATGGGTGAGGCGTGGGGAGCATGTGGAACTGCAGCGCCTGTAATCCCAGATTTGCAGCCTTAGTATGACTTCATGGAGTCTCCTTAGGCCCAATATACGTAGTGTCAGCCGACCATTGTGGACAAAGGAAACCAGTAATAATAGAAAGGGTCTCTAAATGGAAATATTTTTATTTTTTTAAAATCTTTTAACTGCTGAATTATTGTCATTATTTAACTTCTACTCTGTTACGTACTGTCTCATGTGGTAGGGCTGTCTGAATGAATGATGGCTTGCTTTTGAAGGGGGTGTGAGAGTCGTTGCGCGGAGGCTGGTAGCACTGTGTCTGTTCACATCTTCGCACTGCTGGTAACCCTGGAACTCAATATCGATCCTCTGCTTTGCTTTCAGGAATTTAAAGACACGTTTTTGTCGCTGTTGAGTTTGCAGTTGAACAGCTGTCGCTGTCACGGGTATTCACAAATCCATAAACTTGGTTTTCATTTAAGGACAGAAAAATAAAAATGCAGTTTTTAATCTGTGACTGAATTAATCTCATCCCCATTTTCCCCGGTTGAGTAATTTCTAATGGAGCACCGAACTCCTCCAAAGAATCCATCCTACCTCACTGAGCACAAAAATAAAATAACCCAATCTTTTTATTATTTCAGGAATTGAAACCAGTTAAACTGCAGTGAAATTGAGAAGCTGCTATGATTTCCACAAATAAAGCAAACACGTCTTGTATAAGTATTTGCCTCCATCCCCTGTGGAGCACAGTTTGATATGTAGCTTTCGCAGCTTTGCAGGGGTTTAAGGGCCCTGGACTGGAGACGTGCGCTAATTTGAATTGCATGCAGGCAAAGGGGGCAGGGGGTTGTGCCGAGAGAGCACGGTGCTGGCAATCGCGGAGAGAGGTGCGTCTCTGTGTCTCTCACTGAGTGTGTGCAGCACCCTGTGCCGAGACCCACCTGATGCTGCAGGGAGTACGACTGCTCCCGCCATTCGCCCACTGAGCACATTTCCCCAAAGCAGTGTAGACGGGAGCGGTGGCCCGGGACGCTGCGGTCACATTGAGGCCACAATGCCGAGCTCCCACCTTCTCCACCAGCACCCCCATCTATAGGAAACTGGTGCTTGACGAAGGATTCACTATTTCAGGAGAAACCAGCGTGTTTGTTTTATCATTCTTCTGTGCGCCTGTGGGTTTGGCTATCCCAGTGCCTTCTGCCTGTCCACTAACATTGGGCTTGTTTCTCTTTGTGGGTTGATTCTGTGGTCATCGGGGCACTGAAGTCCCAGCAGTCTGTGGGGGCAGCCCCTTTGTACCTGGGATGAGCCACCAGTCCCACACCTGCAGAGAGACAGATGTGAAAGTCGGAGATATTCATGGCGCAAGTAAAACATACGATTTAAGTTCATTTATTTATTTCCCAGGGATGATTACAGAACTTCACCGCTGTGCCCCACGAACCCTTATTTAGCTGTGCGAATTATATACATTACAGCAAGATCATATGTTTCAGACTTAGCCCAGCGGCAGCAGAACCACACACAACCACGTGTGCAACTGGATATAAACAGAAAACCAGTGTTTATCTCCACATTATTGTATATATATTTTAATCGCTGGATGGACTGCTAATTTTGGATTTTCAGTATTTAAAACTGAACCTATATGCACTTGCCTTGCTATGAAGAATCACGCACGAGGGATAAGAACAGGGCTTTCGATCAGGACGAACGAGTGGACCCAGACTGGAGTCGAGGGCTCTTCCACACTGCAGTGCCTAGCCCACAGAACAGGCTCTGTGTGAGACTCACGTCTGTGTGGGACGCAGGCAGCACACTGGGTTTGTGAAAACAGTGGTCTACTGTGTTTGAGAGTCCAGGGGCTGTATTGTTCCTCAGGCAGGGTAAGTGTGTCATTCCTGCCCAAGGTCAGATAACGCTGTGAACCCACATGTGTAGTATGCTGTCACAGACCATGCGAGTCGCTCAGCTGTGGCTCAGGCCTGTGTGCCAGCGCAGCCGCCTGGACGTTGTGGCACTGTGGCGCTCTCGCCAGCACGCCGCCCACAGTGCCCTCCCCCAGTGCCTCCCCGCTGAAGGCAGGCCGTTCGGTTCCTTGGTCTTCGTGTCCTGACTGCGACGTCACTTCTGATTCTGTTTCCAGAGACCTGAAGACAGATCTGTTCATGCTTCAGGACATTAAGAGAAACACAGCTCTGTTCTGCAGCGTCAGACACGAGACACGGGACGCTTTATTCACTAATGCAAAATAAATTAAATGAAGGAGAAAGACTTGATCAGGCATCGATGAAACATTTCAAAAATGTATTAATTCTGATATAAATAACTATAAATACATGCATTCATGCATGCATGCCTCGCTGCAAGGCCATTTTTGCGAGTCCAGCTCCCCCTTGGCCAGTGTCCCTTCCCCCCTCCGCGCCTTTGTCCTTCATAAAGAGCCATGGATCCGCCCCGGGTCCGGCGCTCCCTGTGCTCATTTCCTGCCCAGACAGCAGTCAGTCTGGGGCACCGAGGAGAGATGCCTTCCCTTCCTCTGCAGCATTTTTGGTCCCCTTCACTGTGGCCGTCTCCATGTTAGACACATTTTCCCCTGTTGATAAGGAGATAAAAGCCCTGCCTGTAAAACAGATGTTTCTGTCAGTTCCGGGGACACGGTAGTGTTAAATTAAAGTGCGGTGGACCCTCGTTAAACCTGAGAGGTTGAAAATGATTTTGGAAACCGAATAGAAGCCGCATAAAGGACAAAATCAAGGCCTTGCCTCTCGACAGAGCTCTTGTGATGAGCCGACTTACTTCAACTTGCTCTGAAGGGCTTTTGAGAAGCTTCACTCCACGCTTTCAATGTCCGCACTCCAGGAAATTGTATTGATTTGAATGCAGGTACAATTTAAAGCCATAAATTCTTTGAAAAATGATTCTCTGCTACCAGGAGGCTGCCTTATCTCACATGGTGAGAGCCCACTCAGCTCCCAGACAAACCATACATTTAATCTACTTAACGGTCCACAAATACAGCCCTGCTGCCATTGGTCTGGTTGGCCACTTTTTTGTCCAGACTGCAGTTGGCAGTTTGCAGTTCTGCTTTCTGTTCACACCTTCATTGATTAGTTTTTGTGCACATTTAGTTTAAATTGTCACATTTTAGTCCTGAAGAGTAAGTATAAAAGCCAGTGCATGTAGAAGCAGAGGCCATGGCTCTGGGCTCACTGCCTCACCTAGCACACGGGGGTCTCAGCCGGCGCTCGGCTCAGCCGGTCATACAGATGCGCTGACAATTGGGGCAATTTGAAGACCAGAGTTGGTAGAGCCGTTCTGTTTCCTGGGAGGGGAAATTTCTGGACAGTACCTGGGTCAAGCGGGCATTGATGGTTAAAAGCCTGAAGGGCAGCTGGGTGTGGATTTTTATTTTTCCTCTTTTCCCAAACAAACAGGCCGTTCCTCTACAGCAAAGATGGGAACCCCAACAAGCGCAACGTGCACAACGAGACGGCCATGCACCTGCTGTGCATGGGGCCCCAGATCACGCTGCCCGATGGGGCACTGCACCCCCGGCTAGCACGGCCCCACCAGGACGAGCAGAACCGGGCCGACTGCCTGCAGATGATCCTGAAGTGGACCGGCGCCAAGCTGGACCGGGGCGAGTATGAGCGGGCCGACATCAATGCCAAGGACAACAAGAAGAGCACGGCCCTGCACTACGCCGCCGCCGCGGGCATGAAGACCTGTGTGGAGGTGAGGCCTGTGGGCTCAAACAGCACCAGCACTCACCGGGACACTGGGTTTGGGCTGTTTATCATCAATAATGAGAGAACATGTTGCCGATATACATAGAATTGACTGTTTTTCAAATACATGTCTTTTTTTTTCATTAAAAATAAAGAGAGTGGTGGGCGGAGCATGTGCAACTTGTTTTAAAGGTGGATTTATTTATTTTTTTGGTCTTTTTATTTTATTTTTTTATTAATTTTACTTAGTGTTCAATATACAGTACTTGTAATAGGATAATGTTCACCTGTCTCATCAATACCACGTCTGGTTAATTGTTCTTTTCATTAAATTAGAACTGGTACATTTATTTACTTTTTTTATTTCTCGGAGGAAACAATTACTAGAGCGAAAAAGTGCCACGAATGCAGAACGCATAAGAAAGTAATAAACAGATGAGCCTAGTGACCTGTCTGTCTTTATTTCTGTAAACCTGAAAAAATTGTTTATTTTTGTATTTTCTGTTTGCTGGTTTTGATTTTTTAAATATTCTAAACGCACACAGGGGGTGCTCAGGTTGCCAAGCCTCTGGGTCAAAACAGTAGGATGGTGGTTTGTACTGCATTCGTGTTAATTCAACCGCAAACCTTATTTCTCACAAATTACCGGCATACAAAATTAGATTCTAGAGGTCAAAGTATCGATACAATATGGTGAAAATTAGAATAGAGATTTTACGTTACATGGTTGTATCTGCACAGCACAGTGTCTCGGCACCTTCCATCACCTCCCTAAGACTGGGGTTTAGATGCCGCCTGGAGACCGTTCTGATCTTCTGATCTTCTCTCATGCCTTGATTTTATTCACTGTAACTTGGGATTTTGAATTTTATAGTGATAGTGTTGCCTGGGATACAGCCACCTGCTAAATAAGTTAATCATCATCATTATTGTCAACGTAACACACCCCATGTCGTTCTCCTGCAGTACCTGGTGAAGTGCGACGCCGACCTGTTCTCAGAGAACGAGAACAAGGAGACCCCATGCGACTGCGCCGAGAAGCAGCACCACAAGGAGCTGGCCCTCAGCCTGGAGTCGCAGATGGTCTTCTCCCGGGACCCCGAGGCCGAGGACATCGAGGCGGAGTACGCCGCTCTGGACAGGAGAGAGGTACTAGCACCCGGGGGTGGAGGGTTGTTTTAGGGGTGGGGGAGGAAAGGGTTAAAGAGCCAGCAACACACAGGATGGAGAATCGTCTGAGAACAAAGAGATCGGCTGATCCGATAACGAGTCTCGGTGCCATTCCGTCAGTGTCGGGTTTTGACAAAGGTGGCCTGCAGCTGCCAGCACAGGACAGCCAAGTGACATCATTATTATACTGCCTACCAGATGCCCATAACCAGGGTGACTTACAGTTGTTACAATACATCACATTATTTTTACATACAATGACCCATCTATAGAGCTGGGCTTGTACTGGAGCATTCTGGGTACAGTGCCTTGCTCAAGGGTACAGCAGCAGTGCCCCCCACCTGGGCCTGAACCCACAGCCCCCCACTCAGGAGTCCAGAGCCCTGACAGAGCTGGTGAGGAGGCACACATCCCCATTTCAGGATGTTGCTTTAGGCTGACACAGAGTCCAGTCTGAGAACAAGCAGACAGGTCTACGGACCGACTCGTTCTGTCTCAGCGACGGGAGGAGACCATCACGGCCTTATTTGCAGATGTGTTGGAACAGGCTTTGCTTTTGTGCTGCTGTGGAGCTGCTGCATTCACACTGCTGGCGTCAGAGCCAGGAACGGGCCGCTGGCGTCAGAGCCAGGGCTTTGAAAGTTCAGCCACAGAGCAGCCTTTCTAAAGAGCTCGGTAACAATGTGACACATAGTTGGGAGTCTGTAGAAGTGGTTCAGTTGCAGCAGCTTTCCGAGAGCACCACGTCAATGCTGGCCTGTTCTTGGTGCTGTTTACGCCGGCCATGTGGGTTCTAGAGTCTCCTCACAGCCCTGGTGCCCGGGCCGCTGTCATCAAGGCACACGCGTGAGCGCTGCTCATCCAGGATGTGTGACAGAGCTGGGCCGGCAGCGTATTTGCTGTCTGGGAGTTTGATTTTACTCAAACCAGCCCGCAGTGTTTGTGCCTGCCTCGTTGGCTGGGGGGGCAGGGTTCTCCCGTGACTGTGGCCTGTGTGCAAGAGCAGGGATTTTATTAGAGACACGTAGCACATGATGCACTCTGTATAAGGGAGCTCTCTGCCGCAGGGGACGGCCTCCCGCAATGGTTGGAGACTTTCCCATTTTGTTTTAAAACATATGGCAGTGTATTGTGAGGGCTGCTCAGTGTATAACCTCTAATTATAGCTGTAAAGCAAGGAGAGAGCGGGCGGGGGGGGATAGCTTGCATTCCTTAAGATTATAAGAGACCAATGAAATTACATTAAAAACTGATCCCAAAGTCAGCTGATGTGTTTTTTTTCCCAGTTTTCTCTCTCCATGTGGTTAAAAAAAAGAAAGACATCAGCTGATTTTGAGATTAGTTTTTCATTGCAGTTTAATTGGTTGCTTAAGCACATTGCACACAGCAACACTGTAGGCTTGTTTCTTTTGTTATATCTGTCTTTTTTTAGGAATAAACTGTATTGCTGAGTGTTGTACCCCCTGTCATGCCACAAGCACTGCTTTACAAACAAGGTTTATTTTTGTGTGCTTTAAGAGCTGAGGGATTTTAATTTGTGGGTTTGTTTTATTGTACATAAGTCTTACTCTTCCACTTCAAACCAAAAGTTAAGTTTCTCACATAATAGTGTGTTGTCTGAAAAGCCTTGTGGATTATCAGTTTTTCTTATTTCTGTGTGTGTGTGTCTTTGCGTGTCTGTGTCTCTGTGTGTACGTATACATGTGTCTGTGTCTCTGTCGATGTCTGTGTTTTCGTGTGTGTGTCTATGCAGCCATACGAGGGCCTGAGACCACAGGACTTGCGCAGACTGAAGGACATGCTGATCGTGGAGACGGCGGACATGCTACAGGCGCCCCTCTTCACTGCCGAGGCTCTGCTGCGCGCTCACGGTACCTCCGCACTGACGGGAGAGAGAGAGAGGGGGAGAGAGAGAGGGGGAGAGAGAGAGGGGGAGAGAGAGACTGCTTTTAAGTCGTGCCTCAGCCATGGGCCGGCCTTGTTCATCTCTGTCATTATGCCTGTGACCAGTGGCCTGTGAAATTGGGCACCTCAAAGGTACCTCTGCCGGCACGTGCCAAGCGCCCCCTGTCCCCTCAGACAGCCGTTGCTTTCAGCAGGCATCTCTGTAGCCCTGGGTATTCCCACCTCTAACGCCAAACCTCCTACAAATCACTCGCATTTGTTCACCAGAGTTCATTTTTTTACGATGGTTTGTTTGTTAGCACGTGGTGAGTCACTCCGGGTGACAGTTGACACATAGTATATATTTGCACTTCACAAAACACAATACCATAAGAACGGGGGGGAAATAAGTCAATTACACTCCTAATGGAGGCCTATTCAGTAAGAGTAAGTGGTCACTGAGAGTTTTCACTTCTGCTGCTCTCCTCCTCCTCCTCTCAGACTGGGACAGGGAGAAGCTACTGGAGGCCTGGATGTCCAATGCCGAGGACTGCTGCCAGCGCTCGGGCGTGCAGATGCCCACCCCCCCGCCCAGTGGGTACAATGCCTGGGACACTCTGCCCTCCCCCCGCACCCCGCGCACCACCCGCTCCTCTGTCACCTCGCCCGACGAGATCAGCCTGTCACCCGGAGACGACGACAGGCCTCTGGTAACGACCGCCTGTTGCCGCTGGAATCGGTTTATTGATGGATTGCTGATTGATTTTATTTGGTAGCTGACGCCCTTATTAGGGTTCCTAATCAAGAAATGCAGTTCAATTATACTAATGCATTCACCCACTCAGACATAAAAGTTTGAATTGTGAACCTTTTTGCTTCAGTTTGTGGATCTTTGACATTTTCAGGAAATCTTTCAGGCTAGGGATGGTGAACTTTGTGCCAGAAAGTACAAAAAAAAAAAAAGCTTCTGCAGCAGAGTCATGAATTTGAGCAGACGTTTACACTTTATCAGTGACAAGTCCTCGGAGATGTTCCCCGCTCTGTGCTGAGTGTGGATCTTTGACTGTGTTTTTGTGTGGCCCATGAAAGCCTCCCGTTGTGTTCAGAGCCGAGCTTCTTTGGAGACTTATTTTAAAAGTTTGCGCCGGGTTTCCCTGACAATCGCTGCTTTCACAGCTCCCGTCTGCGCTCTGTCCAGAAACAGTCAACTCTTCTTCTTTTCTTTACCTCTGTACATTGTCCGCTGTCAGTCTATACAATGATACGTGAATGAATCCCACATTTTTTCATGTCATTATTATTATTATTATTATTATTATTACACAGATAAGTGTTCGGGAGGTTAGCAGTCTGTTCTGAGCATGCCACGACAACGAGGTTCAAGTCTGAGAGTCGCCCTGACCAGTTTTTTCGCTTCCTGCACACAGCTGTCTCTATGTGACATCTTAGCGCAGCCTGGCACGAACACTGCTGCTTGTGCGATGGCCGAGTGAAGGAGTTCCCCCTTCCCACGTGTTTTCTTATAATTTTGTACAGTTGGTGCTTTGAATTGCTTGGGCAGGCCATTCAGCCAGGATAACTTGTCAGCGGTTAAAAGCTCCCATCATCTTAATTCTGACGCGAATATTCACTGGTGACGGCCAAGCGAAAACCAGCAGGGGAGATCTTCTTCATTTCAGACAGCAGCACAGCATAATTAGAGTCCTAAAAATAAAAGCTTGTTTGTGTAATCTAGCCATCCCTGAGTGTCTCCACTCTCTCTTTTGAAATAAACATCGACAGCTTCTGTCAGTGAGTGGTGCAAGAGCTACGAAATCAGTTTTAATGGAATATAACCGGTTCAGTCCAGTGGGGCTGTGTCTGGGCAGTTGGGATCGGTTTTTCCTTTGCTAAGCGGCTGCTGCAGCATTCAGGTGCATTTGGACTCGAGCACGAAGCAGCCCATAGTGAAAAACGCATACACACATTAGTTAATGAATTAATTATTGAAGTAATTATTGGAATGGGTTGTGTTTTCTGTCTTCTTCCAGTGTGGCATTTGCATGTGCACTATCTCAGTGTTTGAGGACCCCGTGGACATGTCCTGTGGACACGAGTTCTGCAGAGCATGCTGGGAAGGGTGAGTTTTTATTTTTATTTTTTGTCACTTTTGAAATGACTTGAACACTAGACTGTCATTTCAGTGTCATGTAAGGTGGCAGAGCAGTAATAATCTCACAGGTTGTCCCCACCCCCCATCATCATGTTCAGATTTAAACCAGTCCCCCTTTGCTTTTAGTTATGTTTGTACTGTAAGGACTTGTCCAGCACTGCCGTGGCCCCTGACTCTGAGCATTGTGTCCTCCCTCAGGTTTCTCAACATGAAGATCCAGGAGGGAGAAGCCCACAACATCTTCTGCCCGGCCTATGACTGTTTCCAGCTGGTTCCTGTAGACGT
Organism: Amia ocellicauda; assembly: GCF_036373705.1. NCBI lineage: Eukaryota > Metazoa > Chordata > Actinopteri > Amiiformes > Amiidae > Amia > Amia ocellicauda. Next base: position 20,513,986 of record NC_089859.1, read on the forward strand.
CATAGAGAGCGTGGTCTCCAGGGAGATGGATAAGCGCTACCTCCTGTTTGACATCAAGGTAAAAACACAAACGTGTGTGTTTTTGTGTGTGTAATTAATCGTTATGTAACACAGCCACAGAAACAATGTACACCGGAAAAGCAAGTCATTGAATACATTAAATTCTATAACTAAAGCAAGAAACAATATAAACGGACAGATGCTACTGAAAGGTTGGGAAGAGAAAAAAATAAAAGCAAAGGATAAACCTGGCAACCATGTGAGGGAGTTTTACCAAAGCTGTAATGAAGACAATATTTAAAAAGCATTATTAGTGTGTGTGTGTGTGTGTGTGTGTGTGTGTGTGTGTGTGTGTGTGTGTGTGTGTGTGTGTGTGTGTGTGTGTGACACCCACACATTTCGGCGACAGTCACAGCTGCCCCCCACCTCCGCTGCCCCTTCCTGCTGAGTGCGATTGTTGAACTCGTCTCCTTTCACCCGTTCCAGTCATTTGGCCTGAAGCACGTCTGTTAAAAGATGATTTCTGGGAGCCTCGCCATGTCCGGGAGAACTAATGGCGTCGTATCGCAGGATCTGCTCTGTAACGGACAATTTTAGCTCATCTAACTGAACCGTAACTCACTGCGGATTTTATTTGTTTGTTTTGTTTCTCCTCCCCAGAAATTTTGAGCTGACCCGATTGCCGCTGTAGTTACCCTCTTTCACTTATTACTCTTTTTTATGACTCAGGATTTCAAAGATCATTTAATTGAGAAAAAGCAATTATGTGTTTAAATCTGAGGAGGCTTTTGGCTGAAGTATGATCTTTGGGAATGCATCGTTTTTATCACCGGTGTCAGTTATTTACTCATTTGCATAGTTTAATAAAGATTGTATACTAAACCACACAATTAATAATTAAGTCTCTGTTCTAATTGATTGACCTTGTGTTAAGACAGGTCGTGCCAGTCCGTGTCTCCGCAGCTCCTCGGCTATGTTCATATATGTCAGGAGTTGTATTCGCTGTGTGTGTCTGTGTACACATAGGTGTAGGTGTGTATAGCTGCTCGTTAAGAAGAATCCTGTTGTTTGTTTACCCGTTTCCCACAGACATCTGTTCCTATGTCAGTGTAACACCGGTTCGAGGAAGGCCGCAAATCCTCTTTCTCTCTGTCCTTTGGCCCCCTGCTCTCTCCGTCTCTCTCTCCATCTCCTCCATGATTACAGTACAGTGTGATTTCCTCTTTATTCCAGGCTTTTGTTGAGAACAACCCTGCTATCAGGTGGTGCCCCACCCCAGGGTGTGAGAGAGCAGTCAGACTGACCAGGCAGGGCCCCGGAGTGACCGGCTCTGATCCTCTCATCTTCCCCCTGCTCAGGGCGCCGGCTGTGGACTGCGGAAAGAGACACCTGTTCTGCTGGTAAGAGAGAGTGAGAGAGAGAGAGAGAGAGCGAGAACACATGCATACTTTTCCCTGTAGCGATGGCAGCATTAATCAAGGGATAGTTTTTCTCTGCGTACAAGAGCTGCAGGAGGGCCAGTGTAAGTCAATGGGCGAAAATTGAAAATAAACACTGGCCAACTGGTCCCCTAGAACCACCTCCAGCCAACTGGTCCCCTAGAACCACCTCCGGCCAACAGGTCCCCTAGAACCACCTCCGGACACCTGGTCCCCCAGCTCCAATGCAAGTCATCCTAGCCTGGCCCGGCAGAATCCATATTCTTTTCCGACATCGGTTTTAGGCCAGCAGAAGTAAAGTCTCAGGGGTGCGGCTCCTCTCGGCAGTGATTGTTGCCAGACAGCACACACGCCCGGGCCGCTCTGTTCCCTTGGCAGCTCCGTCCTCCCGCTTTAGGCTCCACAGCGAGTGAGCCACGGTGTGGAAACACATCCCACAGCAATCTGTTTGCACTAGATAGCATTTACAGTCCTTGCGAATCTTAATTTTCCCCTTTTTTTTTTTTTTTATAATATAAACAAGTGTAAGACTGACCATCCCTGTTGTGGATTCCTGCCTCTGCACCCTGGTCCTAATGTCCATTCTCAGCCGGTTGGTGACTGCGTTCCCGTTCTGCCACCTCCGCGCCCAGAGCCCCGCGACTTCAGTCAGCTACTTCCTCACCTCAAGCATCTTCACAGCTTTATAACACTTTTAAATAGCATCAGTTTCCTTTTCCCTCTCAGTAAGTGTAATACCAGACGGTGCTTTCTCACATCTCGGATTTGTTTTACGGAGGTGAAAATGTAAGCATCTAAAAAAGCACCGAATGCTTAATGTAGAGGGCCACAAAGAAATTCATCCCACCAGCAATACAATTACTGCTCAGTATCAAGTCCTGAAACGCAGGCCGGTGATTTCGCAGTGCCCGACAGTGTCAGCGACAGACAGAAGGTCGGTGTGAGCTTCGCGGCTGTTCATGAGGCGTTGTCTGGAGATCAGGCGGGTTTGTGAAAGCTTCTCAGCCGTGCTTCCCCTCTGATAACCCAGGGATCCCCGCTCTCTTGCTTAGCGGCTTCGGTTCTGATTGAGCTGAAGTGGCGGTGTGTGTGAAAGGTGGCCAGAGACGCATACGAACACCTGTGTTTGTCTGCAGGGAATGTCTCGGAGAGGCCCATGAACCCTGCGACTGCCAGACGTGGCAGATGTGGCTCCACAAAGTGTCGGAGATGAAGCCGGAGGAACGTGAGTGACCCCTGTGCTGTGCTGTCCTCAGTGTGTGTCCTGCTGCTTGTTTACAGGTGGCCTATTAAACTTGCAGTGCCCATAAAACCTACAGGAGCCTGTTAACCCCTCAAGGACCGGAGCCGTCCAGCCCTGATCTGAAGATTGTTTTGAATCCTTTTTAGATCAATTTCAATGTATATTTTTGCAATGAATAGACAGTCGTGTTGCCACTCGACACCCCGCTCGTTGGCAGTCCCCCTCCTGCCTATCAGTCCATGCACCGGGTCTTGCTGCCGCTGACTCGATATCTTCTCTCGCTCCTGTTCTCTGCCCAGTCGTCGGAGTGAGCGAGGCCTACGAGGACGCAGCCAACTGCCTGTGGCTGCTCACCAACTCCAAGCCCTGTGCCAACTGCAAGTCGCCGATTCAGAAGAACGAAGGATGCAACCACATGCAGTGTGCCAAGGTAGTCTCCGTCTCCCTCTCTCTCCATCTGTCTCCGTCTCCCTCTCTCTCCATCTGTCTCCGTCTCCCTCTCTCTCCATCTGTCTCCGTCTCCCTCTCTGTCTGTCTCCGTCTCCCTCTCTCTGTCAGTCTCCATCTCCGTCTCCCTCTCTCTCTGTCTGTCTCCGTCTCCGTCTCCGTCTCCCCCTCTCTCTCTGTCTGTCTTCGTCTCTGTCTGTCTCTCTCTCTGTCTGTCTCTGTCTCCCTCCCTCTCTCTCTCTCTATGTCACCACCTCCATCTCCCTCTCCCTCTCCCTCTCTCTGTCGCCACCTCCATCTCCGTCTCCCTCTCTCTGTCGCCGCCTCCGTCTCCGCCTCTCTTCTGTGTTTCTGTCTCTATCTCCGTCTCTCTTCTGTGTTCTCTGTATCTCTGTCTGTCTCTGTCTCCCTCCCTCTCTCTCTCTCTATGTCACCACCTCCATCTCCCTCTCCCTCTCCCTCTCTCTGTCGCCGCCTCCGTCTCTGCCTCTCTTCTGTGTTTCTGTCTCTATCTCCGTCTCTCTTCTGTGTTCTCTGTATCTCTGTCTGTCTCTTTGTCGGTCTCTCTGTTTCTCTGTTTCTGTCCGTTGGTCTCTTTCTCTGGTAATGTAGGCTCTAGTGAATGTGTGTCTGTGTGGCGTGTGTAAATACTGACCCTGCAGAGCTGTGTGTGTCTGTGGGGTTTCAGTGCAAGTATGACTTCTGCTGGATCTGCCTGGAGGAGTGGAAGAAGCACAGCTCGTCCACGGGGGGCTATTACCGCTGCACGCGCTACGAGGTCATCCAGCAGGTGGAGGAGCAGTCCAAGGAGATGACGGTGGAGGTCTGGTCATCACTCTTACCGTTGTTGTTTTATAGCTGATACCTTTAGAACTGTTTTTGTTGTTATCTTTATTATTATACTGCTGTGGTTATTAAGATGTTATTTTTAGGCATGATCTGCATCCTTATGACCCGCCTGACAGACACCTGCTTTATCTGCTGTTCTGTGTTGTCACCCCCCCATCAGGCTGAGAAGAAGCACAAGACCTTTCAGGAACTTGATCGCTTTATGCACTACTACACACGCTACAAGAACCACGAGCACAGCTACCAGGTGAGCGAGACGTGAATCCCTGCCTAACATACCCACCCACCCACAGCCGCAGTCCGTGTGACTCTGGTCTCTCCTGTGTCGTCATCCCCCATGTAGCTCGAGCAGCGACTTCTGAAAACCGCCAAAGAGAAGATGGAGCAGCTGAGCCGGGCACTGAGCGGACGTAAGTGAGACTCGAGCCCCCCGCCCCCCTGCTGACCACGGGGGGGCTTTACTATGCTTGTGAGTTCACGCTGGATGCGGACATACTTGATCTGTGCGCTCAGCCTCGCCCCCCCCGGCCCGTGTTCTGTGTTCTGTGTCCGCAGGGGAGGGCGGCCCCCCCGACACCACCTTCATTGAAGACGCCGTGCACGAGCTGCTGAAGACCAGGCGCATCCTCAAGTGCTCTTACCCCTACGGATTCTTTCTGGAACCCAAAAGCACAAAGAAAGAGATTTTTGAGCTCATGCAGGTGAGGACACCATTGGGCCTGGAGGGGGTAGAGACACTGAGGGACAAGTATATATTTGGGGGCGGGGGGCAGGGTGCATATCATTTAGAGACATCTTCAACTGCCTTTCAAGATATTGTGAAATGAATTCGAGATCTTTACATTTATTTCAGATTTCTTTTGGTGTTTTGAAGATATCCTGAAATGCACTTTAAAATAAGATATATCTGCAGTTCAAATCACTTCACCAGAATACACACCAGCTACATTAGAGTTGGAAGATAGAATCTCAAGTGCCATGGGGGATCAGGAAGAAATTAAAGTTTTATTAGCAGCATGGAGTGAAGTCGACCTACAGAAACAAATAATTGCTGGTTAAAGTTAGACCGAGTGTATTAAAAACTTACCAGAGTTCTTGCCGAAAATTGATTGAACAGGACCCCAGTGCAGTGCCGTGACAAGTTTAGAGTACAAAAAATGAAGGACAATAATCTGAGCGGTAGCAGACGATTTTATTAACATTTTATGAACAACTGGTCGGTTTCAGGTGTTACAGTTGTCCTGTGAATGATGTGCAGGTCTGTTGTACAACCGCCGTCCAAGAGCCCTGACAAGAATCTCCTAATGTAATTTACTAATGAGTTAATTAGAGTACAACCCCAGTACTTAGAGTCAGAAGCTGCCCTGGTGGGACACGCCGACCCCTCCCTGATCTCTCCCTCGACCTCTTATCTCCGTGTCCCCAGACTGACCTGGAGATGGTGACGGAGGACCTGGCCCAGAAGGTGAACCGGCCGTACCTGCGCACGCCGCGGCATAAGATTGTGCGCGCCGCCTGCCTGGTGCAGCAGAAGCGGCAGGAGTTCCTGGCCTCCGTGGCCCGGGGTGTGGCCCCCAATGACTCCCCCGAGGCCCCGCGACGCAGGTGGGCCGTCTCCCCTGTCCCTGCGTCCCTCAGCATGGCTGCCTGTCCCATTTCTATCCATCTCTCTCTACCTCTCTCTCTCTCTCTCCTGTATTTTACCCCCTCCTCCCTCTCTCTCTCTCTCCTTTATTTTACCACCTCCTCCCTTCCTCCCTCTCTCTCTCTCTCTCTCTCTCTCTCTCTCTCTCACCCTCTCACCCTCTCTCTCTCATCTCTGTCCTTCCTCTCCCTCTTTTCTCTGACACATGCCTGTGTTCTTTTTATGGTTGCTTTCTTCTCTCGTTCTGGTTGTTGTTGTTGTTGTTGTTGTTGTTCTTGTTGTTGTTGTTTTCCCTCTTGTATCATATTATTTTATTATTATTATTATTTATTTCTTAGCAAACGTGCTTGTCCAGGGCGACTTATAAAATATCAGCGCAATACAAAGTGCAATAATACAATGCAGTTCAAGGCAAAATACATTTTACAAATTCACAATTTACACAAGTGTATACGACATATACAGTAAACAATATATAAGGTCTTACGTCCTAGACTGTAAAAGCTGATAAGTGCAGACAAGATGTTAAGTCACAGTCAAGGGCCAGGGGAAATGGAGCATAGGGCAAATCAAAATAACAATACGAGTACTGGTAAAGCAAGGCAAGAAGTATTACATAGCTTAATGCCCCAGACCTGCTTGTTAACAGACATTTTCTGTGTTACAAGAAAACAATGTATTTGTGACTGTGCTGCAATTCAGTTAAATCTGTAAGGCCTTTAGAGTTTAACCTGCAATAAGCCTGTGGGGAGGAAAGAAAATCTGAACAAAAAAAAAAAACAATTGTATATACATATAAATAAGTAACTTAAGTTGTGAAGATGAATTATCTAAGCTGGAGTCGTGTACCTGCTGCTGTTCCGGAGTCTTAGAGCGGCGGAATTCTGTCTGCTGTTTTGCTAGCTTGTAGGCAAGTGCAACACAATCCTGAAATATTGAATCTGTCAAATGTTAAGAGAAGAAAGAAACCATGCCTGCTATACTGTTTATCTTGTATTTGCAGTTTTGCAGGTGGCACGTGGGACTGGGAGTACTTAGGGTTTGCGTCTCCTGAGGTAACTATCTGCCGTGTAGCTTCTCTCTCCTGTGTAGTAGTGAGACTGTGCTCTCCTGTAGCCTGTACTGTTGAGTTCGTCTGCAGAGACGGCCGCATGTGACTAAGACATTAACAGACTGAGTGCTTGTGCAGGAAGTAACTTGCTCTCCGTAAGCGATTGTTTGTAGATGCCTAACCGTGTTTGCAGAGGAAGGTCACTCAAGTGTCATTCTGTTCTAATCTAAAGATCCTGAGGAATCAATCAGTTCTTGGGAGGAATGATCAAAGAGAGAACTGTCAAAATTCAGAAGGCCAGCCGCAGGTATTGCAGAAGAGACCATGCACATTGTCGTACAGAAAAAAAGTATTTTCTTACTATTCTTATTCCTATTTCATTTTACTTTTTTACTTCTGATGGTTAATTGTTATTAAAAAAAAAAAAAAAAAAAAAAAACATTGGAATGATTTTTTTTTCCAGCTTTATTTTATTTTTACTGTGAAAGCCTTTCCCTTTTCCAATTATAATCCCAGCACCAGTAGTGCAGTTTTGTCCCCCTGTAACAGTCACAGATTTCTAGACTGGGAATGTTATTAAAGGCATGCTAGGTGACCCATTCCTTTGTGGGTTCATTAGGTTGTGCAATACCGGGCCTTGTAGTTATAGCACACACCCTGCTATCAGAGGATGCCAGCGGTGGCCTGGTACGGGTCCGGCTCTGTCATTATAAACTGCCAGCCTTTATTCGCACAGCAGTAATGTTTTCCTCTGTGGGGATAGTCCTGTTACACGGCTGTCTTGTAATGGTCCCTGTAAAAGTATTCGGGGTCTCGCGTCTCTGTCACTCCGTCAGAGGAAACTCGACCGCGGTGTTCAGACCATGTGCGTCGGGCCGAGGGCGTCTGTCCCGTCGGTGAGCCCGCTAGCTTATATCCATTTGGCCCTGGCCATCGTTAGTCGAGGTCGGCTGTAAACACGCTCATCCTGGCGAAGGCCCTTGGGTCTCGTGGGGGACTAGGCGTATACAGAAAGTTATTCTTCTGTCCAGTGTGCCTTTAGATATCATTGCCCAGATATGATTGCAAATCACCATTGCCAATAGCTGACAGCAAGGATCAATATTGAATCTGATTGAGAATTGTCTGCCCCTTCTCAGATTATTTTACTTTTTCCTTTCTGATGCTCAAAGGCTCCCTGGGGACCTTCAGTTAGATTTCATCCCTTTTGTATTTATCTGAAATCCCCACTGAAATGTGTTGTTTTCTGTGGGGAATTTGGTCTTTTTATTTGTTTATTTATAATTTATTAGACGCCTTTGATTTCAGTGACCATATCGCTTGGGGAAAATCACCTATTTTATTTATTTATTTATTTTAATGAACATTCATACAGCTCAACAAATTGGACAGAAAAATCTGTTGCTGCTTCATTATCTCGCAGGGTTTGTAATGGGAGGTGGATACAGTAGACCTCACACACACAGAGCAGCACTTTCACTCTCGCAATGATACATCATTGTCCTGAAGCTCTGACTGGTGTAGAAAGCTATTTATTACTATTCATTTTCTTTTGCATATTTATAATCTCTTGGATGGCCTTCAGTGTTTCAGGAAGCCTGCATATTAACATGTGTTCAGGGTTTTAGGGCAAGGCATGCTAGTAATCTATTAAAGCTGTGTTGTGTGTTCCTAAATTGCCTTAACACAAACCACACACCATCTTTGCGGTTCCTTAATACCTCACATTGGGGCAGTGGACGTAGATTAGCTCAACAAAATGCTTTTTACCCGACTGAACGCACAGGGTTCAGTGCGGTCCAGCCCGTAGGACCGAGAGCCCAGTGCCCAGACACTGTGCAGCCGAGCACTTTCGCTCCAGTAGGCTGTGGTGCTACTATTGTGTACCTGAATAGTATGTTACTGTGTAACATTCATATCTAAATATATACTTCTACTCTGTTTACATTTGTGTGGACATACGTGTCTGTCTGTCTCTGTTTGCATTGGTATGTTATGAAAAAGGAGTTTCTTTGTCTATGTACAATCTGTGTTGGTTTTGCCCTCGGATGATATATAGTCCTCTTTGCATGTCTGTGGGTTTGTCCAGCAGGAGTTCCAGTTACACATAACTCAGTGCAATCTGCATGTTGTGTGCATTGTTAGACGTGTGAGCACGCTCTACAAACAAGCTCTTCACGCTGCAGACAAAAACAGACCCCTGTTGTTGCTAGTGTGGCTGTGGGGTTCGAGAATCACTCGCAGACTCCTTTCTTTGCAGTTAGAACCTGGCTTTCTGTTCACAGAGGAGAAAGTGACGGCTATTAGAATATAGTTTTATATCTGGGGTAAAAAGGACATAAAATAACATAAGAAGATGCGGTAGAAGGGAAGATTTTAATTATATTATTTCTAGAAATCTTTTTGTAAAAATACAGTTAATATCTGGAACTGATCCTGAAAGCCATCTTCAAGGAAAGCAAGAAAATAAGTTATTCCAGACATTAAGACAAGAGGCATTTGCAGAATATTGTAGCACTCTGTGTTATTAGATAGGTAAATAGCTAAAGATATGAAGAAGCATCCCTTTACAGATTTTCTCTATTGTTTGTTGTGCTTTTCTGAGGCTTGCGTTTCACCAGGGATGTACAGAAAACACCTCGCATACCATCTTCCTCCGTGCGATCGGATCTGCTGCCTGGGCCCTGAAACAGGGAAAACCCGAGAGTCAGATGTGCTCTTGTCAATGTGTGCATCGCACATGAAATCAGATTTTCACATCTGACCTCCAGCAATCAGAGGCCTAAAGGAAAAACCAAACAAAAAGAGGATGTGGTATTTAGGTGTTTTTGTTTTTTGTTTGTTTGTTTGCTTGTTTTTTGTTTTTTGTACATCCCTATAATATCTCCTGGAATGTTGTGTGTGTTGTGACTGTGTTGTGCGCTGTGTGTGTGCGCCTCTGTGCAGCTTCATGGCAGCGGACAGACCAATCAAAGCTGTACGTGAGGGCGTGTGCGGGCACAAAAGCGTGTGTACCTCAGTGTGTGAGCGAGCTGGAGCCTAGGTCGACTCGGCTGCCAGAAGCTGTCACAGAGCCGTCTAACTGGTTGTGTAGTGGGCGCTATGGGGCTGATATGTGGGAGACAGGAGGGGCCGTGGTGAGGAGGAACAGTGCTAAGGTTGCCGGTGCTTCGTGGTTCCTGCAGGAGTATGCCGAGTTCCAGTACAGGAGGAGACACCGGCAGCGGCGCAGAGGAGACATGCACAGCGTGCGCAGTAACACCCCTGACCCCGACGACCCCAGCGAGAGTGCTTTAGGTACGCTGCCCAGAACCTGCGCTGCACACGGACACACGCACACGCTGACCCAGACTCTCACACGTTGCCTCACACACCGGTACCGCCACTCACACTCCTGCGGCGGACTGTGGTCTGAGAGAGCCCCTATCCAGGTTGTGGAATAATACTCAGGGCCACTCCTGAACCTTAGTTATTGATTAGGCAGTACAGGCACTTCTTCTGTTATGGCAAGTTGGGTGTTTAAGGGCCCCACAACATCTTAGGTAAAAAAAATAAAATAAATAAGAACGAAAAGCAGAAAACACAACCACACATAAATGAGTGCCCTGTAGATTCCTATGTATTAATATCTAGGTAGACATGGCTCCCTGCATGTGCAGCCATTAAGGACAGGTTGGGTCGGTTCATCGGCAGGGAGGGAGTTCCCCCTGTTGTCCAATTCGCCCCCCCTCTCTGACCGTATGCCTGTTTGTGTCCCCCGACAGATGCCCAGGAAGGGGGCTGCAGCCGGCGCCGCGGGGGCTCCATGGTGAGTTCAGCTTCTATGAGTATACTGCACAGCTCCTCGCTTCATGACTATACCCCTGTCAGTCCCTCTGAGAACCAGGACTCGCTGCAGGTACCTGCCCTCTGCCTTCGCTCCTTCTCCTCTCCATGGTCCTTGCTTTGCTGCATGCTTCTGTTTCAGAGCCCGCCGCCCAGTCCTGTCCCCCCCGAGCATGGCTGTACGACAGGGATGTCCAGCGCTGAACTGTCTGGGGCCACTAGTGACGACTGAGTATTGAAGTTTGATTCTGTGTGTGTGAGTGAGTCTGTGAGAGTGTGTGCTTGAAGTAGAGAGCGTCTGTCTCCGTCTGTCTCCGAGAGAGAATGTGTGTCTGTTAGAATGAAGGTGAGTCTGTGTGGGGGGGTGTTAGGATCTCACACCACAGCACCCATTTCACAGACGTTTAGAGCAAAAACCAAAGGATACTGTTGTCATGTTATATTCAGTGCACAGGTACAATTGGCAGCGGCTGCACTGTGGGCAAGGTTGTCACAGAGTGCCTGCCATTAGGATAGAAATAGGACGAGGAGATCCTGTGAGATCTGTGGAGCTTTTGGGGGCGTGGCATATTAACTGAGTGTCTGCAATGGTATCACAGATAGTATTAAAATAAGCATTTTGTGTGACATTTTGCAAATGAACACCGCAGCGTAGCAAATGCCATTGCAGCAAAGCAAAAGCTACAGCGGCAATACAGCTGTTTTCACATGTGCTCAACGCCAGCAGTGAGGGGCGGCGCAGAACGTACAAGTGGTATCGGTGAGGGGCCACGGAGCCCAGCCAGGCCACGAGACAGGCATCCGGGGGGAAAATGTGCAGTTCATACTGTAACAAAGCCCTGACACTTTCCCAGCCATTCATACTGGATCCATTGCCACACTTCATACACGGTTTATAGTTTTCACTAGGTTCCCTTCTGATAGGCATGAGAAGTTAACCCCCCGTGCTCTCGGCCCTGCAGGCGCTGAGCTCTCTGGACGAGGATGACCCCAATATCCTGCTGGCCATCCAGCTCTCCCTGCAGGAGTCGGGGCTGGCGGGGCTGGGGGAGGGGCCGGACTTCCTGAGCGGCGAGGCATCCCTGGGGGCGATCGGCACCTCACTGCCCTCCCGCCTGGACCCGGCCCCGCGCGGCGTGGAGGTGCCTCGCACGGCGCTGAGCAGCTCGGAGCTGCTGGAGCTGGGGGACAGCCTGATGCGCCTGGGCAGCATGGGCAGCCCCTACGGCCCCGAGCACTTCGAGAGCCTGGGCCTGCCCCTACTGGGGGAGCCAGTGGGCGGTGGGGGGGTCTTCTCCTCCTCCAGTGACACCGACTCGGCCGGCCACGACCCCGCGCTCAACGCCAACCTGCTGGGCAACATCATGGCCTGGTTCCACGACATGAACCCCCAGAGCATTGCGCTCATCCCCTCCGCCGCCTCCGATGCCGACCTGGCCGCCCTGCCACTCAGCCTCGCCGAGGAGCCCCTGCCAGCCCCCGTCACCGAGACCCCGCCCCAGGCCGAGGAAGAGCAGCCCCTGCCCGCCCCGCCCAGCGAACACTCTGAGCCAGGCCTGGCGGAGGGAGAGAGTGGCGCCCAGACCCCCACCGCGGCCCCTGAGCCGCAGCCAGAGGGTGGGGAAGCACCCTGTAGCGCGAACCTGGCTCTCCACACAGACACGGCACATTGCAGCTCTGACGCCCCCCTCCAGCCTGGCCCCGTGGCCCACGAGTGGGAGGAGCAAGTGCACCTGGTCTGAGACCTGGCAGACAGATGACATGTAGCCGACCTGTAAAGCAAACAAACCACTCTTGATTGGGGCAATTAGCAGCTGTGGCAGCAATTCTCCTAATTCCTCTTCTGTTTCTTTCTTTTTTTAATTGTTGCCGTAGCGCTGTGGAGAGTTTGTTTTGTTTCTTTTTTCTTCTGTAGGACTTTGTAGAGAAGGGAAGGAATTTGATGTTGAATTTGCAGGATTTCCCTGTTTAGAGATGACAACAGAAATAGATAAAATGAGTAGTTGAGAAGGTGGAGAGAGTTTCCTCTCTGTATCCATCGGCACGTTACCTGGTCTGTCCCTGAGCAAAGGACCACCGTAATGGATACACGTCACCTTTATCAGGTGCTACACCTAAAACATGCATCTGTAGGAAAATTAATAACTAATACAATGAACTCACAGTTTGGGAAGTTTGCTCTATTCTCAAACGTGTGATAGTTTAGAATATGACAAGATATATATCAATGTGCTTTTTAAATTTTGTAATCATAAACACTGTTGCGGCACTCCTCTCCTGTCCCGTGTCATCGTCCGTGAGGCTGCGGTGCGAGCCGCTCAAGGGGCCCGTAGCCCCCCCACGCGCGCGAGAGCAGACGCTGCTGCCCAAAAGGAGGTGGTGTTGCGCTGATGTCCAGGGAACCGGCCGGCAAGGACTGGTCTCAGCTGCCTATTTTTGTGCCAACAGGTGCCAAACTGTAATGGGTTGAAGCATTCTCCAGTAGGTTAATCACATGCTAATTGTGCCTGCACTGCTATGAACCAATCGGACTAGCTGATAGTTGGGTTTGTTCTCTGCGTTTGTTTTCCTCCCATGAACCCATGCATAGATTATGACTTGCAACCAGTGATTAAAACTCGATTCAAAAGAATAATGCAAAGCTGTTCTCTCAGCTCTATTATTTTCTTTTTAGAAAAAACAACAATCAAAGCTGCTGATATAAACAATTGAAAGTAGGCATGAAAGCAAATGATGCACTAGCAAACGAGACACTTTATTAGAAGTGCAATCAGAATTATTACCCCCCCGTGCAATGTAAGCACTGTAAAACGCCACTGGTGATCGAAGAAATCGCAGGAGCTCCGGCAGCAACCTGGGCTCTGCAGCTCCGTCAGGCTGCGGGGGGACAACAGTTCTTCTACACAATCCATATTGCCGTGCCTTCATGTGAACCTGTTTTTATTTATTGCCACAAGTCATGAATACTTCGTAACGCATGTGTACAGGACAGCAGTTTAAGTGGTATATTCATTAATCAAAGTGTCCAAATTATAGATACCAATTTTAAAGTAGTGTGTGTGTGTGTGTGTGTATATATATATATATATACACACACTCACACACATTCATTCTAGGTCTCTTCAGCCTGTTCAGGCAGTTTAAGATTTGTCTTTATGCATTGAATAAAGCATACAATTTTTACATGAATATAGCCAAATGCATTGTGTGGTCATTGTTGGTTAACTCTGTAACATTTCATTTAAGAAAATATATAACATTGTTTTTGTTAATTTTTCTGTTTAATTTGTGTTTTGGTTGAGGCATGCACAGTCTGACCGAGGGCTGATGTTGCAAGAAGTAGCAGAGAAGTACAGATCTTTAGACGTAGCAGAGGAGGGGTCAGGGTGAGCTCGGGGGAAGTGCAGAGATTACCGCACACAGTTAACAACACTAGGAAGCAGGACACCTTTAAAAAAACTAAATGACTTGCTATGATTTCTTTGAAATTGAATGTCCCTCACAACTTCATGGAAAATGTAGCTTCAAAAACAATATTGAACACTGAAAATGAATTGGACATTTTTTATTTGTTTTGTTTACAACAATAACACGAAGAGACCTAAATCGTTGGAAGGTCTTCTGAGAATTTTACTTTTTCAATTGGTCTCTCCCAAATTGGTGTGTGACTGTACTGAACTAATTGTAATCTGATCAATAGAACAGTTACCAAGCTGATATGTATCACGTTTAAATTTGTCTTGCAGAAGTAACGCTGTGTCAGAGTGGTGTATATGGAGTAAGTGAACTTTGTGGGACTCTTGTTTTGTAGATCGAGTTGTGGAGTTTAACGATTGTCCTCTTCTGTGTTACAGTATGCTGTGCATGAAAAAAGGTCATACTACATTCGATTTGTATTTTCTTGGTACTGAATTTTAAAATCTGTCATGGTAAATGACTTTAAGAATTGGCAAACTTATTTTGTAACCCAGTGAAATTTTATATTGTAAAAAGCAACTTAACCTTGAAATGCTATTTGCACTTTCATAGTCTATACTTGATACATTCCCAGTTTATATGGAAATATGTAATGTTTGATGTCTGGCCAATTAATGAAAGTATCAGTTAAGTTTTACTCTAAATAAAATTGTGTAAAACTTGCATTGAGTGTTTTCATTTTATTTCTTTTCTAAATGACTCAACACACATTTTTTCTCCGGTTGATATATTTTAATTAGAATCACAAATGCTTCTATAAATTGCAGTGTGACTTGACGGTTTAAAATGTGTATCATTCATTTGCCATTAACAGAAATGCATTCAAATCTGGTTATTATACCGTTTTTTAAAATATGGTTATGGTCTTTCTCTGGGTTTTTTAACTAGTGCATCTCATACTGTTCAACATGGCCAGATTCTGTGTTTTTTACAGTTTGATTTAGGCGAGGCCTATGTAAATGACATCATTGAGATAAACGCATTAAGATGCCCTGCACCTGTAAAACTCAATGGTTCACACATTTCCCTACGTGCTCTGCGTACCTTCCTGGTAAAATTATGTATTTCGGTTGTGGTTATTCTTCTTTAAGAAGAAGAATTCTCCCCCTCACTATAGTTTTACAATTTTTTTAAACTAATATTCAAGTTTTTTTTTTTTCTCATATATTTTACTGACCTAATTAAACTATTTTATAACCACTGCAAAATTGACTGGATTGCAGACTCAGAGTGGCTGAGAAACAATACTTAGATGTGATGATGTAAATATTATTATTAATAACAATAATAATAATAATAATAATAATAATAATAATAACAACAACAACTGCACTTTATCATTGACCTGGGTAAAGAGGATTGTTAAGAATGAGCATATTTTAGTAATAACCATAGTAGTAACTTGTCCTTCTTCAATTGAACTTTGTATTGATTTGTATGACTGCACTTTATTGCTCATGTAAACTATCATAATAATGAATAATATGAATAATAAATAATAGTTTAATCTGGCTTAATTTGGCCCTTCTGAAGGCATCCCACTCGCTCACCGAACCTTTCATTTGAGTCCCTTGAGTAGAACTTAGTTTGTCTGATTGATTGTTGTTAGTTTGGGCCATAAAGGCTTTCAGTTGACATACAATACTGCGGACTTCAATACATTTTAAATGGCATTATCTGCAGAAAGTACAGATTTTTTTCCTAATTGCCTAATATTAGGAACTAGAGATCTTCATGGGTGAAATACAAAATTATATAATTACCAGACACATCAACTGTCTCAAAGTCAGCCATCATATGATACTATTATACTTTCTATTATAGTTTCTAACTATATTTTCTTGAGTATAAAATATTATATATATTGAGTGGATTCCTAGGCAGGGATGTGAAACAGTGTTTTTAAATATGAGCCCCCAAATAGTTGGTTTAAATACAGAATACATGTTATAGATTTATTGTAAGTATAAGAACAATGGATGACATTAGATGGTTATTGGGTACTATAAATTAGGTTAATATGCACTTTGGTGAATGTTTTGATAGAACAAAATGTATAGTTACGTATTCTTAATTGTTACATCTGTGTGTAATCTCTGCCAAGTGCTTTACTTGTGTCAGTAGATCCAGGATGAGATACTTCTCACCAGTTTCCTCACCAGGGGGAGCTATTTTACCATCTTGCAGCTGCTAGAATACAATCATTGTGTCCAACTCAACCATATTGCGCCAAGGGGCTCTCAGTGTATTCATAAGAGTCAGCACTTTCAAACAACAACAGAACAAACTTTCAATGCACCTTCTTTTAACAGCATTGCTCTGGGACCTGACATGCAGAGGGATCAGATGGTGTGTCATGATGTTGTCCAAGATTGGCTGGACAACATCCCAGTTCTCTTGAGGGCCTCTGAAGACCTCCCCCCCTACCTGCCACACAAACAATGATATCTGCCTCAGAGGTGAGATACACTGACCAGCAGTTTAACACGAGGGGGAGTGTAGGTGAACATCAACTGGCTCTTCCCTTGTTTCTCAGATTAATGGTTCTCTCTTATTTTAATACATTGTTACAAGTTAATTATTCAATTTCATTTCAGCTGCAGGGTAGCTGCTCTGAGACGTCAGGTGTAACTCAGGACAAGACTGGCCAGGAGGCGACCCGGGAGCTCCCCAGTGAGCCTCAGCTGAGCTCCTTTGCCAAACTGGTGGGTCCTCAACAGACCCAGAACAGAGACTTAATTCCTCACACTGTAATGCAACACACCAAAAAGAAATACAGAGTAGTGTCGCCTGTACAGTGTTTTTGTTCTACACAGTTGAGCTTGGGTAGTAATTCAGAACCTTTCTGAAATGTTCACGTCTGTTCTAGAAATACTTTTGTCTTGATGTAGTTATTTATGTACTCCGACAACCCTGCTGTTATTTAGTGCGATCATGAAGAGCTAATGATGAGATGACACAGTTGTGTGTGTGCTGTACTGTTATTCACTGTGAGTTGTGGGTTAAGCTCTTGTTTGGGCAGGGTCATGACCGCGTGGCTCAGCCTGTGGATGTCATCTCGGGCCAGCGGCACTGACAGCCACCCCAGACCTGAGCTCAGCCCACTGTTTCAGGTACAGCCCTGCCTTTGCTTACATTCTGCTCGCCTGCAGAAATAATGTATTTGTTCACTAATTAAAACTGCCAATGCAATTTATGGGTTTGCTTGTACTTATCCAGTTATCCCCCCCAAGAAAGCTATAAACATAGATAATAGAAACAAGCAATATTATCTTTTGATATATTGTATCGTTATCCTTTGAAGTTCATAATCACAAAACACTATCGTTAGAGTTGATCTGAGATCAGGGCCACCAGAGGGAGCGAATGAGACTGTAGGAGGAGAGCAGAGAGAGAGTGAGTAAAGGGTCAGAAGAGGAGAAGAGAGAGAGTCAGAGAGCTCAGAGAACGAAAGCTGGATCATCAGCCCAGGTCCTGATTTGAGCTTCTTCTGGATCTTTATTTTCTCTTAATCTTATAATTTCCCCACACTCTCTCTCTCTCTCTCTCTCTCTCACACACACACACACAAGTGGAAGTGGGAGTGGGGTATGAAGGATGAAGGAGTTAGAAGGTGGAGGAGAAAACTAAGATTATGAGCGAACAAACTGGCTAATGAACTTCTGACTGACACCTCTTTAGAAAGAATTTCAAATCAATGAGATGTTTGTGTATTATATTCTAATTCAATTCAAAACTAAAAGCAAATATTCAAAAGAAAAACATTGATTCTCTGCTCACATCATATGCTATGCATCGTTTATATGTCGGTTTATGTGTGTGGGGGGGAGTTGGTTCCTAGACTCGGTAAGAATTTAAATCTGGCTACAAATGTTTGTCTTAAAGTGTCTATATCTCATATCTGTCATTATATTTTGCTTATATTTTTGCTTGTTTGATTTTCTACTTACCTGGATTTGATATATAAACTACCCCCATCACAACATTTGCAGGACTCTGTACAAATCTCTCTGGGATAGTTTGGCATCATTTTAGTTGTGATTCTGAAGGCAAAACCATCGCTCACCAGAGTTTGGGCAATAAAGGCTTTCAGTTGAAACACAACACTGTCGCCTTTAATATAACATGCGCTGGTCAGACAGTATTAGACAGGCATTAGTTTCAATAAGAAAAGCCTTGAAAATATTACAACCCAATGGTTGGAAGTAAATATGGTACCGACTGTAGAAATACATCTCTACCTTCACAACGCAGTGATTAATAAAACCAGTGCATGACCCATTACCCAGTGAAGAATGTGAGCTCACAGTGATCTAAATCTGTAACCACTCAGAGCTCACAGTGAGCTCCCTGTGACCTAACTGTGCTCACACTGTGGGTTCATAGTGACATGGATATTCAGTAATTAGATTCAAGACACACACACACAGTAATATGTTCAGAATTGTATTTATTAGTGATCTGTACGTTTCAATTTGATGAAGCACTTAGAATTCTTCTGTAGTCTTCATTTTGGTCAGTTTTCCAATGTTTTACTTCTACCGCCACCTCATCATGGAAATGCTTCACACATAGGAATAGAAAATCAAGTCATGCTGTAAATACAACACAATTTGTGGAATATCAATGGAAAATCATATGTGTTCACCGGATACGTTATACAAATACTATTCTTGCAAAAAGGAGTAAAAAATACAATTACGTAACTAATGTTTGGTAACAGTTTAATTCTTTCACCTGACCACTTGGCACAATCCAGTTGATTTTAAAGCCCAAAATCTTTCCTAAAATGACATATAAATATTGCAAGGGGGGGAATTATAATTGTAATAATGTGATTACACGTACTGAAAATCCCTCAAATACCTCTACTTTGTTAACCAACTGGTTGTGTTCATCCTTGTCAGGAATTATTTTTATTAGGATTGATCCCTCATAATGATTCCTTGATTCTGCTCCAGATGCTCCATTTTTTTTAAGAATGATAAATTGAATATCAGTATTTGCTGCAAGACATAATTTTAATGAGAATCCATATTATTCCACCTGCATGACTTCAAGCAAACAGACAATGATTCAATATTTTTCATTACAAATGAAGACCAAACCTGATGTCAAGGGAACGGACCTGGCCTTCTCTGAATACACAAAAGAAAAAGAAAGTGATTATTATTTAATCTTATTAAATTGGCAAACTTCCACATTCATCAATGTAGTCATAAAAAACTATCTTTGAAAATGAGGTCAAACAGTATATCCAAAGTATTTCAGCCTCCAGCAATTCTAAAGCATTAAGACCTCTTAATTGGTCTGTTTCTCTGTAATATAATTGTTGTATTGTAATAAACCTCTGGTGTTTTTTAGTTTTTAGTTTTGTTCTTGTTACTCTCTAACCTATTGTTTTAAATTGAATTAACACTATTACGGTTATAGACGCTTTTTGTACAGCTTTCTCAATTCAAAAGTAAATATCTCTGCGAATGTGAATTTCTCCCGCATTTCTGTTATTAATTAAATATGGCGTTTCAGCTGGAAACTCCTCATAATTAATACGTTATAAATACTTTCTTACTTTCTTCTCAAACCCCCAGACCTGCGGTAATAATAGCCAACAAACTGGACTTTGTAATACATTAGTCAATTATAATCGTGTTGGTTGCTGAAACACGTGATTTTCTACAGATATTCATTATTATCATTATTTTATTAGCAGAGAATTTGTCAGGGGTCTGAATACTGTTGCAAGGCACTGTACATGACATGTATATAAGAAGGGCAACACGAATCAATATATAACATCTTTCTGCTCCTGTTGTGCGCCCAATCAGAGACATTCTCTATTTTCATGACAAGATTTGTGCTTGAGCCATGTGCACCGTAAGGAATGGAAATCTGAACCAGGGTCTTACTGTACTACAGTGACTGTCTGGAAACAGCAGTGTGCTCCTGATGATGCAAGTCCTAACTGGGATCCAGTCAGGGTAATTCTCGCACTCCTCTCTTCCTGTAGTCTGCAGCCATGGAAGAGCAGAGGCCCGGACCACTTCTTACTGATGAAGGCAGAACTGAAATGGCCCGCAATGACCCGCCGGCAGCACTGAGGGTCAGAGAGAGAGGTGAGAGTGGAGGATTGAGCATTTTAGGACATCACATAGATGGAATACAATTGGAATAATACACCTATCAGCCATAACATTATGACCCCTGACAGGTGAAGTGAATAACACTGATAATCTCGTTATCATGGCACCTGTCAGTGGGTGGGATATATTAAGCAGCAAGTGAACATTTTGTCCTCAAAGTTGATGTGTTAGAAGCAGGAAAAATGGGCAAGCGTAAGGATCTGAGCGACTTTGACAAGGGCCAAATTGTGATGGTAGACAACTGGGTCAGAGCATCTCCAAAACTGCAGCTCTTGTGGGGTGTTCCCGGTCTGCAGTGGTCAGTACCTATCAAAAGTGGTCCAAGGAAGGAAAAGCGGTGAACCAGTGACAGGGTCATGGGCGTCCAAGGCTCATTGATGCATGTGGGGAGCGAAGGCTGGCCCGTGTGGTCCGATCCAACAGACGAGCTACTGTAGCTCAAACTGCTGAAAAAGTTAATGCTGGTTCTTATAGAAAGGTGTCAGAACACACAGTGCATCGCAGTTTGTTGCGTATGGGGCTGCGTAGCCGCAGACCAGTCAGGGTGCCCATGCTGAGTCCTGCCCACTGCCTAAAGCACCTACAATGGGCACGTGAGCATCAGAACTGGACCTCGGAGCAATGGAAGAAGGTGGCCTGGTCTGATGAATCACGAGTTCAAGGTGTTGACTTGGCCTCCAAATTCCCCAGATCTCAATCCAATCGAGCATCTGTGGGATGTGCTGGACAAACAAGTCCGATCCATGGAGGCCCCACCTCGCAACTTACAGGACTTAAAGGATCTGCTGCTAATGTCTTGGTGCCAGATACCACAGCACACCTTCAGAGGTCTAGTGGAGTCCATGCCTCGACGGGTCAGGGCTGTTTTGGCGGCAAAAGGGGGACCTACACAATATTAGGCAGGCGGTCATAATATTACGTCTGATCGGTGTATATGATCATCCAAGATACTGTTTATATTTTTGATTATATTGATTCTCCTGTTATGTCCTCATTATGTCCTCTCCCAATCAGGGATCACCAAATGCCAGTCACCTCTATAACCTCTGTTGTAATTGTGTTGACTGAAGTCTGTCCATTTAAACATCCCCATTTCTGTCACAGAAATAGTTAAAACAAACTTATTGTATGATGTGTGAAATAGTGTGTAATTCTTGCAGCTTCTCCCTTAAGAGGAATATCCAATTTAGTTTTTTTATTTAGCCCAAAATGTAACTAATTTTTGTGCTGCCAACTTCAGTTAATATTTTTAATAATCATTTACCATTGTGTAAGAGACAGCTTTACATGATCTATGACCTTATTAGTCACATGCAAATCTATTCAGTGAATTTAGTTTATCAGTCAACCTCGTCAAAAAATGAATTTTTGCAAATGCTGCTTTGTGATTGGCTGGTTTTTCATATGTGATTTATAATGTACTGTATCTTATATGTTGTAATCTCTCCAATGAGTCACTGAAGCTGCTAACATTGCCGAGTCTCCCATCTCTCCTGGAGCTGTAGAGGCCAGTGCTCCCAGTGACGATGGGGAAGCAAATCCTATTGAGCCCCAACACTGTGAGGAGGAGAGGGGCTTCAGCCTGAAGCAGGACGCAGAGCCCACAGCCATGGACAGCACAGGAGTGAACAGAGTGTGGAGCTCAGTGGATTGGAGCCTGTCCACAAGGCAGAGCCAGGACCTGAGCATGATGCACACAGACACAGTCCAGCAGGGCCTGAGCACAGAGGAGAGGGGCTCAGTCATCTGGACCCAGTGCGCATCAGAGAGAATCACCATGAACTGGACGCATCATTAAACTCGAGCACACGGAAGTGAACCAGAGTGAACTGGAGACAGGTAACGCTTCAGGACAGCACATTGAACCCCAGTGTTTTCATGAGGAACTGAGGGGACCTTCTATAGGAACGCAACACATGAACACACAAGAGCCCCTCCTGCATTGTGTCACATGTAAGACAGAGATTGAGCCACGGTCTATTAAAGATGAGAACACATGGACTGAGGTAGATTCCTCCCAGGTGGACCAATACAGATGGGACTTGGGAAGCAGAGGACCACAGATTCCTGAGCTTATGAGGCCGTGCTCAGTCAGAGTGGAGAGACTGTCAATACAACACAGAAGTGAAACCTTCAACACCTGCAGCCCACTGACAGTGAACAAAGACACAGCAGAGCTCACTGGAAACCCTGAGGGCTATAGTGACTGTGCTCAGTGTGACAAGAGCTTCAGAACAGCTCCACAACTGAAAGTACACCAGCGCATCCACACAGGACAGAGACCTTATAATTGTGCTTGGTGTGGGAAGAGTTTCACACAATTGGGAAGTCTGAAAGAACATAACCGTATCCACACAGGAGAGAAGCCACAAACCTGTACTCAGTGTGGGAAAGGTTTCTCCCATTCATCAGCCCTCAGAAGGCATCTGCGCACCCACACAAGGTAGAAGCAATAGAGAAGCTGTACTCAGTGTGGGAAACGATTTCGCCACTCAGGGACCCTTGACACACACCAGAGAATTCACACAAAAATAATCTACAGCTGTGATCAGTTCCGAGGTGTTCTTGTGAAATGTAATAGATCTGTTAGCATTGTTCAGAATGATCTACAATGTTTAAGAATCAGTCAGGACAGCCTAATTCAGGTAAATAATTTATTGTTAAAAGATACAAAATGTTTTTGCAGCAAGAGTTGTTTCTGCTTCTTGGATTAATATGTGAAATATGTGTGTGAAGTTGTTTTACTGAGTGATCTTCAAAACACCAGTGGGACTGAGCATCATCTTTACACTCATCTTTTTATATTAGGGATTAGGGAGACATGTCCTTTTATACAAAGAGATGATCTTCAGTTACAGTTTCCTTTGAAGTTCATAAACAGTAGCAATGACCTTTCACTACACAGACTTATTTTAAAGTGAAAATTAAAATTAAAAAGTAATTACAAGCAGTGCACCATGTTGTAGTATTAGTGAATTTGTATTAGCCTCCAACACAATTTGAGTTATTTATATTATTGTTGTTGTTATTATTATTAATTTTTCATTATTAAAAAGTATTTTGAATATAAGAACATCAGAAAGTGTCCAATCGAGAGGAGGCCATTCACCCCATCATGCTCGTTTGGTGTCCATTAATAACTAAGTGATCCAAGGATCCTATCCAGTCTATTTTTGAATTTTCCCAAATTGTCTCTTCAGCCACATCGCTGGGGAGTTTGTTCAGATTGTGACGCCTCTCTGTGTGAAGAAGTGTCTCCTGTTTTCTGTCTTGAATGCCTTGAAGCCAAATTTCCATTTGTGTCCCCGGGTGCGTGTGTCCCTGCTGATCTGGAAAAGCTCCTCTGGTTTGATGTGGTCGATGCCCTTCATGATTCTGAAGACTTGAATCAAGTCCCCACGTAGTCTCCTCTGTTCCAGGGTGAAAAGGTTCAGGTCCTCAGTCTCTCAGTAGGACGTTCCCTTCAGACCTGGAATAAGTCTGGTTGCTCTCCTCTGAACTGCCTCTAGAGCAGCGATATCTTTCTTGAAGTGTGGAGCCCAGGACTGTCCACAGTATCCAGATGAGCTCTAACTAGTGCATTGTACAGTCTGAACATCACTGCCCTTGTTCTCAATTCTACACTTTTGACAATATACCCTAGCATTCTGTTTGCCTTTTTTATTGCTTCCCCACATTGTTTGGATGGAGAAAGTGAGGAGTCAACATAGACTCCTAGGTCTTTCTCATAAATTGCAATGTCCGTCCTGTGAGACGCCTAAGACAGTGCTACAGGGAGACAGGAAGGACAGCTGGTCATCCTCGCAGTGGCAGACCACGTGTAACAACACCTGCACAGGATCGGTCCATCCAAATATCACACCTGCGGGACAGGTACAGGATGGCAACAACAACTGCCCGAGTCACACCAGGAACGCACAATCCCTCTATCAGTGCTCAGACTGTGCGCAATAGGCTGAGAGAGGCTGGACTGAGGGCTTGTAGGCCTGTTGTAAGGCAGGTCCTTACCAGACATCACCGGCAACAACGTCGCCTATGGGCACAAACCCACCTGCGCTGGACGTGATTTCATGCAAGACAGGAATGTCAGTGTTCTGCCATGGCCAGCGAAGAGCCCGGATCTCAAGCCCACTGAGCACGTCTGGGAGCTGTTGGATCGGAGGGTGAGGGCTAGGGCCGTTCCCCCCCCAGAAATGTCTGGGAACTTGCAAGTGTCTTGGTGGAAGAGTGGGGTAACATCTCACAGCAAGAACTGGCACATCTGGTGCAGTCCATGAGGAGGAGATGCACTGCAGTGCTAAATGCAGCTGGGGGCCACACCAGATACTGACTTACTTTTGATTTTGACCCTCCTTTGTTCAGGGACACATTATTCCAATTCTGTTAGTCACATGTGTGTGAAACTTGTTCAGTTTATGTCGTAGTTGTTGAATTTTTTTTTTTTGTTCATACAAATATTTACATGTTAAGTTTGCTGAAAATAAAAGCAGTTGAAAGTGAGAGGATGTTTATATACTGTATATATATTTATTTAGTAATTTATATATATATAGGCACAACTCATAAGGAAAAAATTTAAAACAAATTAATTTTGTATGAAACCTATATGAAGTACATATGATATGAATGTAGCATACAAAACTAATAGTCTTCATATGTAAGAGAATTAAAACAACCCCCCTCCTGTTCAAACAGACTCGCTGCAGTGACAGTACGGCACTCAGTGTCACTTCTTGTCCGGTCATGGTTGACTGTATCTCGGAGGACAGTGTTACCTTTGGGGTGGTCACCGTCCAACGGGAGTAGATTATTAGTTAAACAAACAAAACTAAACTTTGAGCCTACCTACATTGTATAAACAGATCCCTCTCCAGACATACACTGTTAATCAAAATGGCTGACACAAGATAGATCAGCAAACAGGTCCAAATCACAAACCCACAAGAATAGTCAGAGTCCAGAAGCCAGAGGTTCATTCAGCAGGGTCAAATCACGGTCAGGGGTTGTAATCCGTTGTATTAATTTGTTCTCTGTGTTTCTCTCACTCGTCCTCCTCGTCCTTTCTCCAGCGGATACTGAGATTGAGTTGCATGGAGTTTTATAGAAATAGAAATATAGCACTATTTAGTACACCGCCATCTAGGGTGTCCAGGTGGTAACTGCATATGGGTGTTGAATTCGCCGCATCTGCACATGCTCATAAGTGGAGCGCTGCCACCCGGAGGCAGAAGTACTGTTTTTTTCCATAAAATGCACATTTGTTGTGGATAATAACAATTAAGAATAAATGTCAGAATTAAGCACTTAAATATTCAGATGTTTTTATGCTTTGGTCATTTACTACTGGATGCTTACAGTGTAGGTTTTCAATTAAGTTAAAAATATACTGCCTGGTTTCTCCTGAACGGAGGACTATGTGGCCATATATTTTATTTATATATATTGTTCAATAATGTCCTATTGTATTACATTATCTATTATATTTGTTATTATATCTGTTACATTTGTAAGTATATAGCAAATATGATAGCACTTAGTCCTACAGTCTGGAGAAACTAGATGGAATATGTTTCACTAATAAAAAAAATAAGAGCTTCATAGCAAATAACAAATCTTCATAACAAATCTAAATATTTGTGTCCTTAAAGATGTTGGCTTGACATATAAAAACCATGGGATATTAAACTTTAAAGAATCAAGCACTATGTTGTCACTGATGATCAGGGCATGGACAATGAATTTGAAAGTTATACGACCACTGCAGTAACCAGATGCCTTCAGTTTTCACAGAAGCCAGCCGTTGAGAGGAAATCCCTGAAGCTGAATTAATTCCTGAGTTCTTTGGAGGGTATTTTCTTTCAACTTCTTCAGAACCAGATCAAGACGATGCACAGGAGAGAACATTTAATTCTAAAAATAAAATGTCATTAGTCGGACTGAAGGTAAACTGTTAATCAAGTTCTTTATAGATTTTATTTTTAGACAAATGGTTCGTTTTAAGTTGTCTCGAACCTGTAGACACCCAATGAAGTTTAGACCAACAGTGATTTACTGCCTTTGGAAAAGCTTTGAGAAGCAGCCAGAGCAGCAGTTTCCAGCTCAAGAGTGAGAGGACAGTGTAGCAGCTGTGGTCTGAAATCTCCTACAGGAGCCAGACATACAGAGGGACAAGGCCAGCCCTGTAATATTACTCTTCACAGAGACAGAAATGATTGAGTTTCTTTACTTCAACTATCACACAAAGCCATCCCTTCCTACTTCAAAAGCCTTCGGTGCTAACTTCACGAAGGCTTCTGAAGTAGGAAGGGATGGCTTTGTGTGATAAACATGTTAAAACATTAATGTAATTTTATATTTCTTTGTTAGGTTTACATATCCTAGAAGAATACATGTATAAAACATATATCTCTCTGTGGATAAACCAGTATAAACATGTTTACCTTTACATGTTATTTAAAAAGATTTCAACTTGTTTATGCTGTTTTAAAACATAAAATGGTCATCTGAAGATCTCATAACTGAATAAATGTTTTGTTTAAATAGGGTGAAATACTGAACATCCCAAACTGCAAGGCTAAGATTACAAGAGAGCATAGTAAGTGTAGTAAAATAATAAAGTACAAAACACTAATTTCATTTAGACAGACAGTAAGATATACATATATTTAAAGGTAATCCATATATACACAATTTAGATAAATAAGTGTCATGTTTAAGAATGAGATTGAACATTTCTAAGCAGATATAATACACAGGAAAGAGGAGAAATGCTCATGCATACCACAACATCAAAGTATGTTATTTTATTTTTTTAATTAATGTACATGTATCAATATAGAGTGAGAAAGTATAGGGCGGTTTTAAATACAAATATTTTTAGTAAAAATCAAACAAATGCTCTGAGTACTGGGTTCGTAGGACTGCTACATAAACTACTGCTACTCTGGCTCTGGCGTGGGGTTGATATGGCCATGCCTGGATGTAGGGCCTTATCTAGAATGTATCGCTTGCAACCGCTAGCCGTGCTCAGGGCTCTGCCGCTTCACACCCAGTCTAATAAGTATGTGCTGTCCTTTTCCAGGACACTAAACCAGAGAGAAAACTAAGAGGAACAATAAAAGAAGGAATATGTACTCAGATAGGGTTTCATGACTTTTTACTACAGAGCAGTTTGATTATCGCCGCACAGTCTTTGTATGCCGTATTCAGTTTACTTATTTTGATAGCACAGTTACCGTTAAGAGCCCAATATTGACACATTTCTTTCTTTGTATTATTATGACTTTTAAGCCTTTACTTCACTAGTCTCATAAGGGAACACATTTCTGTGTAAATATTTCTGTTATGGGGACATAACCAGGGGCCAGCAGGGTAGGGGATCCAGCAGGACCAGGGCAGGGAAAAATATGTTTTGCATATGCACATTAAATATGTGCTGACGCTTTTCACCGGCCCAGGGCCCGGTGCGTCACAGTTACATTTAGGCCGCATTAGGCCGGGTCGAAAGATTTAGGCCGGGTCGAAAAGCAGGACTAGTTTTGACCCGGCCCAGGGCCGGCCTAAATCTCAAGTGTGAACTGGGGTCTAACATAACAGCATAAAATTACAGATCAGTTCTCCTACCTCAACGACCGTACCTACCTTCTACTATCTCTGTGACACCCCATGACATCTCAGACCATCACAACCCCTTCTCTCCCCACCCCACCCACTGCCACCGTCACACTTCCGCCATAATCTCCGCTCCATCTCCCCCGCCACACTTGCCTCCACTGCTCTCACTCTTACCTCCCATTGACTGGTTTTCCCATCTGTCTGAAAACTGTGCTACTTCCACTTTCTTCTACCTCCCTCACCTCCTCCCTTGATTCCCTCTGTCCTGTCACGTCTCATCCTTTCCATCCCTCCGCTCCTCAGCCCTGGATCTTTTCTGTCCTCCGCTCAGCCCGATCCACTCTGCACTCCGCTGCACAGAAGAAGAAGAGGTCCAAACTCCCAGCTGCCCTCGACCTCTACTGCTCTCTACTGTCCACATTCTCCTCCTCACTCACCTCAGCTAAGAAGTCTTACTTCCAATCACTCTTTGAATCCTCTGTCAGTAACCCCTGCAAACTCTACTCCATCTTCTCATCCCTCTTTGCTCGTTCTCCTCCTCCTCCTCTCTGCTGATGATTTTACCTCCTTCACAGACATCTGTAAACTCATCGACAGTCTCGCCTCGCCCATCCTGCCTAAATCTCCTACTAATCAGTCTTCTTTTTCTTCATTCTCTCATCTCTATGACTCTGAACTCTTCTCTGTCACAAACCCACAACGTGTGCCCTGGACCCTCTCCCCACTCACCTCCTCCAAGCGACTGCTACTGATCTTCTCCCCTTCATCTCCTTGCTCCTAAATTCCTCCCTCCTCTCTGGCTGTTTCCCCTCTGCTTTCAAACAAGCTGCTGTGATCCCACTCCTCCAGAAACCTATCCTTGACCCCACCTCTCCTCAGAACTACCGCCCTGTCTCCCTACTCCCTGTCCTCTGAAAGACCCTCAAACGAGCTGTTCACCATCAGCTCTCTGCATTTCTTTCTCGCTCCTTGATCCTCTGCAATCCGGCTTCCGCACTGAGACGGCTCTCCTGGCAGTCACTGACTCCATCAGCTATGCTCGGACGCCCCCCTCTCCTCAGTCCTCATCCTCTCTCTCCACAGCACTTGACACCCTCGATCACTCCTTCCTCCATTCTCCTCCTACCTCAACAACCAGCAAGTGACGTGGCGAGGTTCCTCATCCACACCTCAGCCTCTCCTCACAGGCGTACCCCAAGGCTCTGTCCTGGGCCCCTTTCTGTTCTCTCTCTCTCTACACTCGCTCCTTGGGCCAATCATCGCATCCCATGGTTTCTCCTACCATTTCTACGCAGATGATGCCCAGATCTTCTTGTCGTTTCCCACCTCTGACCCTCTCATCCCCTCTTGCATCTCTTCCTGTTTGTATGCATCTCTGCCTGTATGCACTAGCACCACCTCTAGCTCAACCTCTCCAAATCTGATCTCCCCTTTCCTCCCCCCTCCTCCTCACCTTCTGCTCATCTCTCCATCTCAATCCTACTGGAATCTACGACACTTTCTCCCTCTTCTTCTGCTAAGAACCTAGGAGTCACCCTCGATCCTGCACTCTCCTACACTCAGCACATCACCACGCTGACCTGCTGATTCTTCCTGAGCAACATAACAAGAATCCACCCCTTCCTCACCAACCACTCGACTCAGCTGCTCGTCCAGTCCCTTGTTCTCTCCCTCCTGGCCGGCCTGCCCGCTCCAGCTCATCCAGAACTCTGCGGCTCGTCTGGTATTCTCTCTGCCCCGATTCGCACACACGCTACTCCACTGCTCCGCTCCCTCCACTGGCTCCCGATACCGACACACATTCAGTTCAAGACATTGACCACAGCGGTCTGGAGGGGATGTATGGAGAGACAAGGGACTGAAGGTAGAGGCGCAGTTGGGTCCAGACAGCGGTAGGTGAGGGTCAATGTCTTGAACTGAATGTGTGTCGGTATCGGGAGCCAGTGGAGGGAGTGGAGCAGTGGAGTAGCGTGTGTGCGAATCGGGGCAGAGAGAATACCAGACGAGCCGCAGAGTTCTGGATGAGCTGGAGCGGGCAGGCCGGGCAGGAGGGAGAGAACAAGGGACTGGACGAGCAGCTGAGTCGAGTGGTTGGTGAGGAAGGGGTGGATTCTTGTTATGTTGCTCAGGAAGAATCAGCAGGTCAGCGTGGTGAAGTGCTGAGTGTAGGAGAGTGCAGGATCGAGGGTGACTCCTAGGTTCTTAGCAGAAGAAGAGGGAGAAAGTGTCGTAGATTCCAGTAGGATTGAGATGGAGAGATGAGCAGAAGGTGAGGAGGAGGGGGGAGGAAAGGGGAGATCAGATTTGGAGAGGTTGAGCTAGAGGTGGTGCTAGTGCATACAGGCAGAGATGCATACAAACAGGAAGAGATGCAAGAGGGGATGAGAGGGTCAGAGGTGGGAAACGACAAGAAGATCTGGGCATCGTCTGCGTAGAAATGGTAGGAGAAACCATGGGATGCGATGATTGGCCCAAGGAGCGAGTGTAGAGAGAGAGAGAACAGAAAGGGGCCCAGGACAGAGCCTTGGGGTACGCCTGTGAGGAGAGGCTGAGGTGTGGATGAGGAACCTCGCCACGTCACTTGCTGGTTGTTGAGATAGGAGGAGAATGGAGGAAGGAGTGATCGAGGGTGTCAAGTGCTGTGGAGAGAGAGGATGAGGACTGAGGAGAGGGGGGCGTCCGAGCATAGCTGATGGAGTCAGTGACTGCCAGGAGAGCCGTCTCAGTGCGGAAGCCGGATTGCAGAGGATCAAGGAGTGAGAAAGAAATGCAGAGAGCTGATGGTGAACAGCTCGTTTGAGGGTCTTTCAGAGGACAGGGAGTAGGGAGACAGGGCGGTAGTTCTGAGGAGAAGTGGGGTCAAGGATAGGTTTCTGGAGGAGTGGGATCACAGCAGCTTGTTTGAAAGCAGAGGGGAAACAGCCAGAGAGGAGGGAGGAATTTAGGAGCAAGGAGATGAAGGGGAGGAGATCAGGAGCAGTCGCTTGGAGGAGGTGAGTGGGGAGAGGGTCCAGGGCACACGTTGTGGGTTTGTGACAGAGAAGAGTTCAGAGTCATAGAGATGAGAGAATGAAGAAAAAGAAGACTGATTAGTAGGAGATTTAGGCAGGATGGGCGAGGCGAGACTGTCGATGAGTTTACAGATGTCTGTGAAGGAGGTAAAATCATCAGCAGAGAGGAGGAGGAGGAGAACGAGCAAAGAGGGATGAGAAGATGGAGTAGAGTTTGCAGGGGTTACTGACAGAGGATTCAAAGAGTGATTGGAAGTAAGACTTCTTAGCTGAGGTGAGTGAGGAGGAGAATGTGGACAGTAGAGAGCAGTAGAGGTCGAGGGCAGCTGGGAGTTTGGACCTCTTCTTCTTCTGTGCAGCAGAGTGCAGAGTGGATCGGGCTGAGCGGAGGACAGAAAAGATCCAGGGCTGAGGAGCGGAGGGATGGAAAGGATGAGACGTGACAGGACAGAGGGAATCAAGGGAGGAGGTGAGGGAGGTAGAAGAAAGTGGAAGTAGCACAGTTTTCAGACAGATGGGAAAACCAGTCAATGGGAGGTAAGAGTGAGAGCAGTGGAGGCAAGTGTGGCGGGGGAGATGGAGCGGAGATTATGGCGGAAGTGTGACGGTGGCAGTGGGTGGGGTGGGGAGAGAAGGGGTTGTAGTAGTGGTCTGGGGTGGCACGGAGAGAGTAGAAGGTAGGTCCAGTCGTTGAGGTAAGAGGAGAAGTGATCTGTAATTTTAAACTGTATTATTGCACTATATTACTGTATTACTTGTAATGCTTTTATAATAATACATTAATCAATGTGAAGTGTGGACATGACAATTGTTATCTCAATTAAGTGGATCGGGCTGAGTGGAGGATGGAGGAGATCCAGGGCTGTGGAGTGGCAGGACAGACAGGACAGGACATCAGAGGGCTTTATCTGTCCATAAGAACCTGAAACACTCTCTTTTCAAATGCCAGTATAGTCTGCAAAACAAGGGGGAAGAGACAGTGTGTCAGTGTGTGTATAACTCATAGTTCCTGGAAAAGTTGTGCTGTGAAGGTCTGTCTCGCACGGATACCTTGGCATCAGGAAGGCAGGTCCCAAAAGCCTCCAGTAGCAGATGTTCCTCCAAGACGGTTTTCTCGAAATCTATGAATGACAGTGTGCCGTCGTGGTCGTGATCCTGTGAGGAACAATAAAGGTGTTTCTCTGTATGAAGACATGTACATGATTGCGGTTTCCTCTGTGGATGTGTTATTTGTAAAGCAATAAGTTGCCACAGGCTCCGTGTTGCTCTACATTTAGCTGTTAAAATGTCTTTATATTGCTCAAAACGTTCCTTGAGAAATAATGCTGCTGCTGCCAAGTCCAGAGAGGAAGCATGGCAAAAGAAAATGCTTCATTTTAAATACATATTTTTTATAGCACAGGCTGTATTTACCCCAGTATAATAATGTCACACACGTCCAATTTAAATTTGCATGCTTGTAGTAATGAAATGTATCATGGAGTGAGTTTGCTGCATCAGAATGGTCATCTCTCTATTGTTTTGTCAGATTTTGCCTTACCCTAGTATTATGTTGTACTAATTAATGTCTGATATAAATGGTTTCTTTGCATTTGTAGCCAAATTAACAGGAAATTATCCCATCATAGTGACATATGAGATGAACACTGATAGATCACTTCATAAAACAAATCTTTAAGCAATGATTTCTGACAGATAAGATGTTTTCCTACACCTCCCTCGAATCTGTGGCACAATGTAGACTCTGACTATTCTTCGTGGACAGAGCCTGGGCTTCCATATTTCAGATGAGGCAGGTGGATTCACAGATCATATGGGAATAACTGAGGTGATGTACATTGTAGTCTGATACCCTGCTGTCTAGCACAGGCATTATATAATTATCATTAAAATGCTGGATTTGTAGCTCATTTTTAATCCCATGTCAGTGATGATGTCATAAGCACCTGTGCATTAATACTGTGACATGATTTCCTGTCTCTCAGTCTCACAGCTTCATTTGGTTCTGAGATCTGACTGCAGTCCACCAATGCACCAAAGGCGTAATAATGGAGTCTGTAGAACTATACTGACAGGATTACACATTCATTACTTTGCATGTAAAAAGCGCAGCCCTATAGTCTGAGTTACTGTCAAAGCAGGGCTGAGCCGGGTGGTGTGTGTAATGGAAGGAAGTAGATTTATTAGGTAAAATTACACCTTGCCGAATCTATAGAGCTCAAATGTAAAAACATTCCCAACGAAAAGCTGATCTAATTAAAAATGCTCTTGATCTCTAAGGATCTCATATCTCATACACACGCACACAATCCCATATACACGCACACACCATCTACCCCCCCCACAGTCCCCATGTGCTGACTGCTGCCCTGAACGCACTGTCCCCTAGGGCCACTCACAGGATCCCCTGCGCCATAGAAAAATGCAGATACAGCCACTGGCACTCCAGTCCACCAGCAGAGGGCATTACTGTAGATAAGTCACGAGTGACAGTGAAGGTGCTCTTAAATAAGATTATAGTATATGCCTTATTCTTGGGAGTTTTTATCTGTTCATATCCAAAAACTGAGAAACTGTGACACCAACAAATGTATAATATATAAACCTATACATTTGATTAGTGGTACAACAAAAGACACAGGCTGGACAGCTGAGTACAAGATCAATCCCAGATGTGCTTCAGAACATGCAGTAGAAACCGTCCCTCACCATCTTCTTCAGGGTGATCTCCACCAAGTCTTTAATGCCCTCGTCTGTTAACTGCTCCTTGGGCTCTACGTTGAGACTGTTCTTCAGAAAGAAGATCATCTCTCCTTGGCCAATGTATTCGTCCTCATTCAAGTCATAGATGTTAAAACAATCTACAGTGAAGAACAGCAACAACAACAGACATAAAGAAGGGATTTTTCTTGTATCTGAGCACAAGATTAAGCCACAGTCATTAATATATATTAATTATACATTTTATATATATTACATAATTATTATTATAATTAAATAGGCTTACATTTGATCTTTTCTTCCAGTGTCCCTCGCAGTAGCACGGACAGTCCTGCTATCCATTCTGTTAAGCTGATTTGACCGTCATTGTCCTTGTCAAAGACATGGAAAACTAAAAACAATATTGAAACATTTTTTACAATTCGTCAAATATAGATCTGCTCCAAAAAAAACGTTTATTATTTGCATTTACCTGAGCATTAAAACGGTGGGGAATCTAGCGGGTGTTTTTAATCAGCAAAGGTAGTTTAATTATTGTATTTGCATTCTATGAATAAGCATTGATTATACTCCTGACCTCCTGCCCACTACAATCATTACAGACTCTGACAATACACTGCACACTACGATGAAAAAACAATTCACATCCAGTCATACAGCATGCAAACACTGCTCTCACATGCATACTCAGCATTATAAATTCTAATTTGTTCAAATACTGTACAGGTTTTGTTCTGGTTCTGTAGACCTTTGGCCAAACCCAGGCTGAATAAAGCAGGTTGCCACGTCTTTGGCCCCTCTAGGACACTCACTTATTATTTCACCACAACACAAACTCTATCCATCTCTATAAAGCCTTGCCTCGCTCCAAGATGGTTTCTTCTGTGATGCCGAATGACTTCTGCATCACGTGCTGAAAATCCAGGCGGTCAAGCTTGGTCTCTGCGTGGCTCCCCCTCTGCTCCGCAAGGATGATGTTGAAGAGCCGGATCAAACTCTCCACCTCACTCTTGTCAACTGTGATCAGCCAGGGTCATTTGGTCAAGAATTACATCACTTTAAAAAGTAACTTATAACACATCACACTAACGCTTCATTAAGAATGCTAAATTATGTGGAATCATTAAGTTAACATTTAATTGTTTAAACCCATTCTACATACAGTGGATTGTATAAGTATTCAATCCCAAAGACTTTTGTTATGTTGCAATGTAAATGGATTTAACTGGGATTCTCTCCCTTTGATTGACACCACATACACAACACTTTGAAGGTGCAACCTATTTGTTAACTGAAATTTTATTTGCACAAGTATTTACCCTACCCAGCTCCTGGCACCTTAAAATGCATTAATTGAGTAACTGGGATCTCCTGTGGGAACAAAAACCAGCAGACACTGCTGTCCCCCAGGACTGGAGTCTGATACCCCCACTCTGGGGTCTTCCAGAAACAGGTGTATTTCATCTGAGATCATGTGACACTTTAATTGCAGACAGGTGGACTATACACAACTAATGATGTCACTTCTGAAGGTAATTGACTGCACCACAGCTTATTAAAGTGTGTCACAGAAAAAGGGGGTGAATATTTATGCAATCAAGACTTTTCAGGTTTTATATTTGTAGATTGTTTTCCTCAACATCGACATGATGGAATACTTTGTGTAGATCAGTGACAGAAAACCCTGACAAAATCCATTGGAGTTCCAGATTCTAGCTACAAAAGGTCTCAAAGTCCCTGTCAATACTCCTGCAGTCCAATGCGCACATAGGAGCTAAAGGTGAACACATTAATGCAAAGCTTCATTAATTAATCCTGGAATAATATTTGACTTCTGTGGCTTTAGCAGGGAGACGGTTATTAAATGTTTATTGACTGTTTTAACGGTTACTGTAGTAAAGCCCCCGGAAATACAATGGGGAGCTGCTTTGCATATGGAGGCCCTTATTCACAGGCAACCTGCATACTCGGGGGTCCCACTGTAATTGTGACGCTCAGACGGGTTACTCACAGTGCTTGAACTGCTCAGAGATGGAATCTGCAAGTCTCTTTATGTCTTTTCTTTCCGTCCGAGACATTTCCAACATCCCTGGGCTTTCTGGTGGCATCAGGAGCAGTGATCCAACTTGGGATAAATGTAAAATAAATAAATCCTAAATTTTAAATAAATACATTTAAGCACCATTCTATTTTGGTCTAATCTTAGGAAATTAAGCAGAAACACAACTGCCATCATAGCAGAAGACAACTCTCACTGTAAATATGAAACCCTAACCCAAGCCGGAACGCTAATCAAAGAAAAAAAACATTGAAAAGCATTACAATCACGCAATGCATATGAAAAATATTTTTCACTCAGCAGTAACTTACATGTAATCAGGAACATGAACACAAACACACCTGCTATTAGACTACAGCTACTAACCTACTTACTTTTACATACTATTACTGATCCACACTACTCCTAACATAAATTCCTTTAATTACTTACAACACACACTCATTCACACCCTCTGTTTCTCTCACACACACATACACACAATCATGCAAAGTAAGTGGTTATACAAATCAGAAACTATGTTTTGCTTAAATGTACTTGGCATTTGTATTTAATATCGACTTACTAAGATACTAATGTGTATATACTGTAGCAACTAATTTATTCAATTCAGTTTTAAAACATTTTATAAAAATGTGATTGTGCACATCACAAAAACAATCTTGCTCTCATGCCTCCCCCTTAAAATAATACGTATCTAGCGAGACACCCTCGGCTACCGAACAGGAGTCCGCCATACTTACTGCAAGTGTTTGGCAGAAGTGGCGTCTGTTTTGCTCAGCAACGCTTGGCGTAAGGAGAGCTCTGTGACGTCACCACGTCGCATTGTGTCATAGTGCCTCAGACGACTATCTTCGGGGATCACATGACCTCCGCTGACGTTGTGATGAGAATCGCAATAGTCCTGTATGTCACAGGCGAGTCACTGGTGATAGTGAACGCCTACATAAAAACACGACATCACGCCTGGGTTTAGTCCAGAGGCCGCGAACCCCTCAGACACGCCTCGCCCGTATACGCCAAACATGATTTAAAAGGAAACTCGCAGAAACAGTGCATTGCGTTGCGATAAAACATAACGGGTACATCACGAGTCTGTGCGCTCTTTACTAAACGACAGGCCAACCGTGACGTACCGTGGATCTACACCTGAGAAGGGGCAGACCTGCGCCTCTACTGAGCCATTAGACAGCTTTTGAAATTCACCAGGTAGAATTTAGGCTTAATCATCCTCACTTAACGCAGTACATCACCAGGAATTGCTCTCCTTAATTACTAAAACGAAAACTACAACCTGCGCACTAGACCCTATACTCACTAAACTGCTAAATCAATCTCTGCCATTAAGTATTCACATAATACACTATTTTATTAATGTCTCTTTATCCTCAGGATCTGTTCCCGAATCATTTCAAATAGCTGTAATTAAACCACTTAAGAAATCCACTATCAACCTATTTCAAACCTTCCCTTCCTTTCTAAGGTCCTAGAGAGGCAAACCAATTGCAAGCTTTTTTAACTGATAATCTGCGGTTCTGCAAGTCTAAAAGTGCTGTTACAATTCACCCGCAAGCGAAGCACCTTTATTAGGACATCTGCATAAATCACAGTAAATCGTGTGCGCGGAGAGCAGCCTCTGTGACGCGTTAAATTGATATCGCTTTAATGCAAATTCAGATAATTAATAAAGTTATGGTCCCGTTCACCATTTCACAATGCAATTTCAACGTGTAAAATACATGCTGTTAAATTTCAGACGTCAATCATACTTAGTACAAGAGCAAACAATAGCAAGTTTACCAGCTACACACTTTTATTTTAATCGACCGAGTAGTTTGAACTGTTTACATTATAACTCATTACTTAGCCTAGACTTTTATAATATATAAAGATGTGAGCTAGTGAAATGGATCAGTACATTTAAGGCTATAGATCGATATGACATTCAAACAATACAGAGACAATACTGTGTATCCTGCAGCGGTGCAGCTGTGTCGGTGTCTGTGTTTATTGTGTTTACTCTGTGTTTACTCTGTGTTTACTCTGTGTTTATTGTGTTTAGTCTGTGTTTACTCTGTGTTTATTGTGTTTACTCTGTGTTTACTCTGTGTTTATTGTGTTTACTCTGTGTTTACTCTGTGTTTACTCTGTGTTTATTGTGTTTACTCTGTGTTTACTCTGTGTTTATTGTGTTTACTCTGTGTTTATTCTGTGTTTATTCTGTGTTTATTGTGTTTACTCTGTGTTTATTCTGTGTTTATTGTGTTTATT
The DNA here is from genome assembly GCF_036373705.1 of Amia ocellicauda. Taxonomy (NCBI): domain Eukaryota; kingdom Metazoa; phylum Chordata; class Actinopteri; order Amiiformes; family Amiidae; genus Amia; species Amia ocellicauda. Next base: position 20,551,781 of record NC_089859.1, read on the forward strand.
TTGTGTTTACTCTGTGTTTACTCTGTGTTTATTGTGTTTACTCTGTGTTTACTCTGTGTTTACTCTATGTTTATTGTGTTTACTCTGTGTTTACTCTGTGTTTATTGTGTTTAGTCTGTGTTTACTCTGTGTTTATTGTGTTTAGTCTGTGTTCATTGTGTTTATTCTGTGTTTACTCTGTGTTTATTCTGTTTATTGTGTTTAGTCTGTGTTTACTCTGTGTTTACTCTGTGTTTATTGTGTTTACTCTGTGTTTACTCTGTGTTTATTGTGTTTACTCTGTGTTTACTCTGTGTTTATTCTGTGTTTATTCTGTGATTATTCTGTGTTTATTCTGTGTTTACTCTGTGTTTATTCTGTGTTTATTCTGTGTTTACTCTGTGTTTATTGTGTGTTTACTCTGTGTTTACGCTGTGTTTATTCTGTGTTTATTCTGTGTTAACTCTGTGTTTATTCTGTGTTTATTCTGTGTTTACTCTGTGTTTATGCTGTGTTTATGCTGTGTTTATTGTGTTTATTCTGTGTTTACTCTGTGTTTATTCTATGTTTACTCTGTGTTTATTCTGTGTTTACTCTGTGATTATTCTGTTTATTGTGTGTTTACTCTGTGATTATTGTGTGTTTACTCTGTGTTTATTCTGTGTTTACTCTGTGTTTACTCTGTGTTTATTCTGTGTTTATTCTGTGTTTATTCTGTTTATTCTGTGTTTACTCTGTGTTTATTGTGTTTATTCTGTGTTTACTCTGTGTTTATTCTGTGATTATTCTGTTTATTGTGTGTGTACTCTGTGTTTACTCTGTGTTTATTCTGTGTTTACTCTGTGTTTATTCTGTGTTTATTGTGTTTATTCTGTGTTTACTCTGTTTATTCTGTGTTTACTCTGTGTTTATTGTGTGTTTACTCTGTGATTATTTTGTGTTTACTCTGTGTTTATTGTGTTTATTGTGTTTATTCTGTGTTTACTCTGTGTTTACTCTGTGATTATTCTGTTTATTGTGTGTGTACTCTGTGTTTACTCTGTGATTATTCTGTGTTTACTCTGTGTTTACTCTGTGTTTACTCTGTGTTTATTGTGTTTACTCTGTGTTTACTCTGTGTTTACTCTGTGTTTATTCTGTGTTTATTGTGTTTATTCTGTGTTTACTCTGTTTATTCTGTGTTTACTCTGTGTTTATTCTGTGTTTACTCTGTGTTTATTGTGTGTTTATTGTGTGTTTATTCTGTGTTTACTCTGTGATTATTCTGTGTTTACTCTGTGTTTACTCTGTGTTTATTCTGTGTTTATTGTATTTACTCTGTGTTTACTCTGTGTTTACTCTGTGTTTATTCTGTGTTTATTGTGTTTATTTTGTGTTTACTCTGTTTATTCTGTGTTTACTCTGTGTTTATTCTGTGTTTACTCTGTGTTTATTGTGTGTTTACTCTGTGATTATTCTGTGTTTACTCTGTGTTTATTGTGTTTATTCTGTGTTTACTCTGTGTTTACTCTGTGTTTATTCTGTGTTTACTCTGTGATTATTCTGTTTATTGTGTGTGTACTCTGTGTTTACTCTGTGATTATTCTGTGTTTATTCTGTGTTTACTCTGTGTTTATTCTGTGTTTACTCTGTGTTTACTCTGTGTTTATTCTGTGTTTATTCTGTGTTTATTGTGTTTATTCTGTGTTTACTCTGTTTATTCTGTGTTTACTCTGTGTTTATTATGTGTTTATTCTGTGTTTACTCTGTGATTATTCTGTGTTTACTCTGTGTTTACTCTGTGTTTACTCTGTGTTTATTCTGTGTTTATTGTGTTTATTCTGTGTTTACTCTGTGTTTATTATGTGTTTATTCTGTGTTTACTCTGTGTTTATTCTGTGTTTATTGTGTGTTTATTCTGTGTTTACTCTGTGATTATTCTGTGTTTACTCTGTGTTTACTCTGTGTTTACTCTGTGTTTATTCTGTGTTTATTGTGTTTATTCTGTGTTTACTCTGTGTTTATTCTGTGTTTACTCTGTGTTTACTCTGTGTTTACTCTGTGTTTATTCTGTGTTTACTCTGTGTTTATTCTGTGTTTACGCTGTGTTTATTCTGTGTTTACGCTGTGTTTATTCTGTGTTTATTGTGTTTACTCTGTGTTTACTCTGTGTTTACTCTGTGTTTATTGTGTTTATTCTGTGTTTACTCTGTGTTTATTCTGTGTTTACTCTGTGTTTACTCTGTGTTTATTGTGTTTATTCTGTGTTTACTCTGTGATTATTCTGTGATTATTCTGTGTTTATTCTGCGTCTCTGAGACGTGCAGTCTCTGGCCGGCCTAAATCTATGTCCCCGTTCACATTTGAGTTAGTGTGAACGGGGTCTTAGAAACATCGCTAGACTGAGACAATTCCTCTCATTACATGAGACTGAGAAATTGATACACGCATTTGTTACATCTAGATTGGATTACTGTAATGCCATTCTGTCAGGAAGCACAAACAGAGCTATTTCTGCACTTCAGTCCGAAACGCTGCTGCAAGAATCCTGACTAAAACAGAAACACATGAACACATCACTCCAGTATTGGCTTCTCTTCACTGGCTGCCGTGCGCTACAGGATAGACTTTAAAGTGCTCTTACTAGCATTTAAGGCACTTATGGGTCTGGCACCTCCCTACTTAAAAGATCTCCTTATTGAATGCACTCCAGGTCAGCCGTTGAGATCCCAGGAAGCCGGTTACTTAGTGCTCCCTAAAATACACAAGAAAAGCGCAGGTGGTCGAGCATTCAGTTATAGGCCCCCAAAACTGTGGAACGCTCTTCCAGGCAATGTAAGAGATGGCACCTCTGTCTTAGCCTTTAAATCACGGCTGAAGACTCATCTGTTCAGTGTCTGCTTTTCTAGCCTTAAAATACTGGGAAATTATGAAGTTTAAAATAAGGCTAGCAGTAATAAGAATAGGAAGAGACATAGCTAAAAGGAAATGATTGAAAGAAAATTATCTAAGACATTGTGGTTCTCATTGGAAAAAGAAGACAGAAGTAATCAAGGGAAAAAAAGCATAGTCATTATCACAATTAGAGTTAGAAGGTGAAGGGGCATTTGTAAGACTGAGAATAAAATGGATGGAAGAAGGAGAAAAGAATAGGCCTACCACATATGTAGAAAAAAGTAATTCTGAATATACCTCAGTCAATTAAATAGTAATGGAAATGTTACACAAATCCAAAGAGATCTCTACATATGTTGCAAAAAGAGTATATTACTCCAATACAACAACATTTTAACCTGATTATATATTTGGACTACATCAAAGAATGCAAAAGGTGTAAATGGGGAATTTCGGGAATTATGTGATAAAGAATTTACTGTTGATGAAATTAGGACAGGAATTAATAAACTTAAAGAGAGAATAAGAGAGAATCCCCCACATCTCTAAAACAAGGCTTAATTTCTCTCATACCCAACCCTAATTAAGACACTCTCATAATATAAAATTGGACACCAATCACTTTAATACAAAATTATGCAAAACTGTTTCCTTTAATATTTGCATTGGTAGCACTTGATACGGATCAGAAATGGCCGTGTAAATGTGCCTAGCGACCTAATTCATTAAGACGGATTAATTTTGTTTGTGGATTTTTATAAAGCCTTGAACACAGTTGAGCATTACTTTATGTTTAAAACTGCAGTTTTTTGGTTTTAGTCAATATTTTCACAAAGTTATTAGGACTCTCTATATAATGGAAGTAATAGCTCCGTTAAATTGGCAAATGGGACTTCTCCAAGATTTCTAATTGGTGCAGGGATTCGTCGAGGTTGCTCTGTTTCTCCTTTTTATTAATAACACAAACTCTGTCTCTTAAAAATAATAAACATACATCCAAAGGTATATATGTAGTAGATGACACTACCATCTTTTTGAAAGACAAAGGGGAAGTTAAAAAGGCAATTGATGTTGTATGTTGATTATCATTAAATATTAAAGAAGATATACCTTCTAATACACAAGAACAATGCAGACTTAACGTATTGGATGTTCAGACTTCAAATACTACTACTGGATCAATTTTTTATTATAAATAAAGATTGTATGTGGAATATATTTCCTAGATGTATCTTTCGGAAGGTTGGTGGTATTTTTCCCTATGAAAATATCATTCCTGGGTAACGGTAATGAATTTTGAAATGAATTACATTTCTACCATTGTTGGTGTATACAAATGTACTGATATCCATAATTGGAGCTCAACAAACAACAACTTAGCTATTATCACTTTAACGTAATCTTTTAGATCAAATAGATTTTTAAATTAAAAAATCATTATAGATGTTTTATTAGTGTTATCCAGAAGGACACATGACATATTGCTACAAAGTGCACCAGTGACTGAAAAGGTCAAAATATCAACATTTTAAGAGACGCTTACTGACGTTTGTACATGTTTTGGGGCTCCCTCAGGGTCTTCTTTTTGATACAATATTATGTCACATGACATACCAAAATGCATTATGGTCCAAAATGGTCACTGATGCCTGTTATTAGAAAAATAAGCTTAGTATTATCACTATATTTGTAGGTATCATAGAAAACATAAATACAATTATGCCCAAGTAGATTTTAAATACTTTTATTAATATTTTTTACATTTTTGTCGTATTTTTGTATTCAGATTTTAAGTCGTGACCCGGAATGACATTTTGGGATTTTGAGCTCATTAGTTCCTTAAAGATTAATTGAATATATAATGAATACTAACATGAGTAATTAAGAGGGGGGAGTCGAGTCATTTAATGTAGTGTATTTAATATATATATATATATATATATATATACAGTGAGGGAAAAAAGTATTTGATCCCCTGCTGATTTTGTACGTTTGCCCACTGACAAAGAAATGATCAGTCTATAATTTTAATGGTAGGTGTATTTTAACAGTGAGAGACAGAATAACAACAAAAGAATCCAGAAAAACACATTTCAAAAAAGATATACATTGATTTGCATGTTAATGAGGGAAATAAGTATTTGATCCCCTATCAATCAGCAAGATTTCTGGCTCCCAGGTGTCTTTTATACAGGTAACGAGCTGAGATTAGGAGCACTCTCTTAAAGGGAGTGCTCCTAATCTCAGCTCGTTACCTGTATAAAAGACACCTGTCCACAGAAGCAATCAATCAATCAGATTCCAAACTCTCCAACACGGCCAAGACCAAAGAGCTGTCCAAGGATGTCAGGGACAAGATTGTAGACCTACACAAGGCTGGAATGGGCTACAAGACCATCGCCAAGCAGCTTGGTGAGAAGGTGACAACAGTTCCATGCAAGATCTCACCTCGTGGAGTTTCAATGATCATGAGAACGGTGAGGAATCAGCCCAGAACTACACGGGAGGATCTTGTTAATGATCTCAAGGCAGCTGGGACCATAGTCACCAAGAAAACAATTGGTAACACACTACGCCGTGAAGGACTGAAATCCTGCAGCACCCGCAAGGTCCCCCTGCTCAAGAAAGCACATGTACAGGCCTGTCTGAAGGTTGCCAATGGACATCTGAATGATTCAGAGGAGAACTGGATGAAAGTGTTGTGGTCAGATGAGACCAAAATCAAGCTCTTTGTCATCAACTCAACTCACCATGTTTGGAGGAGGAGGAATGACCCCAAGAACACCATCCCCACCGTCAAACATGGAGGTGGAAACATTATGCTTTGGGGGTGTTTTTCTGCTAAGGGGACAGGACAACTGCACCGCATCAAAGGGACGATGGACGGGGCCATGTACCGTCAAATATTGGGTGAGAACCTCCTTCCCTCAGCCAGGGCATTGAAAATGGGTCGTGGATGGGTATTCCAGCATGATAATGACCCAAAACACACAGCCAAGGCAACAAAGGAGTGGCTCAAGAAGAAGCACATTAAGGTCCTGGAGTGGCCTAGCCAGTCTCCAGACCTTAATCCCATAGAAAATCTGTGGAGGGAGCTGAAGGTTCGAGTTGCAAAACGTCAGCCTCGAAACCTTAATGACTTGGAGAGGATCTGCAAAGAGGAGTGGGACAAAATCCCTCCTGAGATGTGTGCAAACCTGGTGGCCAACTACAAGAAACGTCTGACCTCTGTGATTGCCAACAAGGGTTTTGCCACCAAGTACTAAGTCGAAGGGGTCAAATACTTATTTCCCTCATTAACATGCAAGTCAATTTATAACTTTTTTGAAATGTGTTTTTCTGGATTCTTTTGTTGTTATTCTGTCTCTCACTGTTAAAATACACCTACCATTAAAATTATAGACTGATCATTTCTTTGTCAGTGGGCAAACGTACAAAATCAGCAGGAGATCAAATACTTTTTTCCCCCACTGTGTATATATATATATGTTATGAATATGCTTTGGACACCAGAATTGACACGTTGGGGGATGTAGATATATGAAATAAGAAATGTGACAATAAACAAATTAGGAATTTATGCAGGGATATTACTATTCCCTCTGCAAAATTGTACTGGAATGCAATTAAAAATATATTAATTGGAAGGAAACTTTGAAGAATATTGGTGAGACAATACCCAACAGAAAAGTTAAAGAATTTTCTTATAAAGTAATTCATAGGATTTATCCTGTCAACAATATTATAGCAAAATTTAAAGTAGAAATGGATGAAAATTTGTTTTTGGTGCTATGGTAAAATAGACTAATTTATTTTACCATTGTATCTATAGTCACATATTTTTGAATGATGTGCAACTTATTTCAAGGAATTCAGATTTAACTGTACGTTTTGATGGAGTTGATGTTGTTATACTTTAGACCAACACATATAGAACCGGAAGTAGCGTACATAATTAAGTCACATACATACAGCCTCACACACTATCGAGTACATGCGGCAAACAGAACAAGCCCACATGAACTGAATACAGTGTCCAAGCCCCAGGTACAGTCTGCGCACACGCCGACACTGTTCCTGTATATGTATGTAATCTAAAGTCTGCAATAAAAGTGGAAATCCTGGGATGCTGTACATTATCTCAGTCATAGTGCAGTAATAATGTTAGAGGAGATGACAGGTCTCCGTGCGCTTCCCAGGTGCCTCTGCGCCCTGTGTACCGGAAATAGAGGCGGAAGTGGCCGCTGTGCGCGTCTGACGTCTGGGCTGGAGCGGTGTGTGTCTGTCTGTCTGTCTGTCTTCGGCGGAGGCTTGTGTCCAGCTGAGACGAGCAGCCACAGACCCGGCCCGGCCTGCGGACCGTGCTCCCGGGGGGCAGCTCAGTCGGTCGCCCTGGACGGGCTGCGCTCGGCGGTGCTGCCGCGTCTGTCACATGCACTCGTCCGGGCTGTGAGGTGGCCGCCATGCCGCTGGGGCTGAAGCCGTGCTGCAGCGTCTGCAAAACCAACTCCTCTTCCATGTGGAAGAAGGGCAATCAGGGCGAGATCTTGTGCAACAACTGCAACGGGAAGGGCAGCAACGTTGGCGGCGGGACAGCGGGGACCCCGTCCTCCACCTCCGCAGCACAGCAGAACAATGGCGGCGGGAAGCAGGTAACCCGGGCTGGGGGGCGTCAGGACTGTGGGGGGCTGTGATACGGAGGGAGCAGGCGTGTGGTGGCTGGCGGTTGCTGCTCATGTCGGGAGGCACAGACTCGGGATGCCAGGGCTCTCACACACACATCGTGACTGAGCTCCGTGCAGGTCTGTGTCGGGTCAGCACTCCTATAATGGCAATACAGTTCAGCGGTTTAAATATGTAGTCGTATGGGATGATGACAAAAACATCGTTTCCAGAAGACTCCCCTACCCAGACTGCACCTGTGCTGTACATTAGTGATCGTCTCTGATTGGCGATTATCACCCGCACAGTGCTATCCCACAATGCACCAGTGTAGTGTTGTCATTGTCTAGCTCATTTGCTGACAGTATGGTTGTGTGTGGCTCCATGCTGTAATATTGTGTAGACTAGGCTGACAATACAATTATCTCGCTGTGCACTGTAGCCCTGCGTGTTTGAAGTGGAGTCATCTTGGAAAATGCCCCCTGTAAGCCTTTTTCTTTAAAATTATATTTATTCTTCAATCATAGATGGGTAAAAAATGTCACATGCTTAAAATCTATTGGTTTAAAACAAATGTTTTCTGCATGGGATTGTTTTAATAAACATTGGCCTGAAGTTGTAGAAACCATCATCTAGAATCGAAGGGGTTTGGGTTTGTCTGCCTTTGCTCAGCCCTGTCTTTGTTTTTCAGTCGAAACAAGAAATCCACAGGAGGTCGGCGCGCCTGAGAAACACGAAGTATAAAGCCCCTGCATCGGAGAAAAAGGTCTCCACCAAAGGAAAGGGCAGGAGACACATCTTCAAGCTTAAAAACGTAAGCGTGAGCCTGCTGGGCCGTAGCGGTTATCCACGGGCGCTAACTGCACCAGGGAGAGGTGTCTGCACGGTGATCACAATGACTGTAAACTGTTTGTATTGTTTCAGCCAATCAAGGCGCCAGAATCGGTCTCGACAATAATCACATCGGAATCTGTTTTTTACAAGGTATGTTTTTGTTTTCCTCCAGTGTGAAGCTGAAATTGCCAACTTGAAAGAGGAGTTGATGGATGTGTCTGTATTACCTGTGTTAATGTGCCGATCTTCAGGGCGTGTATTACCAGATCGGTGATGTGATCAGAGTGACCGACGAGGAGGACGGGAAGCCGTACTACGCGCAGATACGAGGCTTCATCCAGGACCAGTACTGTGAGAAGAGCGCTGCCCTCACCTGGCTCATTCCCACGCAGGCCAGCCCCCGGGAACAGTTTGACCCGGCCACGTATATTGTGGGTGAGTGTCCGAGGGGCAGACGCACGGCACTGTCCTCCAGTCCCCCTGAGCAGCGCGTCTTCTGTTGTTGAGGCGCCTCTCAGAATTGTGGGTTTCCTGTCCCGAGTTATTTTTTATTTCTTTTTTGCTTTCTCCCCCTCTCTGCCGCCAAGGCCCAGAGGAAGACCTGCCGCGGAAGATGGAGTACCTGGAGTTTGTGTGCCACGCCCCCTCGGAGTACTTCAAGTGCAAGAGCTGTCCCTTCCCCACCATCCCCATTCGGCCAGAGAAAGGATACATCTGGACCCACATCGGACCCACGCCGGCCACAGCGGTCAAGGAGTCATTGGGGAGCCTGCTGTAGGCCACTGATCTTTTCCTGTGGTGACCTGGGAGGAGAAGTGCTCAATCTTGAACCACAATGGTTTTTCATTCACAGCCACACACTTCGACACACTTTGTGATCCGCTTGTGTGCGTCCGCAACGGCTTGTTTCCCAAGATCTTCCAGAGGTTTGATGAACTCCACATCTAAGTGAGAGATGTCCAGTGGACTCCGTCAGAGCCGAGGACTCGCCCTTCTGGGAGAATGGGTATGGGAGAATAAATGCAGGCTGTGTGCCTTTTGACTTTGGACTCTTGAGGTTTTCCTGTTTTTGTTTAAAAGGGCCTTCCTTTTACATTTCTTTAAGCCGATGTCTGTTAAACTGTTCCCCGTAATACAACTGAAATATTAAACTGTTCCCAGTAATAAAACTGAAATATGACTCTACATATGCAGTCATATGACAAAGATGGAGTAGGATGAGTAGTGAAATAAATATTCTCAATTTATTGTAATTTTACACAGCACAGGACAAAAAATACAAAATAAATTGTCACAGTTAAAATGAAACCAAGACCTCTGAACATTTAATGATTAAGCCATTTCTGCACAGATTCGTTCCATAAACCAACTTTTTTTAAATGTAGTTTACGAGAGAGCGAGAGGGTGTGGGTTATTAACAGCAACAGCCACTGAGCTCCGTCCGTGAGTAACCAGTACCTAGAGAAAATCTTGCGACCGGTGTGCTATTGGTTGATTTCCTTTGCACTCCTGCGGCCCTGGAGGAGCGAGTCGATGGCTGTGGAGAGAGAGCGTGTGTGCCTGGGGGGGAGTTAGCGGCTGAGCCCGATGATCTGCAGGAGGAAGAGGAAGAGGTTGATGATGTCCAGATACAAGTTGAGGGCGGCGAAGATGTACTCCTCTGGGTTGATGCTGTACTTGTGTTTCCCGCCGAGCATCAGCTGGGTGTCGATCACCAGGTACTGTGGGGAGACGACGAGAACAGGGTGAGGGGGGCGGACAGGTGGCTGAGGTCACACACGCAGTGGACGGTTCAGGGGTGTGTGTGTGTGGACATATACATGTATAGTTAAATGGAAATCTATATTTAAATGTATATAAACAGCCGCTCAGGGGGTGTGACTTACCACAGAGAAGACGACTGTCCCCAGCGAGGCGTACAGGATGTACAGCCACTGTGGAGTGAACAGGAGAGACAATATTAGGATCTGATGACTGAATAAACCTCTGCCCTCGCTTTGAGTGAAGGTTAAAAGTGTATTAGCCAGGGTTGAATTTTACAGTCTGTATATCAATCAGGGCTGAGACATCACCCCCCCCCCCATGAAACCTGGTTTATCAAGGAAAAAACTATCAGCATTTCACATTGATAGCAGCCATCTTCTTTTCCAGTTTAAAGTTGCTTGGGCTGACCTCAGTTGAGCAGCATTAGGAACACAGAGGTTTTCTGCCACATTGTTCTTGTGTAAATCGACACGGAGAACCTGGTGTCAGATGTACTCACGTCGGTCCGGATTATCGCACACAGAAGTCCGAACGACACGAGAGACCAGCCAATAGCCCACATCGTGCCAGCTGCCAGCGTGAAGTCCCACTGGAAGTACAAAACAATGAAAGCGTTCACTTATTTATATCTCTCAGGTACAGGCTTTCAGACAGCATGCTGTACAACTATTGCCTATTCTCTCCTGGCAGCTCTGCTACTTTGTATGTTTTTGTTGCGAAACATTGCTACCTACTTTAGACTGCATTGCAAACACACTCAGGGCGAAGGTCACGAATCCTGTAGCTCCCACTGCCCACATCACAGCGTCGGCCGCAAAAAACCTGACGAAATAAAAGCCACAATATTCAGGGACCGACTGGAGGCTTTTTAAATTAAACTTTTGTGGTTGGTTTATTCTCTAACTAAGATCCAGTAATTTAGAAGGAGGCTTCATAAGATCCTCACTAGAAGATATTTAATTGGCATTTGCACCTTCGGAGTTGGATTACTCAATTCTAGTTACAACCAATCCTTTATTAAATTTCATTTCATTTCATTTCATTGATAGAGATTAAAATATTTTTTTTTTTGCCGCTGCGGTGTAGTTCTGGAACGGACATCTACTCACACGGTCACCGAGCCGAGCATTAGCCCCTCCATAGCGGTCTAGAGAAACCAGAGTACAAGAGCATCAGCTTCTGCAAAACCACTGCCGTGCATTTCAGTATCGATAGAGTAAACTGGTATGGGGGCACAGGAGGTGCATTGTGGGAATTCATGCTTACAAACAAGCCCAGGAAAATGAAGTTGAGGGGAATGCGGCGCCGGGCCTGTGGGAAGCACGACAGCACAATAATGAGGACAAACACAGCTGGTCTGCAGGGAAAAGACGAGAAGAGAAGACATGGAATACGTAGGCTCTTCAAGAGGAATCATTGAATATATAGATGATAGATGCACATGTAAAAGCAGTATGAATTGAATGTGTGAGCTGATTCAACGGCTGCAGGAATTGTACAGTAAAGATGGGATGGGTTTTGAATCAGGCTGCTGTTTTTTGTTTATATTCTGAGATTCCTTGAAACAGCAGCAGCAGTAATGTGTTGATGTGTGCAAGTCAGCAGAGACAGGCAAGAAACGCAGGAGCACTTACATCCATATGTATGTGAACCACACATGAACCATCACCCAGCTCCTGAGCGTGGGCCTACAATACATACATACATATATAAGAACAGAGCAGAGCATTGGGCCCCAAGGCCAGACTTGAAAATCAGGGGCTATTTTCCCTCATGTTATAAGAACAATTTATAGCAAAAAAAAACCCACATAATTTAGAAATCATAATTCGGGCACAGTCCATAATTCATGTCCAGCCCATTGCCCTGTTTTAATGCATGGCTGTATCAATATAATATTAAAATTAAATAAAATGATCCCTTGCTCAAGTGGATGAAGTGATAAAGAATTTCTAAAATCTGAAATCACGTACCAGTATAGAAACATGCAGATCAGTCCCACTGTGACCAACAGCTGACACATCAGAGTTAAGTACACCTTCCTGATAAAGGCTGGGGGGGAAACAACAGCAAAGGTTCACTTTGACAACAAGTCAAATCTTACATATGTATTAATATCATTACACACATAGACACACAACATGAGCTAATAATAGCTTGGACTGCATACAAATTCGACCCTCCCTGAGAATTACAAACTTGTTACCCTATTGTGTGTTTCTTCGCCAGCAGTAGAAAGTGGCTTCTGTCAATAAAGTAAACTGATAAAGAGCAGGTCTATCACTTCACACTGTTATCGGAAACACTGGAGCAGCTTTTCCGATATTGCCGCTCAAATGGAAACTCCCATTAACGGGCATCTACTGTTATTCGTATGGGCACAACCAACACGAGAGACTTGGGAACACTTGAGGAACATTTTAAATTAAAAAGAGTATGGACGGGGTGCAATGGTCAATAGATTGTTCTCCTTAAATAGCTGGCTGGCAAAATAGTGTGTCAGAGGACCTGCCCTTCATTGATCACTGGCATAATTTCGGGTAAAATATTTTTTCCCCAAAAAGAGAGTCTACATTTAAAGAGAAGGGGTTCTCTTATATTAGCAAAACTTGTAGAGGAGGTTTTAGTGATGAATTGACTACCTGCTCGTTTGCCACATGATGTCAGCCTACTAAAAGGAAATCCACCTGGTCCTGTCACAGATGTCAGGGTATAGATGGATTCTCCTCATGACCCAGAATGAGAAACCTTCCCAATCATGTCCACAATTCAAAGAGGACAATGACATCTGAACCTGCTCCTCATACCCTCCGACGCTGTGAAAACATCGCTGGCGCTAATCTCAGTCTTGTTAGGTTCCCTATCAGCTCAATCTCCCACAAATGACTGCTACTTTAGCCTTATTTAATGCTTGGCCTTTAGCAAATGAAGGGCACCTACTCATGATTTGATTATAGATAATAATCTTGGATTCTTGCAAAAGGCACACTTCTCTGGGCCAGGAGGTGGCCTTTTAGCATTTTTCATAACTAGAAACATACACACCAGGGGGACTACTCTTCATTCCTGTCTTTATTTGTAGCATTTAATAGTCAGCTGCCAGTTCGTGTGGGAATTTTCCTCCTAAACCTAATCAGCTAACCCCAGTAAAACAATAAACAATAATACAAATAAAAAACTTAAAGAGAGCTGACACACAGCCAGCTGTGGTTGTTCAGGCAGGGCTGAGGCTGAAGGACAGTCCCTGGTTTTATTAAACACTTTGCAGATACACTTTCTCAGGATGACCTAACAGTTATCACAAAAAACACCCACAATGCACCTGTAGAGCAGTTCTGTCAGTCAATAAACTGCACTGAGTCTCTCTGGTCTATAATCACACACTCATGAAAGGAAGACCTAGGTAAAGTCTCTCACCTCTCCTGATGACCTTGTCAGAGAAGTCACCAAAGGAATTCGCCTCTGAGCTGCTGGGATAGGCGGGGGGGGGATCTGCTGGGCTGGTTATGGTGCTGGTGGGGGCTGGACTGTATTCCGGGACCGGGTGAATCACAGCGATCCTCCCGGGCGCAGGGGTGAAATCCGGCTGTAGCGTGTAGCCCGGGTTCGAGATGCTGGTGGTGTGCATGGCCAAGCCGCTGGGGTTGTAGGGCGTGCGCTGCTGCTCACTGAACTGGTTCTTCTCCATCTTCCGGTCAGCAGTGCTGCTGCTGTTATCGTGTATGGAGTTGTATGATCCCAGAGGAGTTCCTCCCCTACAAGAACAACACGAGAGCAGTCCCCATTTGTAGTGTTTTGCATTTCAAAAACAGTAAATAAAAACAAGCTTAGTCTTTAATTCTGGAAGAGCTGTGATGGGGGGAAAATGACAAATTATAGAAAGCACACACAGGAGTGTCCCGTCAGCGTCTACTGAGGTTTAGGACATGATCCCGAGAATGACGGTTTCATTGTGAATTAATTGTGAGCGCTGGTCTAGTCTAGTGGAGATCAGATCCAGCTCAGAAGAAGCCTTGGCAACCTCATTTCCTTTTCACAGTGTGCAGTGCCAGGACGACTCTCACACAAGCCTGATTAACGGACGGCTATCAGACTATGTCTACAGTAATCTGGCACAGATTCTGCACAGTAAGTGGTGTGAGTTAGAATAACCCCATGCCTCTCCAGTGAATCTCACAAAGAGAATATTAAAAAGGGTTTTCATGCTTCAGACACCACAGAAACAAGAAATGGAATATCCTTCTCAGCAAAGCTAATGAATGCTGTATTCAATCGCTGGGCATCACAGGGAACAGGTCACAACACAACTCCTCAGTGACTGAAACATAAAGAAATTGATTCCCTGTACATCTTAAACTTTACTATCTCAACACAAAACACCTTAGTATTCAATCTTTTCTTAACTATACACTACATTCATCTCACATGCGGTGGGACTTCTTTGAAGGCCAAAGTCTACACATGTATTTACCTTTGATCAGATTTTCTGCCTGCTGACAGACTGACCGAGCCGGGATTTCACGCTCAAAACAGAAAAGCAGCAGAATGAGAGCAGTGGGAATAAAACAGGAAAAGGTCCACTGAGATTTCACTCTAACAGGTTTGTATCCCCAGCAACAATCTTCACAACCTGGATTTTGAAATGTCGATTCTCCGAGCACAGCTGGGCTCACGGAGGGGTCCCTGCGGCTGACAAACGAGTCACAAAGCAGAGGAATTGCAGTGAGACTCACCTCTGTGGGACGGGTCACAGTACCTCTGGCTGGCAGGCGGGTCCCGGTGCTACAGAACAGGGCTACGGGACAGCGGACAGCAGGGACGTTCACTCGCAGGTCAGCAGCTCAGACTGAAACTCACAGTTTCATCCCCATCACATGACGGCACTCAGATATGGGCGAGTGCTGTTAAACATTGATAAGGGGGTAGCTATGCAAATAAGGAAATGGCAGAGTTGTGTGCGGTTGATTGGAACAGCAATACTTTGACCTGCTGTCTTTACATCCTAGCATTGACTGAGGCTGGAAAAGAAGTAATTACCTAAAGTGACAAACAATTGAGTGACATATTTGAACCAATCAATTATTCTCGTCTTGAGTCCAGGCCAAGAGGAAATCCACACCCCAGTCAATCGCAGATGCACATGGTTATACACGAGATATACATGCTATCAACTTCCTGCCTAAAACAAACATCAGGCCCGTTTGTCCTAACTTGTGTGTCATGTGATCATGTGACCGTGCCACTGTGACTCACTCTTGAAACGGCCAATCACACGGCAGGCAACCTCCCACTGTTTTAATCTCCGTCTCTCACAGTAGGAAAGTCAACAGGAACCCTGTGGGTTCCACAAGGGTGTGGTCTTCTGATCCACTGTGCCATCACAGAGGAGCGGACTCTCTACATGGGTGGGAGCAGTCAACGCACAGTATCAGGTGGGGGGGTTATGATGTCATCAGGTACCAGGTGACCCAAATGAGAAGTGTTTACAGACTCTGTATCTTGAGTAATGGCCTCAGACGACACCAGACTTGATTACTGAGATTTTATTCCACTGTATTGTAACACATGGGGAACAGGTTCACTTCATTGACAGTAACTTACAAGGTTAACATTGGGATGTCATGGATCATGGATGTCATTCCCAGTTACAGGGGGCAGTCATGACGTCACAACAGTCTTAGAACCGACGAGTAAATAATGCATTGTGATCGAAGCTACTCCTGATCGCGCCTCTGTGATTTGGTCCTCAATTGCACACATCCAGAGGGGTACATTAGAAATGCTTTCACTGCCTCTGCAGATGACAACACCACCCAGCTCTCCTACAGTGTACAGTCAGATAAACTGTGAAAATTAAAGTCATAGCTATTCCCAAACAAAAATGATTATTAAAGAGGTGTGCGTCCCTCTGTAAGACTTTCCTTCGATTAATAACACAATCCTCACTGCGGTGCTCAGGAAGTCCGGACCGCAACGGATCCCAGCTGCACGACTCAAATTCCTGCCAAGGAAAATTAGGAGGCAAACGTGGAATCTGCAGGTGGATGGAGCCCCGGAATAATTCCGGGCTCTCTCGGCTTCGGTTCACACAGGAGTTGGAGATGCACAGTGCAGCGGTGGGAGTGAAGAGCCTCAGGGTGGCCTGCCGTGTCTCTCCGTCTCTCTCCCTCTCTGTCTCTATGCTAGGGTCACTCTCTGGCCGGCTTTAAACGTGGCCAAGCCCGGCGTCTTGCCGTCACAGGAGCTTCCGAAGGCGTTGTACCTGCGAGGACACGGGGAGGGAAGAGAGCCGGGGGTCAGTTCGCAGATACGGTTCTGGAGTTGGAATTAGAACTGAAAACATATCAAGAGATGGAATGGGAACCGAAATGGACTGGATTGAACTGGGATGGATCCTCTGGAGAAGAAGTTTCCTTACAGGACCACAGACACTGGCAACCAATTCTGGGTGCCTTTGTAATCTCCAAAACGGTATAACAGCTTACAGATCATTGTATTTCTTCCAGTCCTGTTTGCTGATGGAGGCTCTGGTGGCGGTCAGGGCCGCGCTCAGGTGTGATTGACAGATGGGGAAGGCGGGCTTGATGGGCCCGGCCTGCACGAGGATCGAGTCATCCTGCAGACAGAGGGAGAGAGACAGCGCCGGTGAGCAGCAAGTCGCACCCCCTCTCCCAGGCACCCCCGAGATGTGGGCGGAAGCGCGGGCCGCCTCACCGTGGCTCGGACACGGTAGTTGCTCTTGAGGTGGCCAATCTCCGCCCGCAGTCGCTCGATCTGCTCGTGGCCGAGCTCCTGGAAACCCTCCTGCAGGGAGGCCATGAAGACCGGAGCCTGGGATGAGCCGGGGTCCCGCAGGGAGGTGCCCGTCAGGTCGTGGGTCATCGAGTTGGGTCCCGACAGGCACTGCGAGTTCTGGATCAAACAAGGGAGGAACAGGACAATGTGAACCCATTCGGCATGAAGATCTAGCAGCTTTAAAATTAAATTTGTTCTTCTTGTCAACATCATTATTACTGATATCACTACTGCTGCGATGCCTGTGCGTTCAAACCCATCCAGAGAGACGTTCCCGTCTAGTAACATTAACTCTCATCATCAATCGTCTCCTCGTTTCCACTGCAGTGGCTGGCCAGCTGTGCTGTGCTTTCAGCCCACAGGGTGTGTGTTCATTCAGGGCTATCATCTCTCATCACAACCACAGCGTATCGCCTGACCAGCTCCGAGGGTGAGGCGTTCCCCAGCTCTGACTCGTAGGAGCTGCCGAAGTAGAGGCGCCAGACATTGTGCCGCGGGTCCTCGGGCAGCAGCTCAGCCGAATCCAGCAGCACCATGGAGTTCTCCAGTGCGCCCTCGCCCTCCCCTGCCGAGTCGTCCGAGCCGCTGCTGTGGTTCAGGAAGATCATGGAGGACAGGCTGACGTCGCTGTCCGAGCCGCAGCCCCCGTCCTGTGGCAGGGAGGAGGGCAGGAGGTCAACACGCAGTCAGGGGTTTCAACACACACATGCACAAAGGTGTAACGCTGGAGCAACCTGCAGACAGTGTCCCTATCCTGCCGGAGCTGTCAGGGTTCGCCCGTCAACAGAGTTTCTCTTCCAGGCAAAATAAGACCTGTGAGGCTTTTCTGAATGAAGCAGCCCTTGTCCCTGTCCCCACCACCCCTAGGTATCCGAGAAGCACCTACATGGAGCAGGTTGGCCCCCAGGTTGCTGTGAATGGCCTCCAGCTGGGCGTTGTACAGCAGGGCCTTCAGGTCGGCCCCAGTGAAGGAGTCTGTGGTGGCCGCCAGCTGGTCTAGGTCCACGTCCCCCGCCAGAGGCACGGCCTGGGTCAGCGCCTTCAGGATCTCCAGACGGGCCTCCTGCACAGCGCAGAGAGAGAGAAACACTCAAACACAGACAGGCAACCGCATGGACGCCCCCTCAGGGGACCTCACACACCCAAAGAGACAGACACACACAGATCAACACATCCTTAGTAATAATACAGCTGATGTGACTACCGAGCTCCCCAGGGTACCTGATCGGGTGGAGGGCAGTACAGGGACTTATCCAGGCGGCCCGGTCTCAGCAGAGCTGGGTCGATCAGGTCCGGGCGACTGGTGGCGGCCAACACATACACACCTGCCGGGAGGAAAACACCGATCTTAACTGCGGTGAAAGGCTGGGCATCGCTGCATTAACTGGTCCATTAACTGTCCCACAGAGACAGCGTGAGGGACAGCGCTCACCGTCCAGTCCCTCCACTCCGTCCAGCTGAGTGAGCAGCTGATTGACCACCCGGTCCGTCACCCCGGTGCTGTCGTGCCCCCGGCGTGGGGCCAGCGAGTCAAACTCGTCGAAGAAGAGGATGCAGGGCTTGGCAGCCTGGGCCCTGGCAGGAGGCAAGCACAGCAATCAGCTCGCAATGTGAACGGGGTGATAACTCGGGACTGACAGACATCTCTTCTCTTTACCAATCAACCAACGAGTTCACAACCTTCATAACAAGCTGCCACAGAAAAACCCGGCCTCAGACACGCTGCCCCCAGTGGGACCCACCTCTGGAAGACATCCCGCACAGCCTGCTCACTGGCTCCGATGTACTTACTGAGGAGCTCGGGACCCTGAGGAAAGAAGAACAAGACGAGGACACTTGACCTGGGGAAGATCTAGCCTCCTGTATTTTGCATGTCCTCCGGCCCCGTGGGAAAGAGTGAATGAAAACCTCTGCTAAATGTGATCTGACTAAATAAATAAATAATATAAATACAAATACATAAATAGACACTTTGCGCTCTCAGCTGCACCGCTCGGACAGTCCACAGGCTTGGCCGGTACTGGACTATGAAACTAAAAGGAAATTAACGAACAAGCACAAAAAGGCAGTGCTAGACCAAATCAGCACTCTGACCTGCCCTCGAATAGCGAAGTGCAAACCTGCCTCCCACCACGGTTCACCTCATGGTGGATTTCACTCGTAATCAAACCAGCGAGGCGGTACAGAACCATGAATAGCTTTTTGTTGGTCGCTTAAAGCGAGCGTGGACCTAGTCTCGGCCACAGATGTAAAAATGAGAGTGTGAGGAGCCTGGGGGCAGTTTGTGAGGCCGGCGCTGCTGCACCTTGATGCCAATGAAGTTCATGCCACTCTCCCGGGCGATGGCCCCAGCCAGCAATGTCTTCCCCGTCCCCGGGGCCCCATACAGCAGCACGCCGGAGCACTGGCGGATGGGCAGCCGGCTGAAGAGCGTGGGGTACTGAAACACAAACCATTCACAAATCATGCACTCATTACTTACTCTTAATACTTACTATGGTTATGATTATTTTATTATTCCATGCCTGCTTAGCCTGCCTAAACGATGGCCGATTTTGGATGGTGTGTCAGTCAGTCCTGTTAAACGATGGACGATCTTGGATGGTATGTCAGTCAGTCCTGTTAAACGATGGCCAATCTTGGATGGTGTGTCAGTCAGTCCTGTTAATCGATGGCCTACCCTACCCACCTTGGCGGGCAGCTGGATGATGTCGATGAGCAGCTGGCGCACCTCTCTCAGGCCGCCCACGCGTTCCCAGCCCACCTGGCGAGGGCAGTGCAGCTGTGCACACCACAGCGAGGGCGGGGTGAAGCCCTTGCGCGCCTGCTGGAAGTCACAGGTGGCCAGAAACACCTCTGAGGGCAACAAGAACTGGTCAGGAGACTCCAGACTGGGGGCACAAGTTTGCCACAGGAGAGGCACATGTTACAAGACTTTAAATGTCTGAATGAATGATAAAGAAACAAATGTATTCCCCCTGATACATTAGAGATGTTATTACATATGTACACACACACACACACACAGACCCAGTCTAGTCTGGATTAAACATGCCTGATTGGTTACTGTGATGGTAGCGATGTGGCGCTCCCACGAGTACATGGATATAAAAGCAGTTTGAGTGTGAGCTCCTGTCCCTGTGAAACTCACCACAAGGCACTGATTTTAATTCAATTTGAGGGAGGGGGTCAGGGGTCACAGTCACACTGAGTTTTAACTTGAATTGATTACAGGCTTTTACTGAACACTGGGCGCCATGGTGTGGGACACAGAGAAAGTGTGATTAACAGCTCACCCATGTGAACCGTTTCTTCTCATCTCCACAGCTGTGTTGGGGGATTCCTCCCATTAGAGGATCACCCCAGACAGATATACAACGCAGTGTAACACTGGCTGGGGGGTGTCCATGCACTGGGAGCACCCGTGTCCCCCTTCCCGCCTACCTGAGGCCGAGCAGGTCCTGCTGTGCAGCACGCTGGCGTGGACGGCTCTCTCCACCAGCAGGGTGAAGTCCCGGGCCAGGTATCCCTCGGTCTCTCTGGCGAGTGCATCCAGGTCCAGCACCCGCAGGCTGTCTTCAGCGATGTTGCTTTTGCTCCGAATCAGCGCTCGCAAGATTTCACACCTCTGGGCCTGGGGGGGGTGTAAAATAAGAAAACAAAAGCACAATGCGATGGCTTTCTGATGCAATTGTTAATTTTAGTGTGGACCTGGAGATTGTCGCCTGGTTCGCAGTTTCTCACCTGGTCTGGGGGACGGATGCTCTGGAAGCACTGGAAGAAGTGGGAGCCCGGCGCCGTGGCCAGGGAGGGGTGCAGGCCGTGCGTGCTCTGACTGGTGGCTATCATGGCGATCAGGCTGCCGTGCGCCGCCGTGTCCCCAAACACATCCCTCAGCACTGAAACCACAGAGCAGCACAGAAGTGAGTCGGGCTGTGACCCACGAAAGGGCAGCTCGGGACAGGACAGCGGGGCGATACGCGACAGCGGGTGACCAGCAGGGACAGACAGAGAGAGAGCAGCACAGAGAGCTTGGAGTGAGGAGCAGAGGGAGGCAGAGACCGAACAGCACAGGGAGAGTGTGGTACAGTGGGGACAGACAGGGCAGTAGAGTCAGCAGCAGACACAGGGCAGTCCAGCGCAGAGCTCGTACCGTGGGCCAGCTGCTGGCAGTGCTGGGCCTCGGGGCCTTGCTGCTGCTCGGGGGCTGAAGCTCCAGCCAACTGGTCCAGGTCGTCCAGCAGGAGCACAGAGGGCTGCCTCCACACCGCCTCCTCCAGCACCTCCTGCACACGCCTGCGCACCGTCTCTACACGCTTCCCTGGAACAACACGCACACACACATACACAGATACACACCCAGAGAGACACCCAGACAGACAGACAGACAAACCAAGTAACACAGACAGAGACACAGACAGACAAACAAACATTACTGACTTTCCCATGTTAACATCCTGTCCTACTTCCAAGTCAGTCGGTGAGTCATATGAAGAATACATAAATACATAAAAAACTAAATAAAAACACTTGCTGATAATAATAATAGTCCTCTGCACCCTGAGGTCCGTGTTCCCGCTCACCTCTCAGTTTCTTGCAGTCAATGACCTCCACATGAGCATCCAGGACGTCTGCGGCTCTCCGGCAGAGCGCTGTGGCCAGAGCAGTCTTCCCGCTGCCCTGCGAGGTCAAGCACAAGAAAGACGTGGGCAGCCGGCACTAACCCAAGCATGTGATAATGGGGATGCTTTCCTTTCATCAGCACACTCGTACTCTCTCTCTCATTACCTTGGGTCCTGTCAACAGGAGGCCTCCGTTCCTCAGCCCGGGCGACCCACACACCAGCTCCTGGGACAGCGGGCGACCCATCAGGCAGTGCGTCAGGTGTTCGAAGGCAGCGTCGCCAATGTCACCCACTCCCCTGGAGGGCAATAGACAAGAGGACAAGAGTGTGTACTGGAGACAGACGGAGAAAAATAAGCCAACACACACATACAAGGAATATATAATATGAAAAGAAATATAAAACGAATACACGAGAATGAATGTATACATCCTTTATTTGCTCTCTCACTGGGGATGGTCAGGGAATAAACTCTTGTCTAGTGGGAGGAGGGTGATGTGGGGGGGACAGAGTGCTGTGAAGGTGTGTAGTCTCTTGTGGAGACAGGAACAGAGCTCTTACCCCAGACTGTCAAGCGTGGGAAACTGAAGGAGCTTGTCATCATCCAGGGCTTTCTCAGAGTCGGACGCTGAGCTCTGAGGCGGCATGAGAATCTGAGGGGAGAGACGGGTATTGAGAGGTTTTTATTTTCCTCTCTTCCCGTGATTGCAACATCGTTGACAACGCTAGAAAAATGGTCCCACTTGTAAAACTGTCTTTAGTAGCAGGAGACTCGATTGCTGGACTGGACTTTCAGATTTATGTGCACTGCAGAAACAGCCCTCTTTGGAGGCCAGGATGTTTAAACAGACAGAGAGTACAACCACATCCCAATCCAGAGGCAGCCGGCCCGTGCGCCGGCAATGCGCTGAAAATGTCATAGAGACTAGCGTAATGAATTACCTGTATGTCCGATTTCTGTAATAAACTGGCTGTCAGAAGAAAAACCTCCTCCGATTCACTGGCCTCCGGCTCCGGCTTCACCACAGTCAGGGCGAACTCTATCCTTTCTGAGGATGTACACAAAAAAACACAATAAGAAATAAAGATATATACATGTGTGTTTTTACATTTTGGCATAAAACATGAATGTTTAAATCATAGATTATCAAATCAAAGCATTTCAAGGCATAGCACACACACAGTGACATTATCTCCACATTAACACTCACTGACGTCTTATGGGTCAATGTGTATTTGACTTTTAGAGTCACTAAATTCATGTCTGACAGTTTCCCTTCCCCCTTAAACTCGACCCACCTTCCAGCACTGGCAGGAACACAAAGTTGTGTCTGCCGGTGAGCCAGGACAGCTCCTCGGTGCTGTGAGTGAGCAGCCAGTCCAGCAGCGCCCCCTGCACGTCCCCCTCGCTCACCTTGTCCGGCTGAGGGAATGACACAGATCATCTTAAAAACTATACCTTGAAAATATGCACTGATTGCAAAAATGTATATAATAATAATAAAAATACAATTGTAAACCGTAATGAAGAGGCTCAGTCATTAAACGACAGACCATATTTGTGCATTACTGGATGTAACAGACCTGAGTGACACACTAAGGAAGTGTTGTGAACAGGAAAGAAAATGCCCAATAAACCTTAGACCTCCTGTATATATCTAGGCTCTTCTTGCTGTCTCTGTGTGGAGTCGTTCACTTCTCCGTGTTAGGTTTTCCTGCTGCAGACATTGGAGCAAGCGGGGGGCGCTCACCAGAGTCTGCAGGGGCTGCAGCCGAACTGAGGTGGCCAACTTTGGGGTGGACTTCAGCGGCTGTATCCTGACCGCGCTGCACACGTCGATGCCCAGTCGTCTTCTCAGCGCTCCTGGAATCTGAGGGAAAATAACAAGGGTTACAGAAGAGCAGTTCAAGGCTCTGAAAAACCGCAACAAAATAGCAACCCAGGTAATGGTGGCAGAAAGCCGACTGCACCTGCATCTCACACGCACCAGGCTCACAGGGTCAAAACTGGCCTGCCATGGTGACACACATTACTTTTCAGTTTTTCAGAATAGGAAGTGTTAGACACAGTTCTATACATCCTCCTTCAACACCGACTGCAATAAACAGGTGTAAAGGGAGACGTATTCCTGACCACAATCATAATAATCATAATCATCATAATAGAAGAGTGATAAGTAATGTACCGCTGTAAATCATGATCAGAGATGCTCAAAGCTTTGTACACTACACCACAAACAATACCAAAAAATTGACGCTTTTCCTCCTGCGGAGCTGCGCCTCAGACTCACCCAAACCTGCCCGCAGTACAGCGCCGCCCTGCCGGTACTCCGTGCCGCCGCCGGCTCCTCAGCTGCATGACACACCACCCTGATGACCACGCCCTCAGCCCGTCCCTCTGCCCGCTCCGCCCGCTCCACCCGCTCCGCCTCCACCCCGCTCTGCTTCTTCCTTGGCTGCGTCCCGGACGGTGCGGGCGGCTGCTTCGTCTGGTCCCGGAGCTCCCGTGGGGAAGGTAGCTTGCACAGCCTGCCGTAGGTGATCGCGAACTGCCGGCAGGCCTGGCTCTCCCAGCGAAAGCCCGCTGGGAGGACATGCACGGTGCATTGGGTCGAGCCCTGCTGGCTGGCCGAGGCGGGGCGGGACGTCCTGCACACTCTGAGCACAGAGTCCCTCAGGAGGGGTGGCAGTGAGGGGACGGAGGGCAGCGGGCCCCCTGGCCTGGGCTCTGAGCTCCCGGTGAACATGTACCTGATCAGGCTGCGCAGATCCATGATTCCCCCACGGGGGGCAGACTCCCGGCCTGCAGGGGCATCTTGCAGGCCCGCCCCTCCGGGGGTCTCCCAGCCATCACTGCCCAGAGAGTTGCGTGTGGACGGCGGCAGGTCGAAGTTGTCCTGCCTGTGCAGACGTGGGCTCTGATTGTCGCCCAGGGGCCAGGCTGGGCCGGGGGGCCGCCCCGCCACATCCTCCCTGCCCTGGCGCTCTTTAGGGGAAATGACCAGCTCAGTGTGCTGCTCCAACCGGCCGTACACAGCCACGGGTTCAAGGGCAACTGCGGGACAGAGGGAGAGGACAGATTACTCCTATACACTCGTACAGTATTGTCCTATTTGTGATATATAGTCTGTGGTCCTATTATATTTTCTAGGCATTTGTATACTTAGTACAATCTGAGTTCTAAGTCTTGTTGTACATGGTGTAAACTGTCGTTATAACAATATCAATAACATTTATAAAAATATATAATAATAAATAAAAATAAAAAATCTACCTCAGCTGCAGAACCCCCACCACACGCACACACACACACACACACACACACACACACACGCACACACGCACACACACGCACACACACGCACACACACGCACACACAGACTCAGAGCACAGTTTGGTCTTGCTACTGATGCGAAACCCTCTGATGAACATCAGGCAGCTGCTAAAGCATGACCAGGAACAGAGCCGGGCCACCGGGTCACACCTGTCCTGAGGAAGATGACCGTGTGCTGCTCCACCCACACAGGAAACACCGCGTTGGGGAAAACCACCCGGATCTGGTCCAGCAGGTGCTGCTCCAGGGCCACGCTGTGCAGCTCCTGGGGGCGTTAAAGCATCAGGAGCCGTGTGAATTACTATACTTTCAAACGCAGCTTCAGTTTGTGGAACTTTCATTGTGTTTCTCAACATTGTTAACTTCAATCAACACGTGCCTGACATGCATTTAAATAGCAAGTGTGTTGCACATTAACACTACTATTACTGAAATCATCATCATCATAATCTTATCTAAAATTACTAAAACAACAAATTACTTCAGGCTAGTCTCTGTTACGCTGTGGATAACAGTCTCACAGAACTCAGCTCTCACCAGTATCTCCCAGTCGTCGGAGGTAAGGGGCTCAACGAAGACCCGCTGCACAGACAGGGCCTGCCAGCACGGCCGGATGAACGCCTGGGACACAAATACCAATGCTTTATATACCGATCAATACGGAATCATCCACACTGTCATGATTCAGAACACCAACAACAAGTAAAACAAATAATCATTCTTCCTGCAGACTGATCTAGCGATAGAAAGGATATGTTTTTGAAGCAGCATCTCCAGGTTAAACGGCAGGACCTGTACGGGGTGTCAGTGAATTGGGCCATTTAATTAGCTTCTCTTCTTGTCAGTTGTATACCAGTGACCCTGCAGTACCTGCTCTCCATCGGTGACTCCCAGTTTCTCGCCCAGCTGTCTGTTCAGCTCCACGCCATTCTCCAGAACCGAGCCATGCGGACATTTGGTCCAGCTCAGGAACACGGGCCGAGAGCGGGCCCAGGTCAGCTCCAGAACCTGCGTCTAAAGCAAGGGCATGAATCAATATGTTGGTATAGTACAGTGATTCTCAGCCCTGGCCCCGGAGGGCCCCTACCCTGCTGGTTTTTGTTCCAACTGAGCTCTCAATTACTTAATACTTAGTAGCACAATGTGTAAAATGCCTTCATTTCGTTTGTAAATGTTCTAACTTTCTTAATGTAACCTTCATTAAAGTAACATTCTACTTGGATGTGACTTTTTATTGTGAAATAAGTTTGTTCTTTAATAAGTTCTTTATACAATTCTATACTCAACTTACACCCCCTAGTTTACACTAATGAAACGGCTCTGATTTAGGAAACTTAAATTAAGGGTTCAATTAAGTAATTGAGAGCTCGTTTGGATCAAAACCCAGCAGAAAACCTAGTTGGGAACCTATAGTATGGTGTTTGAATAGTAATAATTTAGTAATTGCAACAGTTTTCTGTTCTGGTCTGTGATTAAATAAATGCAGCGTTACTTTATTACAATATGTTTAAGTGTTTGTTTACGGGACATGTCGTGAATGCAGCTACATAGCTTTCCTATCAGGGCCATAACCCTTAACGACCCACAACACTTGATTTAAAGTAACAAACACACAATGACTCGCCCGGTTACCTCCTGAAGACGAAGCTGAGAGACTAGGTTTGCAGGCAGGTGGAGGAAACAGTTTTTGGCGTTGTTAAATAACAATGTCACCGGCTGTATCCCGAGCCCCCCCAGCATCGCTGCGGCTCGACCGTCTAACAGCAGCACAGGAAGGCAGAACCAATCGACCCGGAGCTGCTGGATGCCTCACAGTTTAGGGACCCATTATAAAATAACAACACCGTACCAAGCGTTTAGGTTGTATTGCTACGGCCAGTGTGATGATATTTGATTAACAAAACATTGTCAAATCTTGGTTCTTGATTGCGTTGTGTTAGTCAAGCTGAAAAGACATACCGCATATGCTGTATGACACATATATGGTTGCGCCCACTGTCGCTTTTCAACTCGTGCTGCAGTGTGTGTTGATCCCTAACCATCAAAACAAGGCGCATTGCTCAATCCTGATTGGATGAACCTGAGCGCAGCGTTACAACGACGCTGCGCGGTGATTGGACGAGCGGCACCCAGGGCTCTTTCCCGATTGGTCGCCGCGAACACTCGACTGACTCTGTGCCGGCTGCTACTGCCTCGACACGCAAAGATGGCGGCTTCCAGTTGGAGCACCCCAGAAGTGCACAGACACCACGAACAGAAGGATGTCTGTCACACCAGAGCGAAGTACAGAGAAGGCAGGAGACCCAAGGCAGTGAAGGTTGGAGTCTTTTCTTTCTTTCTTCTTTAATGCTAGGTCACGTCATAGAAGTAAGAAGTGTGTAATTACTGTAATAATATCTGGTGTCGGGTTGCTTTTGCTTCCTCGACAGCCCCCTCCGTGTGTATAATCCCTATTAAACACACTGAAGACCGCTTTGGGAACCACGGCTGAGCCATTTCGCCACTCATTGACTGCAAAATCAATCAATCAATCAACCAACATTTATTTATATAGCACACTTAAAAACAACACAAGCTGACCAAAGTGCTGTACATCCCCAGATACCCAAAAAACGCATAACCACAAATAAACACAGAACGCATCTGATGCAACACAATGGAAACGCCATGCATCTAACAACACTCATATGCAACAGAGTAGAGATGCGTCTTCAACATAGATTTTAAACTTTCTATCGAGTCAGATGCTCTAATTTGTAGTGGGAGGCTATTCCAAAAGCGAGGCGCTGCCACGGAGAAAGCACGATCTCCTTTGGTTTTTAATCTGGATTTAGGGACATTTAAAAGGAGAATCTGTGACGATCTTAAGGATCTAGCAACTTGATGACTCTGCAACAGACTGGACATATAAACTGGAGCAAGTCCATGTAAGCCTTTAAACACCAATAACAGAACCTTATATTGAACTCTAAAATCGACAGGAAGCCAGTGCAGAGAAGCCAGCACCGGAGTGATGCTGGAACATTTCTTTTTGCCAGTCAGCAGTCTGGCCGCTGCATTTTGCACCAACTGCATCCACAAAAGCAATTTCTTGGACAGCCCCAGATAGAGAATTACAGTAATCTGGATTAGATAGACGCATGGATCACCGTTTCCATATCTTTAGAAGACAAGAATCCTTTCAATTTGGCAATGCCCCTTAATTGAAAGAAGCTACCCTTCACCATGGCGTTGATCAAATTTCAGCTCAGAGTCAAAAATCATACCAAGGTTTCTTGCCTTAGTGTTAACATTGGCAGCTAAAGGGCCAAGATAAAGGTAAAGCTGATTGTGTAATTTAGCCAGGCCAAAGATCACCACTTTCATCCACCCTTTTATCTCATCCAAACAAACAAGCAGAGATACAAGTGTGGAGTTATCATTACATTTCATAGGTATATACAGCTGGGTATTGTCTGCATTGCAATGATATGACACATTGTGTTTTTGACATATTAATCCCAGTAGGAGCATATATAAAGAGAATAAAACGGGGACAAAATGGGCAGATCTTAGTGATGCCACTTAGCCCTCCTGACGCTAACCGCTGTCGCACTGGTCCAGGTGTACACCATCAATCTGGAGTCGCGCTGGCTGCTGGTGCAGGGCGTGCCGGCGCTGGGCGTGACGTCGGAGCTCGTGCAGCTGTGCGCGCTCTATGGGGCGGTGGAGGAGTACCGCGTGCTGGACGAGTACCCCGCCGAGCAGTTCACCGACGTGTTCTTGATCAAGTTCCTGCGCCTGCAGAGTGCCAGGTGACTGCGCCATGACCCGCACACTAAGACGACTGGAAGTACATGCATTTAGCGCAGCTGTATCATTGGTACAGGCATGCATTGTGCATGCTTTATTCTCCTGACCAGTATGATCTTAGAAACGTTGAAGATGAAAGCGATGGTTCTGTCAGATTAAGGTGACATCTAATACTAACTATAATATTGCATCCAACGCAGAGTAGCCAAGCGCAAACTGGATGAGAAGAGTTTCTTCGGTGGGTTGCTGCATGTTTGCTACGCTCCCGAATTTGAAACGGTGCAGGATACCCGAGAGAAACTACAGGACAGAAGAAAGTTTATTGCAAGAGTTTTACGAAATAAAGGTATTTAATAATAAACTGTATTATTAAATGTCTGTATTGATTAAAATATTGCAAATTAATGCCTTTTAAAATATCTTTAACCTGAAAGTGAAAAAGCGTGAACATGCATATTCACAGTATAATACAATAAATATTGACATATCACATGTAGTTGCCAAGCTTGCAACATAATATCAAGTAATTATTTATATATATATATATATATATATATATATATATATATATATATATATATATGTAAGTGCAACCATACTTGTTAGACATTGATCGCATATAGAGCTTAAGGTTAACAAACACCATGAAAAAAATCACACACTGTTGACTTCTGCCTTTCTAGTTAAAGACTGTGAAGAGACGGCGCAGGCAGTGGAGGAGCCGGGTATTGTGGAGGAAGCTGTCCGTGATTTGCAGCAAGGCCCTGAGGCTGAGGCTGACACTGGCACTGACGGCGAGAGTGACACTTGGAACAACTACAGCGATTATTATGGCTACCCCATGCTGCCTCCTCCTCCTCAGGAAGACGTGCACAGGTTTTGGCCGTCCCCTCAGAGTGCTGCCTTCCGCTCTGCAGGGCCGGGGGAAGGCGGCTTGTTACCCGCAGGGTTCAGTCCTGCACCCGAGGATTATTCAGCGGACTCTTGTCGGGAGCCTTCAGGTCCCAGAGACAGCAGGAGACGGGAGCCGTCTGCCTCGAAGGCTAAAGGCACTGTGTCCAGATTCATACCTAGGACCACACACTTGCAGGAACGGAAGAGGAGAGCGGAACAGGCAGGTGTGGCCTCGCTGATGGGAATCCCTGGAACGGACGAGGCTTTGATTGGGCCCAAACTGCCGGAAACGCCCAAACTGGACCTGGGGGATGATTCCCTCAACACGACGGCCAATGTCATCAGGAGCAAGCTAAGAAAGGCGAGTGTGGGGTGTGGAGTGGCTCACATAGGCGCGGCTTTGTCCTGGCACTTCACTTTCTTTGTGTGGGGGGGTTCTGTACGTTAATGTGCTCTAGTTGGGATCTAGTTATTTCACGGAGTCACAGAACTGCCTCTGTGGAAGTGAAATGGAGGATTTTCCCTCAGCGCCCCTGTGAGGCGAGGTGCCCTTGACCAATACTAACACAATGCCCTCTCAGTCCCTGCCATTCAAGAAGCACAAACCGGAACAGGCTGATGTTAATTTGCATTGCCCTTAGTGCTTTGTGAAGTGTCTGTGCACACTGAAAATTTTTGGCCCAAAACGTTGAGGGAAATACAGTGATTATACCCTTTATATATGATATGATGTATGTATGATATTGGTCAGCCTTTTTCCTATATCATACACAGTCGTTTCTACAGAGTTACAGCATCCCTCCCGTTGTTAACCAGTTATTCAAACAGTTCTCTTTTGTACTTGTGCAGATCTCTTCAGTTGCCGAGTCAGAGGCTGCGGAGAAGAAGAAGGATGCCCCGAAGCCCCGCAGGAGGATTTAACAGCACTGTGGCACGAGGAATCCCTGGGCTGAGACACAGAGTCCTGGCAGGAGTAGGACAGGCCACACTGTGGCCTTTGGTCCTGAGTCCCCTCAGGGGTCCAGACAGTGTTCAGATGTCCACATGAACCTCAGAGTCCAGCTGTAACCAGATCACTGCGCAGCCGAGAGTCAGATGGAGTATCGAGAGCAGCTGTGCAGAACTGCCGAGAGAGTGAAGCATCCAGGGAAGGCCTTGTTTATTTGGCCGATTGGAAAGAACCAGCAGGACTGGATCACTACTTCACAAAAACAGTGTTCTATTTAAGATCTAAAACAAATTAGTTTTGCCACATGAAAAGATATTAAACAAGTGTTTGTACAGAAATATCCCCAAAATTAAATGGTTTGAATTCCGAAGGGTTGCATCAGACACACACAAGGTAAATGGACAGATTTGTTTTATTATGTGAAAGAAAATTAGACAGAACATTAAAATGGTTTGAATTCAAATAGGTGTAAGAATTGTGCAAAAGTTTTGAATATAACAGTCATGGCAACACTTCTCTGTGACGGATTTAGCTGTCCGAAGTAACCTGAAACGCTCTCTTTTCAAATGCCAGTATACTCTGCAAAACAAGGGGGAAGAGATAGTGTGTCAGTGTGTGTATAACTCATAGTTCCTGGAAATGCTGTGCTGTGAAGCTCTGTCTCGCATTTGTACCTTGGCATCAGGAAGGCAGGTCCCAAAAGCCTCCAGTAGGAGATTTTCGTCCCGGACGGCTTTCTCGAAATCTGCGAATGACAGTCTGCTGTCGTGGTCGTGATCCTGTGAGGAACAATAAAGGTGTATTTTTGTATGAAGACATGTACATGATTGTCCTTCTGTCTTGGGTCGCACTGCTGCGGTTTCCTCGGTGGATGTGTTATTTGTAAAACATTAAGTTGCCACAGGTTCCGTGTTGCTCTACATACTGCTGCTGGGTCACCTGAACACTCGCCAAATGTGAAAATGCAGATGCAGTCACTGGCACTCCAGTCCACCAGCAGAGGGCGTTACTATAGATGAGTCTCACAAGTTACAGTGAAGGTGCTCTTAAATAAGATTATAGTATATGCCTTATTCTTGGGAGTTTTTATCTGTTCATATCTGAAAACCAATGAACTGATACTCCAAACAATATATATATATCTAAACATTTAATTGGTGGTACACAATTGGAAAACTGCAAATGTCATCCCTATCCATAAGAAAACTGAGCCAGGAAATTACAGACCAATCAGTCTCACCTGCATCACCTGTAAAATTTTGGAAAAAATGATTAGACAGAAAATAGAGGAGCATCTTAATGAAAACCATATTCTTGGAGATAGTCAACATGGGTTTAGACGAGGCAGATCATGTCTTACTAATTTATTATAATTTTTTGAACATGCAACTGCAGCTGTAGATCATGTGAAAGCATATGATATGATATACTTAGATTTTCAGAAAGCTGTTGATAAGGTTCCACACCAAAGACTGATCCTCAAATTGGAAGCTGTAGGCATTCAGGGTAATGTAAGTAGATGGATTATGAACTGGTTGATGTATAGGAAACAGAGGGTGTCGATTAGAGGAGTTGCTTCTAACTGGAGTGAGGTTGTTAGTGGAGTTCCACAGGGATCAGTACTAGGGCCTGTGCTTTTTCTAATCTATATTAATGATCTGGACTCTGGGATAGTTTGCAAACTTGTCAAATTTGCAGATGATACTGAAATAGGTGACTCAGCAGATACAATCTCGGCAGCACAGGTTATTCAAAGGGACTTAGATAATATTCAGTTGTGGGCCGACACCTGGCAGATGAAATTCAAGTGCAACGTAATACATGCAGGTAACAAAAATGTCCACTATAAATACACTATGGGAGGAATAGAACTAGAATAAGTAATGCATGAGAAAGACCTAGGAGTCTATGTGGACTCCTCAGTTCCAGATCAGCAGGGACACACGCACCCGGGGACACAAATGGAAATTGGGCTTCAAGGCATTCAAGACAGAAAACAGGAGACACTTCTTCACACAGAGAGGCGTCACAATCTGAACAAACTCCCCAGCAATGTGGCTGAAGAGACAATTTGGGAACATTCAAAAACAGACTGGATAGGATCCTTGGATCACTTGGACACCAAACGATGGGGCGAATGGCCTCCTCTCGTCTGTAAACTTTCGTAGGTTTCTTTTGTAACAACAAAAGACACAGGCTGGACAGCTGAGTACAAGATCAATCCCAGATGTGCTTCAGAACATGCAGTAGAAACAGTCCCTTACCATCTTCTTCAGGGTGATCTCCACCAAGTCTTTAATGCCCTCGTCTGGGTCCTCCTCCGTGGGCTGTTTGATGAGACTGTTCTTCAGCATGTGGAACATCTCCTCTCGCGAAATGTATCCATCTCCATTCAAGTCATAGACTTCAAAACAATCTGCAGTGAAGAACAGCACCAACAATAAAGACCATATTTTTACACATTTATCTTAACTCAACTCTTAACTGAGCACAAGATTAAGCCACAGTCATTAATATATACTTAAAATTACATAGACTTACATTTGATCTTTTCGTCCAGGGTCCCTCGCAGGAACACGGACAGTCCCCCCACCCATTCTCTTATGTTGACATAACTGTCATTGTCCTTGTCGAATGCACGGAAAACTAAAAACAAAATCAAAAAATTACTTACGAATTAGTCATAAATATAGATCTGCTGCAAAAAAACATTTATTATTTGCATTTACCTGAGAATTAAAGAGCGTTACAACAGTGGGGAATCTAGCGGGTGTTTTTAATAAGCAAGTGTAGTTTAATTATTGCATTAGCATTCTATGAATAAGCATTGATTATACTCCTGACCTCCTGCCCATTACAATGATTACAGACTCTGACAATACACTGCACACTACGATGAAAAAACAATTCACATCCAGTCATACAGCATGCAAACACTGCTCTCACATGCATACTCAGCATTATAAATTCT
The DNA here is from genome assembly GCF_036373705.1 of Amia ocellicauda. Classification (NCBI taxonomy): domain Eukaryota; kingdom Metazoa; phylum Chordata; class Actinopteri; order Amiiformes; family Amiidae; genus Amia; species Amia ocellicauda. Next base: position 20,585,254 of record NC_089859.1, read on the forward strand.
TGTTCTGGTTCTGTAGACCTTTGGCCAAACCCAGGCTGAATAAAGCAGGTTGCCTCGTCTTTGGCCCCTCTAGGACACTCACTTATTATTTCACCACAACACAAACTATCCGTCTCTATAAAGCCTTGCCTCGGTCCATGATCATGTCGTCTGTCATCCCAAACGACTTGTGCAGGATGCTCCGCAGCTTCCCGCGGTCCAGCCCAGTCCCCACACGCCTGTCTGTCTGCTCCTCCAGGAGGACGTTGAAGAGCTGGATCAAACTCTCCACCTCGCTCTTGTCAACTGCACTCAGACAGGTCAATTTGGTCAACAGTTACATCACTTTAAAAATGAACTTAAAACATCACACTACAGCTCCATTCAAAATAAAGTACTAAATCAGTGGAATCATTAATGTTTAATTGTTTAAACCCATGCTGTATACAGTGGATTGCCTAAGTATTTACCCCCCATGGATGTTTTGTTATGTTGCAATCTGGAATGTAAATGGTATAATTGGGAATCTCTCCCTTTGATTGACACCACAAACACCTTGGAGGTGCAAAATGATTTTTTGTGAAACAAAGTTAATTAAACATAAAATACTGAAAATACTGTTAATTGCTTAAAGTATCCACTCCCGATACTTGGTAGCACCACCTTTGGCAGCAAATAGAGCTGCAAGTCTTTTGGGGTAAGTCTCTATCAGCTTTGCACATCTGGTTTCTATATTTTTGTCACAATTGCGCAAGCTCTCTGGTTGGATGGTGCTGTTGGTTAACAGCAACTTTCAGGTCTTGCCACAGGTTCTCAATTGGATTGAGGTCTGGACTTTGACTGGACCATTCTAGGACACCCAGCTCCTTGTTTTGAAACTACCCTAGTGGTGTTGGCTGAGTGTTGAGGATCAGTCTTCCTGAAAGTTGAACCTTCGCCTATGACTTGTTTTGAACACTCCTTTGTCCAGCTCAGCTCCCCTAATTGATCTAATTAAACAATTAACTAGATGGATTGAACACGTCTCTCCAGACTCTGAAATGTTTTGTAGGTTCAATGATTTGAGTCCTCAGAAAATTGTCAGGTATCGGCAAAAAAACTAAAATATTAGAGTTTTAGATAAGCCTACCTGAGTAAATTACATTAATTGAGTAACTGACAGCAGACACTGCGGCCCCCGAGGACCGGAGTCTGACACCCCCACTCTGGGGTCTGCTAGAAACAGGTGTATTTCATCTGAGATCATGTGACACTTTTGCAGACAGGTGGACTATACACAACTAATGATGTCACTTCTGAAGGTAACTGGCTGCACCACAGCAGATCGTGAATATTCATGCAGTGTTTTAGTTAATAAAAAAAAAAAGATAATAGTATGTAATACTATGTGTAGATCAGTGACAGAAAATTCTAATTATATCCATTTTAGTTAGATTGTAACACCTCACTGTCAATACTCCTGCCGTCCACTGCGCACTTCATTCAATAGTCCTGGAATAATGTTTGCCAGCTGTGGCTTCAGCAGGGAGACGGCTATGAAATGCGTCCCGCATCTCTCCCGCACTGGGGTCCGGTACTCACAGTGCTTGTGCTGCCGGGACAGCGCCTCGGCCAGCTTCTGCGCGGATTTGCGGTCCAGGGCCGACATGTCCGGCGTGCGGGCGCTGCTGTGCGGGGGAGCGCCGTGTTTGCGGGGGTTGCTATAGGAGCGGGGCGCAGTGTGCAGAGCCGCCCGCCCGCCAGGGGGCGCCGAGCCTCCGCTAGTGCTGCAGACACTGTGCCTGAATATTGAAAAGTATTCCTGGTCGCGGAAGTACCTACAAGGGTAGGATAGGTTGTCCCGGTGGAAACCTCAAATACATACAGTTCAGGGCCATTCAGTTTTGCTCTAATCTTGAGAATATAAACAAAATATTCAGAATATATCGAGCTTGTTTGCAATGTAGTCCTAAATAAGTGAACAATGACCATGGCATGGGACAGTATACTTTGCTATGTTTCTATCATGTTAATATCATGATTGTACCATGTATTTACTGTAATTTGTACCATGCTACACCACATTACATTTCATCATGTTTTAACCATGGAACACTATAGGATGTTTTTATCATTACCTACTTACTCTTATCACAGTACACCACACTTCAGATTTACTTTTGTATAGGACAAAAGTGTCACAACCCCATATTTGGCTCATATAGTAGACCCACAGATCATGTTCGCACTAACCCCCTGGTCCAGGGGTGCTCAATCCTAGTCTGGAGAGCCACTGTCCTGCAGGTTTAAGAGGTCACCCTTATATCACCAATTTATAAACACCTGGAAGTATTTCATTCTGATCAATGTTGCAGGATCAATGCAGGTTGTTTGGTAAATTCAGTCGTTTAGAAACTATTGGAGCAATTATCTGAATACCTGCAGCCTCCTGAGGACTGAATTCCCGTGGTTAATTGATTAATAACTTGCATGTGTTCCCAGTATTAAGAAAGTGGTGATTTAGGGTGACCTATAAGAGTGAGTGGATTGGGGCTCCAGGAGCAGGATTGAGCACCCCTGCCCTGGTCACCGTGCGTGCGTGCGTGCGTGCGTGCGTGCGTGCGTGCGTGCCTGTCTAGGGGGCTTCATCTTGGCAAATGGTATTATTTGAATTTTCAAACGGATATAAAGCTTTTGTTTAATAAAGCACTGTGTGCGAGGCAGAATTTGTGTGCGTTTCTTGTATCTCACACAAAAGCTGTAAGAGGAGTAATGGATTGTCCAAACATTCGGGCAAGCAGCAGGACGAATCAAGATGCAATCTGTTACTGCAGCCAGAGGTTGACAGTTGGACTCAACGTGGTTGCTAAGTGCAAAAGGCTGATGTCTATTTAATATATACTCGAATATATGGTCCTGTTACTGCAATACTCGGGGATTACATTTTTTGGTCTCGTATGACATTTGTTGTTGCCTTTTGACACTTTTATGCCATCTTGTACCACACAAAGAGGTTATGATGTTAAAGCAGCTTAATTACTCTTGGGGATATTTCCATTAATAACAACAATACTTACATACACTTATTAAATAACATTACAATATCACACAATGTTTGTGTGAAAAATAATTTTCACTCAGCAGTACCTTACATGCGATCCTGAACGTGAACACACCTGCTATTAGACTACAGCTACTAACCTACTTACTTTTACATACTATTACTGATCCACACTACTCCTAACATAAATTACACTATAACTAATATATTACAAATATTATTGATCGTATCCATTGAAAAAGCTCTAGCCACATAAGAGGCAGTTTGCAGAGAGTGATGTATTTGTAGCATAAGATCTGTGGGAGGAGGTAGTGATGGTGTCAGACCACAGAACAAAGACTTTGCAAGAGAACAAAAATAATTAATAAACACGGCATCATGTTTATTTGTGACTCTTTAATAAACACTTTACAAATATAATGGTTTGAGAACTTGAGAAAAATGTTAACGAAGGGCCGACAGCACTGATTTGTTTTAAATAAAATCCACAGCAGGCAGAGCCAAACGAACATGGAGGGGACGGGCAGAAGCAATCAATTCCCTGCATGAACGAAGAACTTCTTCTCAAGTAAGATTCAGTAACAGATAGAACCAGGAGAAAACTAAAACTCTCTCTCTGTCTCTCTCTCACACACACACACACACACACACACACACAGACACCACCTTTCTTTCTCAAGGTTTTGAAATCATATCCTCTCCAACTGCTGAGTGTCACAATGGACAGATCACGAGTGTGTGTGTCGGCTCTGGGACGGTATCTTAGTCCCCCATTCCTTCGGTCACTCTGCGTTTCTGCCCCCCCAGGCGTCCGTCTTATGAGCTGAGGGGATGCTCCAGTGCTTTCTCTTACACCCAGTGGAGAAGGCGTCACACTTGTAGCTGAACGGACAGCAGTGGACTCCGTCTTTGCAGCATTCGGCCTGTGTCAAACAGAGCAACGTGGCGGGTGAGGACCGATACAGGAGTAAGAGACACTAAACTCACCGTTCACTTCCTCAGAGAATTACAGTCACTCGAGTGGATTAGTAACCGTGTCCTAATTACAGCCATAATTAAATCACATTCACCCAGACATACACAGACAGCGGTGAATGAAATTACCAGTGGGAATGGGCAGCAACCCCAGACGCCATCGGGCTTCTTGCAGCAGGTGTTGTTGGGGGGGCAGTAATGCTCGCTGTCACAGCGAATGACGGAGCCGTCGGCCATTCCTCTGAGCGCCTCGCCCCGTGGACCCCTCTCCTGGCACTGCCGCCTGCCGTCACAGCCGGAGCCCCTCGCAGCAGCCTGGCAGCAGAACGACATGGCACCGTCACTCAGAAGAACAGGAGTTTTGTGTCATAGTATTCGCCAAAATCGGGGCAGTGGCTGACCCCTCTTTATACCCCTCTGTGAGCAAAAACACAGTTCCTTCCTCCTGTGTCTAATCTAACTGGTAACCACATGGTTGAGGATTGGTAATCCCATCTGAGACACTGCGGTGCTGACCCAGAGCAGGGCTAAACCCAACTGTGTCAATGGGAACCCCTGCAATTCACTTCAGATAAAAGTGTCATCCGCATACTTCGACTGTGAATGCCTATTTAATAAATAAGTGTGGGCCTCCTGCTGGGTGAGGACAGCAGCTCCAGCACTAATGGGCTGTCTACGGCAGGCGGTGCCATCAGGGCAGACAGGCACTCGGGCACTCACACTGCGGGCGCTGCAGCAGCTCCTCCCCACAGGGGCGGCGATGCTGTGGTTGTGGTTGGATTCGATGGCCGCCGTCTTCCTCAGCATCGGGACTCTTTCTGCCTCACCGGCTCGCTCACACATCATGGTCGCCACGTTGCAGCTGTAGCCTTCTGGGCAGCAGTGGCGCTGGTCGGGGCAGCACACAGCCTGTAAACACACACACACACACACAGCCTGTAAACACACACAAACACACACACACACACAGAGCCTACAAACACATACACAAATCCTGAAAACACACAGCCTGAATTCCATAGGTTACATTTCCGATTACAGCAGCCATGATAATGGGTAAATCAGTAGAACACGTGTGTTAACAATCACAGATCGCTGCTTGCTGAGGGCCCATGACGGTGTCTGTCTGAAGCCTTGAAGAGAAACAGTCAAAGCGCCAGTTTTCAGTGGATCTGTGGCTAAATAAGAGCGCCTACTATAACGGAGAGGATACAAAAACGGGAAGCGCAACTTATACATAAAAAAAGCGCACGAAGAACAGAAACTGTCCCAGAGCTGCTTTCAATCAGGGACACACATACCTGCAGATGAAACATACGGGCCCTCAGAATGACTGTGGGTCTCCTCGTGTCAATTAACACTGCATTGACACCTGAGATAGAACCACACAAATTGGATGTTTCCATCAACATAAAGCAATATACAATTATGAATATGGCATGCCATCATTAGTATCATTGCTGCAGTTTCTTCTTGCTATTTTCATTTTTAAAGCTTTCTAAATAAAAATGTATGTTTTCTCGCTTCCTTTTACTTCTTGCCTCGGCTCCAGCGACATTGACCGGCCCGTAGTCTTACCTTCGGGATCGGGCAGCACTGGTACCCACTCGGGGACGGGCAGCAGGTCGACCTTTCCGGACAGTGTCTCCCATCTGGACAGGTCACAGAACCGCTGGCCAGTCCCACCAGCAACACCAGTACACTGGCTCTCAGCATCTAGGAATGGGTTAAGGGAGAAAATGAGGGGGTTACTATTATTATTATCATAATTAAGCAGATGTATTTATCCAAGGATTTAGCAGTCACTAATATTTAAATTGTACATACACACAGTAATAGAAGGGTAAACACTTCACTATGAAATCCCTCGACAGTAAATAAAACAAAGCAAGATACGTGGCATGTGAAATGTGTGTTCATGTTTCCTGTACACACACAAAAAACCACAACAAAACCTTAATCTGACTGACCTTTAGACACACCTTTATAAAATACTGCTGGATAGAAAACTGATTTCAAGGAGGTATAACAAGAACTGCTGAAACTTGCAGAACTCACTGCAATAGTGTGCACTTTTATATTGTTACTGTTACTCTTCTTATTGTGCTCTAAATATCTGTTCATTTATGCAGAGTTTGTAATGTATTGGAAGTAAAATACAACTGATATTCAGACATTTCTTCTTATTGGACTAGAATGAACATATTTAACGACTTATTTTGTCCACTATATTATTAGTCCAGTTGGAGAATGAACACTTATAAGGGCACAGACTATTTCATTGGAATCAGGGAGTGAAAAAAGCTTTGACTGTCACCTACAACATCCACTGTGACAATTTTATTGTTATTGCTTCATATAGTATACATTATATATTCTATTTTTAGCCAAAACTGCTTAATTTAATTTGCAGCGGAACTGGGCCACAGGGGACCTGTTCTCTGTAGCTTGAAGAGTTCACTAAAGCAGAGACTGAATCCACGCCTGCACAAAGCATGTCAGTGGGCAAAGATGCTGGGCTTTCTAGTAACAAAAAGTAACAATCATTTCTAGTATGTAGAGAAAACACCACAGCAGGCCCTGGCATCTGGGGAAACTGTAACACCACCAATCATAACCAAATAAAAATGATTGAATGCATGTACAGGAACATAGTTACTTTTACTTTAAGTAGTTTATTTTAGGTGCGTTTGTAGAACATCAGTTACTCAGTAATATCCCTACAGTATGAAAGGGCAGACTCCTAATTATACTTCTCCAGATAACAACAATTATAATCAAATACAATAATGATTCCAATTACCTTGCTCTCCACTTGTGGGTGTTATCGCTACCTCCTCCCCCAAAGCAAGTCTGAGCTCAGTTTCCTGTGCTGGGTTTTATAGTCTGCTCCGAGGGGCTGACTCAACTTCCTCAGTCAGGCCCAGGTTCAAAGGTTGCTTCAAGTTATGGTGAAACAATATGCCAATAACTCCCAATGCAATCAGGCTGGTTGTGTGTTCTCGGTTCCTTCTGCTACACATCCGTTCAAACCCCTGATTTTATTGCCTAATCGATTTTCGATAAAACTACATCAGTACGAAATCAAACTCCATGCAGTCAATCGTCATTATTATTGAGGTTAATGTTGGGTCTTCAGATTAAATAACAAAGACTGGAAATATGTCTAAACATGTCATTTGTAAAGTATTTGTAAAGGTTGAGGTGTTTTCTTGGCCGTGCAAGGTCGGTATTCTGAGTTCTTGTCCTTTTCCACCATCCCTCTGCAGCAGCTTCAGTTGCTGGGCTGCTTTCTGCTCCAGTTTCTGGGCTGCTTTCTGCTCCAGTTTCCAGCAACAGGGATTGATCTGGTAGGAGTTTCACTTCCCCAACAGACACAAGACACAGGCACATGCGTTTTTTATTTATTGAAAAATGAAACTATGTTTTAGGGAGTGAGAAATAAACGCATGACTGAAAAAAAAGCTCACACATGACAGCACAATACTGCTGCTTTTGCAAAATCACTTAAATCATGAAAATGGTGGCCCGGATGGGATTTTATTAAATATATTAAAACACGTGCAACAATGACACTATGAATCTTATTTTATTGCCTAATCGATTTTGATGAATCTGTACAAAGCAGGTGCATTCATTCATTCTGTACCTCAAAACCGATGTCATATGAAACATACATGTCTTGACATACACGAGTAATGACAGCTGTCCTTAAAAACCTTCTCATCCATACAAACACGACCCAGCTAAACAACGGACATTTCCACATCACATTAAACAGGACGAACCTCGGTGCTGCACTGGTTTGCAAAACATCCTCTCACTGGATTGCATGAAGCAAGGAGGTTGGCAAATTAAATTAGGAAAGGCAGGCTTACCCATTTCTTCACAAAATAACAGGCCTGCTAAGCAATTAGCTAAATCAGACAGATTAGACCAATTGTACCCTCATGAAAGACTTATTTTGGCTTGTACCCGTCCCAAACAAGCACATGGCTTTGCCCTGCTTTTCCACAGGATTTCCAGCACTTTCACCAGGTCCAATCCGCAACGTGTTAGAAGGGTCGGCACACAACCACCCAGGGAACCCATCAGATGACTCTCTCACACACACACGATTCCCTGTGACCAACGTGCCACACATTTACTGGTCAGTTCAGCCGCAATAAAGAAACATTCATGAGTTAGAAGACCGCACTACAATGCGATGCTTTTATTTTCAGGGCAGTGTTTGGAGGCCCTCTGCCTAAACATGCATTTAATGAGTGAGAACGGTTTGTAAAACAGAGCCAGACTTTCTGACTCAACCAAGCGATCCTTCAATATCTTCTGGGACATGAAAAGCATGCTTTCATTTTCAGAACTTGTGCAACTGGCTCCAAACACGGGTGCTCAGCTGGGGTTTGAAGACAACACAGCTGCAGCCGAGAGCCCAACGCAAGAGTTAAACTGTACATGCACTTCCTGCCTCGCAGCCCGTGCTGCGCATCTCAAGCAATTTCACTTTCCCACCAGCCCCCCGCTGCTCACCACAGGACTGCAGAGCGTCTCTTTGACAAGTAGGACATAAAACACACATCCTCACCCATCTGATCTTTTCTTTAATTGCATTTGCAACAAGAGGGGGAATAAAAAAAACTAAAAGAAGCCAGGTCATTTTAAACATTGTGTATTTAATACCACTGGAAAAAATAAAATCAACTATAGAGATTTCAGACAGGTCTGCATGCGAGCTTCGTCTCCTTATGACTGCAGTGACCCGTTCATAGAGACTGGCAGCTTCACAAAAAAGTATTTTTCACAGTCTTCACACAGTCACGGGTGTTTCCACAGGTGAGCACAGAACTTGTCCTTTGAAAAAACATCTGAACAGAAGTGTAAGACAGAACTGGCTCTACACACTTGTCGTGCGTGCGGGCGGCCCAGTGCACAGGCCCATTAAAAGGTAATGACGATCGACTGAAGATTTTGGTTTGCCGAGCAAATTCTTACTTTAACAGCTAGAAACTGTTTTGATTTTGCAAAATAATAAATACATACAGGCTGGACACATCCAACGAAGACGGGTGGAGACATGGACACACTGTCGAAGCAGTGCCGATCCGGTATAAAGTTGCTGCCTTTATTCAAAACAAATCTACATAAAGTATATAATCCCAGTTTTCAAAGCCAATCAAACAACCACACGTACACATGAGAGTGACGATAACGGACAGAAGACAGATTGTCCAGTTGGACAGCCGACACACAACCCATGAAAGCGTCCGTCCCCCGGAACCAAGCACATTTTTTCTTTTCGTAACAACTTCAATATGAAGCTGCTCTCACACACACACACACACACACACACACACACACCACACGGCTGCCCGGCCCGGCCCTCACTTCTCACCTCAGCTGGAATAAATCACCAAACACCGCAGACCAGCGACGCCCTAGCAGCCCCCCCCGTCCCCTCGCATCGGTGTGAAGAGGCCGAGTTGTCACTGTCAACAGAGGTAATGAACTTTATTGCGTTTTAAAACCAGCCTCCAGCGAATTGCCCGTCCGCTCGCGCCCCTCAGCACCAGACCGACACCAGTGAAGGGGGTGGTAGGAGAGCGAAGTGGAACGGCACACTTCGATTAAAAATTAGCTGCTCTTTGTTTTTATTATTTTTATAAACACCTCCAAGGCAACCACAGATCCTCATGCTTCCGTTGGTCGCAGTGGTTGTGTCGGGGGAGCTCGGGGGGGCGAGAAAGATAAATAAAAATCTTGTACATTCCATTACATCGCCAGGAAAAAGCCAAAACTTCACCGGTTTAGACCCGCCGTGACAGCGGAGCTCCCCAGAAAGCGAACGGTTGAGAAATCCTGTGAACACCTCCTGGGAAGTCATGCGGTCGTCTGTATTTTTGGTCGGTTGGTAGCAGAGTAGCACACGATCCTCTCATCGCCGGTCGAGGTCCGCACCCGGCGCTTAGTCCAAGTCCGAGCCAGACCCCGACGCCGGCCGCTTTTTCCTGCCGTGTTTCTTGTGCTTCTTCTTCTTCTTTTTCTTGGATTTGTCCTGAAGACAAACACAGACAGAGGGGGTTTGTGGGCAGCTTCAGGACAGCAGTGATCATCAGTAAGCACCACATAAATAAACAAGGCTGCCGCTTTAAACTCAAGCCTGCCAGGTTTTAATCTAGAGTTATTGCCCATTTAAATTCGGAGAATCATAGTAATAGACTTGCCCAAGCTTGACTCAACATGGGGCGGTGTGAAGTTTATTATTAATATATAAATAATAATAATAATAATTGGTCCTTTTAATCCCCATTAGATAGCACTTCACATAGTTTTATTATGCTTCTTGTGTTTTTGATTGTTTTCCTCCTTGCTCCCTTTCCCGTAGCCCTTGACTGTGACCCTACATCTTGACAGCACTTAGCTTTTACTGTCCAGGATGTAGGACCTCACTTACTGAACTTGCCTGTGTAAATTGTAAATTGGAATTTGTAAAATGTATTATATTTTGAATTGCTATGTTTTATGTAAATTGAATTTGTAATGATTGATGCCTTTACCGAACTATATTTTTGCACTTATGTTGTAAGTCGCCCTGGTTAAGGGTGTCTGCCAAGAAATAAAAATAATAATAAATAATAATAATAACATCATCTTTACAGAAACCTTACTCAAGAACACACAATATAGCAAGCTGACTATATAAATATTAATAAATAAAAGCAAACGGATGTGCAGTAGTGATGCGAGTGACAGTAAGGCACAACTGAAGAGGAGACTAATTTAAAGGTGTGATTTAAAGAGGCTCAATCCGCTCTCTCATGCAGCCTGAGGGCTTCTGGGAACGTATGAACGTCACTCTACAAATCACTCACTGAGACCTTCTCTTTCTCCTCACTACTCCTCTTCTTCTTCTTCAACTCCGCCTGGAGAGGAAGATAAATACATGCAGATTAGAAGTTTGTACACCAAGCTGGTTTGCAGCATTTAGAAATGCAGAACTGATACGCGCACTATGACAGATGAGCCGGGTACATCGCTCCTGCCGGTCCCCGGGCCCACGGCCACACTCACGTCCTCGGCCACGCCGGCGCCAGCAGACGACTCCGAGGACGACGCTCTGTGGCCGCGGTCCGTCTTCTTCCTCCTCCTGCCGCCGCATCGATCGTCCTGTTGGAAGAGTACAGACGTGATCAGGCAGCGCTGGCAGCGTAGGACCCCCTTCCTAACAGCGTAATATTTCAGCCAATAGCGGAGCTCGGAGGGATGCCTCGTGAACTCTCTAGCAAGGACTCGAGGTTTGGCAAGTGGGGGTTTGGTTTTTTCCTGCTTTTGCCAGAAAACTAAAAATTACCTTTTCTTTCTCTGCATCTTCTCTGGATTTCTTCTTTTTCTTTTTGGAGGATTCCTAAGAAAAAAGGAAACAAAAAAAAAAACAGTAAAGATTTTATATTTGAAAAAGGGTTCGATTCCTAAAATAATAACGAAGCCGATACACATTGACGTGAGTGCAGAGGGGGCTTCTGGTTTTAGGTTTGTGCATTGTGAAAGATGGATTTCACTAGTTTCACTAGTTTCTCAATAGCTATCCGCACACACAGCCACAGTGCAGAGACATTTAAGGTACAAGGCCCTGAAATACAGGGGCTGCAAACTCAAACGGTCCTGAGGAGTTTAAAGCAAGGTGGAAAACAGAGATTCGGACCTTGCTGTCGGAGTCGGACTCGGACTCGCAGTCCTCAGACGACCTCCTGGTGTGCTTTCGCTTCCGTTTCTTCTTTATGGTTTTCTTTTCTTCCTATTCAGAGGAAGGAAAATAAGATCAAATATACACAAACACACACACAAATCATCATGCTTCCACTCAAGACAAACGCACAAAACCCTTAACTGTAGATCGTTCTTAAGCCCGTTCTTAACTGACAAGACAGATCAGCTCTACAGTTCGGTCCAAGTCTCCGCCTAAACCACAACATTCCCATCCCATCAAAAAAGCACATTTCCTGTTCTTTGATTAATTCAGCTCCCTGGAAGATTCTTTACAAACTATCCTGGCACTGAACGCTTGAGGAATCAGGCCCGATGTGTACGATCTCTTATTGAAGGATCATTGTGGTAATATGCCCAGGCTCTGCCCCTTCACATCTTTTACTGAAACAGAATCACACACAGCAGTTTACACAGAGGGGGGTCTTACCTCATCCTCAGACTCAGAGGAGCTGCTAGAAGAATCAGAACTTGATGAAGAGGAGGAAGATGAAGAATGCTTGACCAAACACAATAAAAGCAGAGCTCATGAGATTTTACATCATTCACAGCACATCCACAAAAGCATTTTGCACTAAATGTTAAAATTGGCTTACAAAGAAGACAGGAAACAGGAAAATGAACGAGTCTCGTTCGAACAGGACTCGCTAGAAGTAAGAGCTCAGTGTGACAGACACAGAATCACAATCACAGTCAAGAGGTGGTGTTTATTATTACTTTAACTTTGAGATCAAGCTATTAAAACTCAGTCTGCTCAAGGAAGCCAGCGGTGGCTGAATTCCCTGCTTTGGTCAGTTCCAACCACATTCATATTAACCCAGGAATACAAAAACTGAGGGACAAACTAAAAGGCAGAAACATTATATACTGTGTTTTGGAAAGCTTTTCTCACCCTGTTGGATTTCTTCTTCTCTTTCCGTTTTTTCTAAAAAAAAAAAAAAAAAAAACATTAGCGGTTATTCTGTGCACAGATAAAGCACATCTCTATGTAAACACACACACACACAAAACGGGGGTCTACAAAAAGCCACAATCTCCTGCTCTAACTTGCTGTGACATCTCAATCATTTCAACTTGACAATAAGTATTTCACAGTATTTAGCATTGCCATGTTTAGAGTTAAAGAGCTCCATAGTTAGAAATGCATTTAAAATAGGCTTAACTCACTGCATTATTTTTTGGCAGATGCCCTCGTCCAGGCCGACAGTTTACACAAGCAACGTGTGTTTGGTGTGTGTAGTCTGGGCATTTAGAGATATTTTATTTTATTCTTTTATTTGCAAATATCACAGGCAAACACACATCCTCACTCTGTTACACACACCTCTTACCTCTTTCTTTTTGGAAGCACTGTCAGACCCTCCGAGGACCTTCTCCCTGTGTTTCTCCAGCTCCTTCTTCCATTTCTACAGAGGCAATTGAAGAGAAAGGAAGCTGCTAACAAATCCTGTATTTTCACAGTGCCAAGAGTGCGATGCCATGTTTTCATCATTAGTCTTAAAGTATTACACGATTTAACATGTACATAGCAACAAAAATAATTCACAACATTATGTGAAATCACACAGCCTTTTTTAAATGTTATTGCTATTTAGTAGATTAAAGGTTAAAAGGAAGACCGTGAGGAGGACACAAGGATAATACATTATTCCTACAAGACTGAACAAGCGGAACAAGCAACCAGCACGACACACGTGCATTTAACTGGGGCTTACAGAGGAAGGTTCAGCTGTTAGTGACACACAATCCATGTGATCACATTTAAACTGAAATTTAACTTGCAGTCCAGACACCAATTGCAGGCTGCATGTTAGGCTAGTAGTGCAGATTATTTTCTAGGCAGTACAAGTAAGACTTCCATGCGATAAAGCCCGAGCTCACATGGACAGATGTGTGTCCAGCGTGCTTCCTGCTGGAGGTCTGAACAGCCCAGCAGCGATTCTCACAGGTACCACACACATCCTGCACAGACACCTGCTTGTTTTATAGGACACAATACCTCATTCATTTTCTCTTCAAATTCAGCTAGCGTCCGGGAGCCTTTCTTCTTCTTCTCCAGCTGTTCTTTCACCTCTTCCCTGAGAGAGGGATCAAACAGAAACTGTTACGCTACTGCCACCACAGCAGTTCCTGTAAGTGCAAAAATAGAAACGCATGCACAGAATAAAGCAAACACAGAAAACCCTCCCTGTGAATAAGAGCCTATCCAGCCCCAGACAAGGCCTCCCTCCCGACTCAAAAATAAATTAAATCCAAATTAAAATGGGCGAGCCGTGACAAAACAGAGCCACTGCAGTAAACCTCTTGTGCTGTGGCTGACTGTCACACGCAGGCAGGCTGGGACACCTTGTACTCACCATGTGGGCCGAGGTCTGTTCAGGTAGTCCTGAATCGAAGGGCCCGACGACGGAGCTGGTCCCCGAGACCGAGCCACAGCGATGGGGTTTATATAGGCCTGGTGGAGACAAGGACAAGCATCATTAAGTCTACAGGAGCCAGAGCCACACCGCTGGTATTTGGGGCCTTTGCAGCTAAAGCAGGGGTCCCATAGTGCGGGTCCTGGAGGGGCTGCAGTGCAGCAGGCTTCCCAGCCCTCGTTCAATGGGTCAGTGGGGCTCGGAGAGCTGGGGCGCGGAGGAATGACAGCGGCTCCCTGGAGACACACAGAGCGGACTGAACAAAGATCTGGAGGACTGTGCAGGGCTGCAGTTCAGGACTTGGAGCTCTGCACTCTGGGAACACGACGCAGTTTTAAACAGGTACCCAGCTGGTTTCCATGTCCTTCGTCTGGATCAATTCAAGTGTTAGGTCCCAATTTGTTTCATCTAGTAACTCTGTCACATATATCACATTGTGTTGCGTCGGTACCTCAGAATGTCATGCATTTAAAATGAAGATTATTCCCCCCCAATTTATCTACACACCGTACTGTACACTGCGGGGGGGAGGGTGTGTGTATACACACTTTATATATAAACTCTACTTATTTATCATACACCTTCCGCTGATTACTCAAGACATCTGTTCAGACTGAACTTGTAATTTTGCAGTTTATTCCCCCGTGTGGTTCAGCTCTCCTGTAATTATTATTATTATTATTATTTCTTAGCAGACACCCTTGTCCAGGGCGACTTAGAAAATATAAGAGCAATACAAAGTACAAAAACACATACAAAGTGCAATTTTGCACTTTATATACCCATTTCATTAAACTGCGTTCTGTACTGTATTACTGCACTTTTGCTTTGCTCTCGTATCCTGGATAAGGGCAGGTGCCTATGAATAAATCATAATACACATTTCATACAAGTTTACTGTACACTGATTCACCCTTGCAGTTGACTGAACACTGTCATCTGCTGGGCTCGCACGATTATTCCCGTACAAGAGCACAGGGGGCAGAAGCAATAACAGCAGTGTTTCCCAGCCCTGCAGGGTTTTGTGCCAACAGAGCTCTCAATGACTTCATTAACCCTTAATTTAACTAATTTGCTGACATTTGATTTTAAACTTGTGTAACTGATAAAAAGTCCATTCCTTAATAAGATCAGTTCCTCATACAATTAAATGTTCCTTATACTTAAAAGTGCTACGGTTTAAAATGATTAAAATAAAAGTATTACTTCAATTAAGCAATTGAGAGCCCGGTTGGAACCAAACCCAGCAGGGTAGCGGCTCCTCCGGGCTGTAAAGCCAGTTCAGGGACACCACTCTCTGTCTCCCGCAGTTCCCCCACAATAAACACTCGGACAAAGCTCAGAAAATCGGTAAAACAGATCTGAAACCACACGGGAAAACATGGCCTACAGCCAGGGGCTTGTCTGTAAAATGTATTCGCAGGGACACCTCCAAATATGGCTGCGTTTGGTCAAAGTCAGCTAGTAGTTATAGTGAAAAACTGAAGCATGTCTAAGGAAATGGCAACTGAAAATATTGTCAATTGTCGCTATTTGCACCGAGAGACCCCTGTCAGGTCTGCAACCCTGAGACACACAAGGCTCGGCTCGCTGGCGGGGAAGCGCACTTCCACAGGGCGACGTGCCAGCAGAGTGCGTCCCCAGCACGGGTTAAACACCAGCCCATGTGCGGAGTTGTTCATACTCCCGGTCACCCGAGATCGGTGCAAACGCGGACGGGCGCTAAGGTTGGCGAGACCAGGCCCACGATCCCCGGCCTCTCGTGATTTCCTGTCCCGCATGTCGGCGCCGGGGCGGCGCAGATGTGAGACACAACACAGACCCCGGTGTGTGATTTAAAATGGCTGAAAAGAGTAGCAATTCAAACTCACCACCCTGTTGTCTCTCTTCCCCATTCTGGAGGATTTCCTCGGAGGTGTTTGAATTAAAACGGGTTTATCTTCACATAACTTCGCCGACTGATTTGGTTTATAAACCGACACCGTTACCGCTGTTTAATGGTGGCCGAGTAGGGACTACCGCCGCCTGGCGGCCGGACGAGCACCTCTCTCATGCGGCCAGGGGGCGAGACCATCGCCGCGGTAAATACACCAGTGTCCGAAGATTGCCGAACTCAGCCGAGTTTTAATCAACCCTCATCGTGACGTCACACCCCATACACATAGGGGAGAGATGAGCTGCATAAATTAAGAAAATTACAAAAATGAGCACCTACTTCAACCCCTACAACTTTAATAAAACACATGACGACAATGAGGTTCCCCAAACTTTATCACAGCCTTCTTTGCCTTTTGAACTCTGTATGTCTATTTTAAAATCATCTACACAGATTGACAAATTGACTAAACCTGGCTTACCCAAAGAAATACACAAAGCTGAAATGCTCATGATTTACACAATCTTGCAGCAACAGTAATTCATACAAAGATAATATATTTGGCATTTAGATGGGGCACTGTCCCGCATCACTTCAGTTCATTCTCCTCCGTTTTATTTATTGTTTTTTGTTAGACTGTGAATCTGCAGCAAGGAGTGTAAAATGCTACATTTGGTGTTAGCAGTGGGATAGAATCAACTGCTACTGACAATATCCCAAACCACTTTACTTTTGAAGATTGTCTAACACCTAATAATTATGACCTTAATGTATAGAATATGTTCCCAATATGAACCGTGCAGTTGTTTTGGCTGATTGAAGATTAGACAATCCCTGAATCACCAAATACCAATCAAACAAACAAACAAAACAATGTGTTTTTTTACACACTAAAATATTTATTTTACAAAAATAAAAATGTCAAGCAGTTGAAGCTACAATGGTAGATTTTTTTTTTTTTTTTTTTTTTTACAAATTCTTTTTTTTTTTTCTTTAGCAAAGTCTTACAATTTGTGGACCAGAGCACGATACAGAATTAGCAGCAAACATGTTTAGAGGAATCCTAGAGATACAGAAATGAAAAAGCAGCTCCCTCCCAAAACAAGAAATAAAACAAACATAAAACAAAAACTAACAATAAAGAAAATGCAATGCAATCAATTCTGGAATTACAATTCTAATGTATAGTAAGTATGCATTCAATAAATCATTTGGCAGGCAACCAAATAAAATAATAATAATAATAATAATAATAATAATAATAATAATAATAATAATAAAATAAAAATACAAAACTGGGTTTTAATTTTATTTTTAATTCAAATAGTACTGACACACAAGCAATTGTAATTGAAAATACCAGGCATGTGACTGTGTTGCTTAAATAAAATCATAACAAAGCTTAATGCACCTTTGAACTTTAATAGTATGCGATTTAAACTACTATATTAAATTAGCCCTTAACTGGTTTTCATTATAATACACATTCTTACCTAATTATAAACCATAATACAAAAGTATACTTTCACATATATACTTGGTAACAACTCAGACTACTGTGACAGAAGGCGTTAGCCTATGGCAGTTCATTATTATTTGTTAATCATTCTTCACTCAGCAGCAGCCGCTGTGTTCACAGAGATCCCAGTGTGCACCGGGAGATATTGTGGGAACCCAAATCATCGTCAGGCGATTGCTAACACTAAGTTCCTTTGTCACTTCTGAATATCACAAAGGGGCTAAAATAATCTTATCTACTAACATAATAATAATACAAATTTTAACTGATACAACACCTCTTGAGCAAGACTCACAGGATATTAAAATCTTAGCTCATTGTAGGACTCTCCAGTCTGGAGCTGCGTACATGGACACGTCTTATTTAAGTCTCATTATGGTGAGACACAAAGGAAACTCTGCGTCAGAGGGAAATCATATCACCTGCATCAAACCAGAACAAGACACGAGCCCTGACACAAAGCCCAACTGAGCACAAAAGACCTCCTCGCCTGCAGCTCAGCTCTGCTCTCAAAGCATTTCCTGTTAACCGCCTCAAACTACATGATGACAAAAATTTTTTTTTGGCAGTGATCCAAATATTATTTAACAAAACGGAGAAAAGAAAACAGAAAGGTCAGTCACAGACCTAAGCACATCACTGTAAAACTTTGGTATCCTAATGGTACACGGCTATTCTCATGTGTTACGTCTTCTAGTTCTATTCCTCCCATAGTGTAATTATAGTGGACATTTTTGTTACCTGCATGTAATACCTTGCACTTGTCCACATTGAATTTCATCTGCCAGGTGTCGGCCCATAACTGAATATTATCAGTCCCTCTGAATAACCTGTGCTGCCGAGATTGTATCTGCTGAGCCACCTATTTTAGTATCATCTGCAAATTTGACAAGTTTGCTAACTATCCCAGAGTCCAGATCATCAATATAGATTAGAAAAAGCAATGGCCCTAGTACTGATCCCTGTGGAACTCCACTAACAACCTCACTCCAGTTAAACAGGATTTAGCTTAGATGGGATTTTTTTGCACACCAAAGTAGCCATGACACTTTGGAAATATCCTGGATCAGAACAACAGCATACATGCTTATCCTTGTGGAGTATGTTTTCATAGTCTGTTGCCTTCTTTGCCTCACAGTTATGAGAAAAGTAAAGATAAAAGGTTTAATCAAAGACCAAGAAATCAAAATAATACTTTTCTGTATCCATTGGAAAAGTAAATCTGTCAAATCTGCAGAAAAATACTGTGAGCATTAAATGATGAAACAATGTATTCTGGCCAATGAACATGACATCCATTCTCAGCAAGAAATGCAATTTCAGGGACAATTCTGCACACAGTCTAGTTGGCCTAATATCTTGTTTCCAGTGAAAATCAAACAATTACAAATTGAGCAGTGAAATATCACACTATATACATTTTCAGTCTAATGACCAGTTTGTTTTATTCTTTCACTTTTAGTTATTGTGCAGCAAGAGTTTCTAAGTGGCCTCACAATTTGGACTGCCAGGGTTCGATAATCCTCAAGTCATTTTCTCCGCCTCGGATTAATCATTTTGTAATCAGTTGTTAAATAACTTAACAGGCAATGATAAAACGACCCATCACGCCTCCTAAAAAAGCACGTTTGGGATGTAGCAGGGTCATCACCAGGCTCAGGATAACCTTCGCTCTCAGCCACAGTGCAGGAGTATACCTATTGACACAACGCACGCTGGAATAACACTCCTCACCCACACAGGGAATGGATTGTGTTTATAGATGTACTGATGTAGAGTTCAGATCCTGTATCGGTGGGCCAGTTTAATGCCATTTTATAAACTACAGGAGGGGTCAACGTTACTGCTAGTGAAACTGTCCAACGCTGTGCAAGGAACTTCTGAAGCCAGATTTAGCACCACTTCCTGATACTATTGATTTTGGAACAACGGTTTCAAGTATACGTGGATACAGTAAAGAGTAAAGGGCTTCAGGACAGAGGTCTCTACCACGAGCCCTAATGAGAGGCTGCTCTCTCAGATGAAACAGGAGTATCTCATAGCACCAATTACATTTTTCTTGATTAATAGCACTGTGTGAAGGATACATTGCTGGGCCCCCCCCCTGTTATAAACGCAAACACACATGCTAAACACGGTCTTGGACCAGACCTCGGTAGGTAAGATTAATCTTCCTTTTTGTTAGTTTGTCTCTGAAGGTGTACAGCTCATTTAAACCTGTCTTTCAATCCACTGAGAATCTGCTTTTCAAGTTTCGAGTTCCTGTGCGCCTGTACAAGAACTCCGACTTGCAGGGTAATCTTTAAGTCACAGACATAACACCCCTGTTTCAAAAATAAAAACACAAAACAGGAGATTTCAGGGTAAGTCAGTGTTACAACAGCAAATATCTTTTCAACTGCCACGTTTGTTGTAAACAAGGTCGAAGGAAAGGAGAAATAAATATTCTGTGAATGAATATGTAAAAGCAAACACACGAATCAGAACTTTGAACAAATAACATTGTGTAAGCGTAAGAAGAGAGTCAGAGGCACTGTTTACAGGTGGGCAGAAAACACAACTCCAACACAGTACCTCTGAGCGGCACCAAGTGGAACAAGTCCATCTGATCATTCAAACAGCAAAGCACCAAAGCTGTAATATAAAAGCCACCATAATCTACCGTGAATCAACATGACCAATCACTAGAACACTATTATTATTATTCTCATGTTCCTGTTAAATTAATAAATTTGACAGATCAGTGTCACTTCTGCAAAAGACACAAATGAGTTTTACATTGTGTTGATTATGAAAGAGGACAAGCCAGCTGGGCTGAAACAGTTAACCAGTATCTGAAGTACAGCCTTATTGCTTTGCTAAACATATAAATCCAACAGTAATTAAATATTTCCTAAAATATAACATTGTAAAGTATAAAATTCATGTTTCTGCTATATAAAACATCAGAAAATAATCATCCTTTTTTTGTAGTTATAGTCTTTGATAAGCTCTGTAGGACAGGTACTACACCTTGTAGGACAACAATGCTTTGTATTCAAACACAGTGTCTGAAATTGAAGAGTCAAACATCCACCTTTTCATTCTTGTCCATAAAAAAAAAAAATCACTCCATACCAACGACACTTCAGAAGAAAAATTAAATTATAGGATTGCATGTCATTTCAGAAAGTTTAGACCTGTGTCACTGTATGCTCAATAAGAAAACTGGGACCATGAGAAAATGTTAATGGGAATATCTTTAGTATTAAAAACAAAACAAACCCCTGAAACTTTATAATAAATAAACCGGAGAGTGAAGTTTCCAACAAAACAGTTTTTTTAGCTTTAGAAGAAGAACAGTTCAGATTTGTTACAAGGTTTCATTCTGTGTTATCAGTTCTGATTGGCAGGGGAGGCTGGGCTACAGATCCATCAAATAATGGGTGAAATTCACTGACTTTAACATAGCTTGGTCTTGAACAGTAAAACAGCAGCAGCAGTAACCCCAGCATCAATACCTGCTTCAGTTATTTTCAGTTGCATCTTGTTTTCATACAGGAGCGTTTCAGGTGACAGTTGATCTGCTGACACACATACAGTAATGAGTTCCGCAGAAGTTCATTCCAATCCCTCGGTGATCAGAACACAATCACAGTGGCAGCTTTCTGAGAAGCTTTAAAATATATCTTTGAATGTTTTATATTTTAATACACTCGATCAAACAGGGAAGAAAAATAATTCCTGTTGCTGACTATACTCTTACATTGTACTGGCGCAAAAGATAGTACATCAATATTACAAACTATAAACCTTCAGCCCAACCACACTTTTAGCACTTAAGCGGACTGAGTTATTGACATACTGTAATGAGAGTTATACATTATAAAAGGTTAAAGATGATAAATAACATTTACTATATGTTGTACGGTGTGCCCAAGCGGTTTAAAAACAACCAGAAAATAACAAAATTATGCAGTTTATTATTTCTATGTATGTTGTATTTCACCTACTACCAGCAACCGGACAATATCAATGCCTACACTTCACTGAACAGCTGGAAATGTGCCATCCGCACGTGACTGTCCAGAGTGTGTGTGTGTGTATATGATAATGTCTGGGTCTCTGCAGCTTTAAGTGGACGTTTCCCCTCACCGGTACACGGCCACCCTCAGACCACATGCACACGTTTTTTTTCATTTTCTACTCTTCAAATTGGTTCCCCAGCCGAGCCCGACTCCCGGCTGGTATGCATTTGCAGGCTCTACCTACACATCTCCACGGCTCTGTCTCTGGAAGTCTTTCACTCCGAGCCTCTGACCCGAATGGGTCCCATCCTCACAGATCCAACCTCTCGCCTCATCTGGGAGACGCACTGCTCCAAAACACAAGACTAAACAACATGCCTGCCCTCGAATGGTGATAAGCTACTACACTGCTACCATGACACATTTTAGGAGTGACTGATAATTGTGTACTAGTATCATTATTATTATTAATAGTATTAAAAAAAAGAAGAAACTCGTATTGAGAATGATAGATCACTATCTTATATTACATTTGAGCTTTCTCAGTATTTTGTCTGTGAGGTATCTGCCTTCTGACTGGTTCACGGACACGGCACGGCCAGGAATGAAGGATCCTGGGAGTCTGGTCAATCTATCACCGGCCGGTCCTGATGCACAACCTGACTGTGTTGTTGTGTGGCAGTTCTCCCGGGAACCATAGAAGCCGGACTCAACCCCAGTCACGACCGTAACCATCTCTGCCGTGTGGCTGTTATTCCTGGAGCCACATGGCAGAGATGGTTATGGTCGTGACGGTCAGTGCGGTACAGATACCAGCGAGACTGGAGTGTTTGTCTGGACTTCAGTGGGGGTCATTGGGACGGCCTGGACTCGATCCACCTGCGAGCAGAACCCGGCCAGAATTGTTCCAGCCGTACCGGGATCCGCGAACCAGCACGCCCGGCTACCGGACCCCGTCCCCTGCCCACAGAGGAGCTTTCTCAGGGGCTCTGGGAGACAGGAAGCAGCCTCTCATCCTGCCATTTACCTGCACTACTGCAACTCTACGGCTTATCCAGCACATCCACACACATGATCTGTCCACTATGTACCAATAAAGTACCGTCGCTTCTACGTTTTCCGTTTGATACACTTCCGTTCGGATTATACAAAATCAAGTGTCTTTAACGGCAACCATTTTTACACTTCCTCCGCCACATACTCTAAAACTTATTTTTAACATGCCAGAGTGAAAGGATGCCTTTTATTAATCTGCAACTTGAGCGAGCTGCCGATCTGGTAAGAGAGTTGAAGTCTGTTTCTGGTGTTTGAATTTGAGTCTGATTTTGACAAACATGTTCAATTTCATTCTCTGATACGCAGAAAACTATAAAACCAAGAGGATTTTTGATTTTAGTGATAGCACATCATTCTCTTTTCTACAGAGAACAGTAAAAAAATAAATAAAACATTGGTTGAGTTATTCCAAAATAAATAACTTGACAAAAACAAACATTTCCAGCACCTTCTGGTGTCCCTGACGTCATTGGATTTCACAGCAATTCAATTTGAAAAGCACTGACATCATGGTTTGGACCTACTTTACCAGGACAGGCCGAGACTCATGCAAGGCACATGGTTTTGCAACTGCTGTATGTAAAGAACAACAGTAAATATAGAAAAGTGGAAGAATAGTACCTTTACCAGAAGCTCTGTGTTCAGGGACTTAATATAGAGCTATACAGTATACAATATTATATTTTGATAACTGCTTTAAAAAATGTTCTGTGGAAATAAGAAAGCCATTATATTACTTTAATTATATGGAAAAATAGATTAATTATTATGGTATAAACTGAACAATACAGATCTGTAAGTTAAGATAGGAAGCCTCCGTATAAGATACAATCTAGTCCGTCAAATTATTGCGTTAGATTGTCCCGTGAAGTGAAAGAGAAGGTACTTTTCCTTGTGAATTGGGCATTGAAAAGTCCCACATAGCGTGTAGTTGTGTACAGATTAAAATAACTTAGCTTCCGTTACATTCTTGTGACTTGTTTGTCTTTTGACGTGAAAGGAGAACGTGTGTGAATTCAGGTGCCAAGATCCGGTATTAATCCTTCTCTCAGAGATGACTGTCTGCCTGCACTGGCACCGACACACCGCCAGATGGCAGACGCGCCAAACGCAATATTTATGTGACTTTCATCGACACGCAACACTTAATGTGACAACGAGAGGAAAAACATGACAAAACTCGACGCGACGATACACAAAATCCCAGAGATGCACACATATATGGACACCCACACCTACACACAAAATCAGCATCCAGGAGAGGGATATAGAGAGGCCGGAGCAGCTTGACTGATTAAGCCCCTGGAGTTACTGGCAGCGAGGGTATTTGGAGCGGTTCCGAGGGCCTGGCAGCATCTGTAGTTTCGACACACCGGCAGCAGGTGAGGTAAACTGCGTCCGGGACTCCAGAGCTCTGCCCGGACAGACGGCGCCGGCGCTCCTTGCATTGTTGGTGACCAGACCGAAAACAAGGTAAAACAATTAAACACATAGGCTTTTCTCGATGTTCCGAAGTTAGTTCTCAAAGCAGCATAGGGTGTTGTGGAAGACTCCTTTTTCTTTTTCCTTTTCCGTTAAAAAACCAGCCATACCGATGAACATCACGACGAGACTGCAGCTCGTGAACCAAAACCTCTGGGGAGGCCCGGGACCTGGTCTCCGAGTCATGGGCGGGCCCACGTGCCTCTCTCACGCCGCGCTCTCCTCGGAGGTCGCCTGGCTGGACGGGGTCTGCGAATGCACACTCTTATTCCCGCCCTCGACGTCCTGGAAGTAGGCGTGGGACAAAGCAGCGTACGCCGAAATTCTCTTGGAGGGGCTGAACGTCAGAAATTGCTGTTTGGAGCAAAAAATAAAATAATTTAAAAGGAGGTTAAGTACATTTAATTTGTTTGCTGCCGAGTCTTTTCCTACTTTGTAGTGATTTCCCTTTGTTCGTGCGTTTACTAAACGGATCGTAATCCTCTGCAATTTTGTGTTGCGGACTTGTCAGTGCCTCCTTCCACCCCCACACGGACCACAAGCTCTTAAATACACAGGAGCTGAATTCGCTTAGTGGAGAGGATAGGGCTGGTAACGTCGAAGGAAGAGTTTGTACAGAATGTGGAATTGGGGGCACCCAGCTGGAGATACTAGGGAAAAACACTAGGAGGCTGTTCTGACAGCTGACGCCTCCTCAGTGATATCACCCACAGAACGTCATCTGTGTCGGAGTTTACAGTAATGATTTCAAAAACCCAACTCTTAGTAAATGTCGTTTATCACAGTGTGCAGTTTAATCTCAGTGTCGGGTCATTTTCTAGACTGCGACTCTTACACACACGAGATGCTCCCTCACATTTCTCCATCAGATGTAGATTTGTAGGCTGGAGAGATTAGACAAATGAAAGTGGAGGAAAAAAAACTACTTTCTGTGCTGAAAAGCGTTTGCGAACAGGTTCTGTTTCTGTGTTTTTATGTCTTTTCAGGAATCAAAACACCAACCACCAGAAACGCATAGGAGGCCACGCAACAAAACAACAAAGCCTGAAAAAAGAAACTCTGAGTATTGAGGAGAAAGGCATGTGGGTCTGCAGGGTGAACGGGCCGCAGAGACTCACCAGCAGCAGGGACTTCCCCAGCTCATCGATGTCCGGAACCAGCTCCCCGATGGGCTTCGACGGGCGCAGAGAGAAGGCACTCCGGGGCAGAGCCACGTCACAGGGCCAGTCCTCCTCGCTGGGAACTCCAGTGACACTGCACACGCACACGCACACACACACACGGCACATCATCACTACCAGTCTATCTGTCAGAGCCATCTGTGCAGCAGCCTGACAGGAAAGCAACTGCAGCGACAGGGCGGAAGAAAAAACCCCAAAGAAAACGGTCCCTAAAAATGCAGCAGCTCGGGGCCAAAACTGTTCTTCCACTCGTGGTTTGGGGGTGTGGTTCGGTCAGTGCGTGGGCTTATTAAATTTATATCTTTTTTATTTTCGTAGGAATTCCACATGGAAATCTGGAGCTTGTGTCAAAAACCAAGGCACCTTTTTGTGGATAAAAAAAAAAAAAAAGATATAGGGTATCTATAATTATTGTGATACAGTATCATTGTGTAAGTGTTTACTGTAACAAAACAATGCACTGCCACCATTGCAGTTCATTTCTGACAATTGAAGGCTTATGTCAGGTGTTTCATCAAGGCATTGCGCCATTCTTTCCTTGACATCTGTAATCCTATGTTACTCTTATTTGGCCTAATGTGTGCTTTGTTTTTAAGACATTAAGACATATAATCATAGTAATAAACAGCAACAACAGTAAGTTAATTGTCCTAAGTGTGAACCGGGAAGTCATCAGAGGTACTCACTCGAAGATTTTTCCTAGCTGGTCGACATCAGAGTTTCCTCGGAAGAGAGGCCTGGAAAACAAACGCACAAACCGAAATGTTACACACGAGGATCATGGGAACAGGTGCACAGGTGGAGAGCCCGTGCCCCGAGGTGTTTTTCTAGCGGAGTCTGGCATCTGTGGAGTCTGGCCGACAGGTGTGAACGCCGCGCCCACCTGGGCCGGGAAGCACAAAGGATGAGGACAAAATGTGGCGAGAAAAGATGGTGACGCATTCATCTATAAACCAGTTCTCTGTCTTGCCCAAAATGGGATTTCTGCAAATACTATAAGTATAATAGCACTTAACATTGCTTCACTCTTGCAAACCCCAAAATGGAAGCAAAAAAGCTTTCCCAAGAGGGTCACTGAAATCAGAAATACAGATAATTCAGATTTAAAAGTTGAATGCGAAGAACTTGTGCACTCAGAGAGGGACACGAGAGAGCGGTGAAAAAGTCTCAATAAATAATCTACTGACTCAAAAAAGAATGCAATATTGTGGCTTTTAATTTCATACACAAACACCTTGACATGTTCTACTTAACAGCCGCCGGTTCACTGGCGTGTTCTGGGGGGAGTCAGATTAGTGGCCGGGATAAAGATGGGGTCTAATCGTCCTACAGTGTGAGAGCCGGTGAAAGAGCCACAGCGATGTCGTCTTTGATACGGCGCCGACATTCGCGGCATTCTCACACTGCAGGGGGCCCGAGTGGGGCGTCCGTCTCCGCTTTAGCGATGGTTTCATTGAAGCTGAGGTCACAGTTGTCCCGTCCATGAGCAATATCAAGTTGTTAGGCTTACAGCTTCAAACAAAGGAATAGCATCTCTCACCCCGGCCCTCAGCTCCCCCGACAAAACCTTAGAGTCAAGATTCGTCATTTTATGGCAGTCTAGCCAGTTGAAAAGGAGTTTCATTTCAGAAAAGTACAAGGCACTATATATACATTTTACAATATGAATAAATAAAACAAAAACATTAGTGAACTGCAAAAAATACATCAATAAATACATTAAAATCTCAGTCTCCAAGCCTTATTCATCACACGTCACTCCTTCAAGACTTACAACGTCTGTAAAATGCATGCGGTTACAATAATGACTGCACTCAATTTATATGTCTTTAATATGTGGCGGTACAGCGGCGAGCCCCCTGGCCCCGACTCTTGGCGGTTCCTGTGGGTTTTTGGAGTGTCTGGGGCCCCCGGGGGTGCACTGCCAACCGCTCAGCATCAGACGGCTTTCAAAACAAGCCTCGTCGTATTTATTTATGTATTTATTTATTTTCGTTCAATAAAAAAGCCCAAGTGGAAAAGCAGACGCCGACAGTTTTGCTCTGTGGTGCGTCTCGTTTCTCAGTCCAGAGGACCAGTGGTTTGTGCTGCTCTGAGAAGGACTCGCTCAACGCACACTTCTCACGGGGGTTCAGGTAACAAGTCACAGTTAAAGTTACGAAGAGTTAAACATATCCCGCCACCCCCCGACCCCAACACTTAGAAGAATCAGCCACTTGATACACATTCCCGCCTCCAGATCTCTCCTACTTTGACTATAAAACGCTTCTCACAGAAATAACACACATAAACAACGTCCTCCACTTTTGCCCGTCGCCACCAGATGTCACAGATCCGCTGCAGCCCACATGAAAGTCACGTCTTTGGCAGCAACACAAGCCTATTTAAAGAGACACTAAATCCACAATATATATTCTCACCAGGCAGGGGGTGTACAATCGACGCCTACATTTGTAAATCACTCACAATTAGCATCACAATAATCGCCATCTTCGCCTGTGTGTTTTTTTCGAGCAGCTGCAGCTTGCATTGGAGCATTTTAACTCAGGTAAGCCACTCACTCTTCTCTTCCTGCATATTTGTCACTGCAAAGGAAGGACAAAATCCCTTAAGGTCTCCCCAGACATCTAAACCAGCTCTGCACGGCATCCTGGGTAAAGACAGCAGATTAGGGGACCTCCTATTCAACCCAGCTGCCTGTGTGTGGAGCGCGCACAAAGACTTCTCAGAATGTATTTAATAAATGAAACCCTTTTTCCCTCTTTTTCCCTTACTGACATCCGTCCCTGAACGAGCCGATTGCCTCGTATGTTTGGATTTAGGACTGAAATAGCAGAAAGAACACACTTTAATAATACGGTTTGCCGGCAGCTTTGACAAAACCAGTTCTCTGCTCAAATCACCTTGAGCAGAATCAAGCCAAAACAAGTACACTGCCTGAAATTCTTGAGCAGGAATTTTCCCAGAGCTGCTCCCTTGGAGTTAATTAATAGCTTCAAACAAGGTTTACATTCTTTCGGAAGTGCGGCCGTACAGTACAATGTGACCTCCTACTGTACGGTGCCATTCCTACACAAAAGCGGCCGGGCAGCTCGCTAAATGTGCCGCCGACTGGAATACACACACTGAGAGCCAGGCTTTGTCTGGGGCAACATGTGGCAGCAGAGACGGGAAGCCCCCGGACCTGGGTGCGATTGTGCGTTCCGTGGGATATCGCCTGGCAGAGCGTACACGAGTAGCCCAGGCTGTGAGAAAGCAAACAGAGCAGATTGTTTTACGGCCAAATACCACGATCGCATAACTGTACCGACTTTCAGATTAGAATAGTGCAGGGAGGGTTTTTATTTCTCGTAATGTTTCGTTATGTTTCTAATACTGAATTACCCCTCATGGTGGGAATGTGAACCTGGGGTGGGCAGGCAGCACCGTAGACACAGGGGCTGAAAAAAAAGTAGAGGATTTGAGGAAAGAAAAGCTCCCAAAAGGCTGAAGAACCGGAAAGAATAAAACCAGCAACTCAAGGAAGAAGACACGCATAGTTGAATGATGTAAATAGCACAAGGAACAGCTCAAGTGAGATGACTGATCTGAAAATATTAAACATTAGGGCCTTGCTAGCTGCTTCAAAGAATAAATATAATGACATAATTCCTACATGTCACCATGTCTGTTGTTCTGTTGTCTATAATGCAGCATCTTTCCCTCAATTTCCATCTTTTTGCATCTTAGATCAACTGTAAATCAGTAAGGCCGATTTTTGCCAAGCTTAATTTTCAACAACAAACTTCAGAGCGTCACCGAAGCCACCGAAACCTAGGAAGTGGACCTTCTGACAAAGCTGTGAATCATGAGGCACTGAGGCCTTCAGGAGAGGGGCAGCTCACTGCACAATCTGCAGACGGCACGGTGGGCTGAAGGGACACTGTCGAGAGCAGATTAAGCGAGTCTGGGAACAGCACAATTAAGCGTGATCACAGAAAGCTCATGTCACGTGAAAAGACAACGCTGATGGTCTGTTGGGAATGGCCTTCTTTGCGTTAATTGGTTTTGGTCCCTGGACATTAGAAAGTCCAGACAGAGAAGATCGACAAACCCGCAGAATGACGGCAGCGCAACAGAGCCACACGTCCCCTCCCGACGCAAGAGGTTCATACTCACACTCTGCGGGGGGAACAATGGAATTGATTTATGTTTTTATTTTCATTGTCGCCTCGAGAAGGAGGGACGAGGCTTCCCTTTCTACAGCACACTGGCGCTGAGGAATTCCTCAAGGTAAAAGAAAAAATGCTTGTTTTGAAAAGAACAGAAGACGCCCACTCGATTTCTCAAGCCTCTCGAGATATGAGCCTATAGCAGCTGTGCTAACTTTCCTCGTACTGCTTGCCATGCATTGTTAAATCACTCAGGTCTCTGTGTACAGGGTAGACCGCACTCTTGAGCACTCTCTAGTTCCTGTAAGAATTATCCAAATGCTGGACCAGAGCTTCCCAGTCCTGTGCCGGGCCATCCAGCACGCGATCAATATATCTTGCCACCGCTACGTATAAAAAAAAAATGAGTACTGAGTTATACACACTTTTAAGGAAACTCTGAAACGTGTGACTAGGTGCTGGCTGGATTAAAGACCTGATCTAGGCTTGGGAATCGCGCTGTACAGAAAAACACAACGGATCGGGAACACCAGACTGCAGACTCATGGATCCAGGTGTGTGTCTTAGTGGCGTGGCCCTGGGGTGCGAGTTTCCCACCCTGCTCCTCCAGTCAAGGCTGCAGTCAGTCAGTAAGGGTCTGGGGATCGAGCCCAATGAGCACTCAACCTGTACGGGCGGCCTTCTTCACATGCAGGTGAGAATCAGAGCACGTCACAGCGGTCAAAGGGCACGCTGCCTGTGACCAGGATGAGCCAACCTTCAGCTAACCTTTTCTTCACAGAATTCAAGTTGTGATAATATCCTTTGTAGGAAAGATAAGAAAAAAGGGTTTCTCAAGCACTGCTGGTGCTGGAGGTCGGACAAAACACACAAAACCTAAAAAATGAAGCAAAGGAAGGCAGACACCTGCTTTGAAGGTGTGGATTCAAACTCAATCATTGTTTAATTAATGACCGGTCCTTATTGTTTTTATTTTGTACAGAAACAGTCTTGAAACTCACCCTTTGCTGTTCTACTTTCTGCTGAAGTCTGAACGCGCTTGGCTGGACTGAAACGGATAAAAAAAAATTTGAGCCAAGTTAATGACAATGTCCCAGGAATAAGGGCTAAGGAAGCAGGGGGTTATTCTGTTGTCTGATCCGCAATGGATCGTTTAGATCGTTTCAAAATAAAATGCAAGCTCAAACAATCCCATCCAAACTAAAATAGTTACTCCAGTCAGGTGCTGTAAAACGAATTTAACAATAAAACCGTACTTTGCTTGGTCTGGGAACCACACTCATGTAATGCTGGTCACAGATACCCTCCCTCCAGATCAGAACACGTGTGCCAAGTGTACCCAGCCTGCAGTCCCTGTACATCAGCTGTTGTTGGGATTATTAACCCCTGTATTATCAAGTCTTGGCAGTGATGCTCCCTCACTGCGTTACAAGCCAAATATAGCGACGAAGGCTCGACGTGGGTTGGACCACAGCTGGAGGGAGCAGCACGGTCCGATTGTGGTTGGATGAACAACGGAAAAGAAGGCTGTTCTTCCTTCTGCAGGACCAGCGCATGGCTGCCTTTCAACTACTTGTCAAAGAAATCACAGGCTCAGTGTAAGTTTCTCTGTGTGGATGACTGGACGGACACTTGTCCACTTGTCCAAGATACTCGGTCTCTTCAAGCATTGGCTGCAGCCCCTTCCTTCGGGCTTGGGTCAGCGCCATGCGGGACGGCTCAAAATTGTACTGTCAGTGCGTTTCTCAGAGGCAGGGCTGTGCCGCTACTAGGCCAGTCTCATCCAGGACCAGTGGGCCATGGTGAGGGTACAAACACGCACACATACACGACGTACAAAACAGCCACCCAGCACAACAGGAGAGAAATCAGCCAAGAATGTGTGTAATCATGCAGGTGTATAAAACCACACAGTGAGTATTTTTTTGGGTGGGGAGGAGTATTATTTTTCCGTTAACTTTTCTGAAGGGGAAGAAAAGCTGTAGCATGTGTTTCTTTCCTTCAGTGTCAAGCTCCTACCTGCTTGTATCGAAACATGTTCAATTTCAAGACCCTGAAGGGGAAAAGCATCCAGCGATGTCTCCTGTCAGAGACACTCTGACCATTGACTCTTCAGAGTTTACAGCGTATACTGCAGAGCGAACTGCAGACCCATGTGGAGAAACAAAATCACATCCTGTGAATCGCGGTCACACAACCGCGGTGTGGGACTACTTTTATTTCCCATTTTCCCACTATTCATATGAACCAGGATGGAGAACGATGTGGCACTCAATACCCAAGACGGCCCTCATGCAATAAATAGAAACGAGACAGCTGCATCTGGAAACGGCCGCTCTATAAGTAGCACAGTGGGTCTCGTGCAGGTTTGCAGAACAGCCGCACGTGTCTCTTATGTGGAACTGGGTTGGGCAACTACTACTCGCAAATCGCAAGAGGCACCAGGCCACGATCAACGGACCGTTGCACAGAGTGACATGTGGCTTATCAGGGGAAGGAAACTAAAATTACCGGCAGCTCGCCCACTTGGCATGAGTCCCCTTTAGTGAATTAAGTTTTATCTAATGACTGGCTGGTGCCATTGAGTCTCTCCTCTCTCGCATTTAATATCAAGTGGAAGAACAATAAATAAATGAGTGAGCAATCAGGGACATGCCCAGTCAAAGCCAAACAAAAAAACTTTGCTTTATTTGATTTACTTTTGTACATCTATATAGTCTCTGTGTATGAGAAGTGTGCTTTATTATGACGGGGTCTGCCAAACATGCAAGACAGACTTAAACCACAAGAGCAGGAAAAAAAAAAATTCAGAAGTTTTTAACAATACCCAACCACAGGTAACTGAATTCTGTTAACGGTTAAGAACCCAACGGCCAAAAAACTGGGAAGTACAGATCATCTGCCAGGTGCCATGAGGAAAACAAAGATTATTTTCTCGAATTTGCATTTTAAACTGCCTAAATGTTTTGAAAAAAAAAATAAAAATAAATACACTGACTGAGTTTGACTAATTTATGTGTATGAAAATATATTGGTATAAATTTACTGCAGAGTTTGTCACATGTATTCCTGGGCACATTTCCAGACAGTTTCGATAAAAGGAACAATATGATTAATAATTAATAAACAAGATCAGTTTTAAGGATTTTGCCCCACACTTCTGTCTTAACAATCCAGTGAAAACCCCCAAAACGGTCTAAATCGACAGGAAAATATATAATTAGTCCCGTCACGCCAGGTTTGTCATTTACATGTTATACAACAGTTTGAAAGTGTGGCTCCGGAGTGAAAAATGAAATGCAAAGCAAGGTGCTGGCATTTTTGTGGGCAGTGCCAACAAAGCATGGAAATCCTCCAGGTTTCTACTTGCAGACGTAACCTCTCTCTTGTACGGGTTCCAGGAATTCAGCTGGAAAGTTAGACTCAGACCCAGAGCTGCTTCAATGGATGTAAGCGTTCTTCAAGTGTTGTGAAAGGGCAGGCATTTCTGAAGTGGATATCTTTGATGCAAGAACACCTGTAGTAGTTGCTCGACCGTGAACTGCACCAGTAGAACCCTTTGTTTTGTCATTTCCCCCGTACTGTCCCGTATCAAACTTGAAATGTCTGTTGACAAATACGGACAATATATGGTTCTTATACAGGAAACTAGGATCAATTTCTTCCTCAAAGGCCGAGCAGCCCAGTTTAGTTTGCCCCTGAGGACACCGTTATAGTGCCCAGCCAGAGGTGGCAGAGGACTGAACCCAGACTGAAGGGATCCAAGACCAGGTCTCTGGTAATCATCTGCGCTCGCGAGGACTCGGGAATTTGGTCAGATTGGCTGGGACAATTGGGAGTGGAACTGGGCTGTTAAGAATAGGCACTGTGGCCCTTTGGCACCAGAGCGGCACAACCCCTGACAAAAAAAAAAAAAGGCTCTTACCTTCTTCTGAACATCTCGGCGAATATGCAGCCCACACTCCACAGGTCCACTGGTGTAGCGTAGCTGGACTGAAGCAGCACCTCGGGGGCTCGGTACCATAGTGTGACCACCTGCAAGATAGGCACGGTCCGTTAGAACCAGGGAATGGGAGGCAGCATGCCCAGATCAAAGTAAAACAGTCACAGGGATTCTTTGGGGCAGGGATTCCTGCAGCGAAAATCATGTCGTGTCTGTGGAAACCAATGCAATAAAAGCTCCCTATACATTACATATATATATATATATATATATATACACACACTCACCTAAAGGATTATTAGGAACACCATACTAATACTGTGTTTGACCCCCTTTCGCCTTCAGAACTGCCTTAATTCTACGTGGCATTGATTCAACAAGGTGCTGAAAGCATTCTTTAGAAATGTTGGCCCATATTGATAGGATAGCATCTTGCAGTTGATGGAGATTTGTGGGATGCACATCCAGGGCACGAAGCTCCCGTTCCACCACATCCCAAAGATGCTCTATTGGGTTGAGATCTGGTGACTGTGGGGGCCAGTTTAGTACAGTGAACTCATTGTCATGTTCAAGAAACCAATTTGAAATGATTCGACCTTTGTGACATGGTGCATTATCCTGCTGGAAGTAGCCATCAGAGGATGGGTACATGGTGGTCATAAAGGGATGGACATGGTCAGAAACAATGCTCAGGTAGGCCGTGGCATTTAAACGATGCCCAATTGGCACTAAGGGGCCTAAAGTGTGCCAAGAAAACATCCCCCACACCATTACACCACCACCACCAGCCTGCACAGTGGTAACAAGGCATGATGGATCCATGTTCTCATTCTGTTTACGCCAAATTCTGACTCTACCATCTGAATGTCTCAACAGAAATCGAGACTCATCAGACCAGGCAACATTTTTCCAGTCTTCAACTGTCCAATTTTGGTGAGCTTGTGCAAATTGTAGCCTCTTTTTCCTATTTGTAGTGGAGATGAGTGGTACCCGGTGGGGTCTTCTGCTGTTGTAGCCCATCCGCCTCAAGGTTGTACGTGTTGTGGCTTCACAAATGCTTTGCTGCATACCTCGGTTGTAACGAGTGGTTATTTCAGTCAAAGTTGCTCTTCTATCAGCTTGAATCAGTCGGCCCATTCTCCTCTGACCTCTAGCATCAACAAGGCATTTTCGCCCACAGGACTGCCGCATACTGGATGTTTTTCCCTTTTCACACCATTCTTTGTAAACCCTAGAAATGGTTGTGCGTGAAAATCCCAGTAACTGAGCAGATTGTGAAATACTCAGACTGGCCCGTCTGGCACCAACAACCATGCCACGCTCAAAATTGCTTAAATCACCTTTCTTTCCCATTCAGACATTCAGTTTGGAGTTCAGGAGATTGTCTTGACCAGGACCACACCCCTAAATGCATTGAAGCAACTGCCATGTGATTGGTTGGTTAGATAATTGCATTAATGAGAAATTGAACAGGTGTTCCTAATAATCCTTTAGGTGAGTGTATATATACATATATACACACACATTATATATATATATATATATATATATATATATATACACACACACACACACTACACACACACACACACATATGGTGCCTATAGAAAGTCACACTTTTTTTCATTGATCTTTTCGTTTACTTCAACGACACATCCTTCACCACATCTTCTGTGTTAAAAACAGATGCTAGAAATATATAGAAAAGGTCAAATGTATAGAAAATGTGTTTTCTGTTGCTTCACAGAGCAGTGTCCCCCCAGATGAGCAGGCTCTGCCTGATCTGAGATGCTCATCTGGGGACACACTGCTTCCCCTCTTTTAAGTCCACTGAAACCAGTAAACATCGAAACGTCCCACTGCTGGGTTCCCAGGCTGTGCAATACAAATATGCGGCTCTCAGTTTCTCAAAGCAGGATGATCTCGCGATTCATTTCGGCAAGGAGAGCTTTTATCAGCTTCATCTTCCGTGCCCGGGGGCTGTGCTATTAACGTCACCCTTCAGTTAGAGCTTTTCCTTTTTGCAGACTGAGAGAATCATTATTAATTATGATATTAATGGGAGCAGTGGCCTGAGGGCTTAAATGCAGCCCCGGTGCTTGACAGCTCCTAACCGTGTTCGTGGTGAATGCAGAAGGACGAAAACAAAAAAAGATTAATGGCTTTAAACGCTGCAGAGTTACATAACCTATGAAATCATATCTGGCAGGGCAGGGCTCGGGCCTTGCTCTTGGAACGCAGGGATCACACACATTTTCCGTAGCCAACCGGGGGAGGCTCCCGTCGGTGTCTGTATGTGCCCAGTTGACCAGGGTTTTTCCAACGCCGCTGAAAAAAAACACGTCCTCTGTCTCTGGGGGATTGGCCTGATGAAACTGCTCGGCACTTTTGGTCTTTAATTTCCAATTATAAATTTTTTTTTCTGTGCATACTGCTGTCTGTGTGGTACAGTCCGCTCTGACTGTTTCAGCAGAGCAGCAGTACTATGAGCTATTGCTAGCCTACGGACATGCGTTAGAGACGATAAATGTGATCAGCAGACTGCAGGGAGGCTGCAGAACTCTGTAGAACTGGTCTGCAGTGTCTGGCTCCGTCCTTGGCTGCTTTAGGGCTCTTTTCTTACCAGGGGAGGGTGTAGCAGGACTGGGAGGAGAGAGAGAGAGAGGCTGGAACAGCTGAATGTTTTGAACATGACACAGAAACAGTCTTATCTGCGCTGGCGGGGCTGTAACTCATCACTCTGGTGTCTCCGTCTGACACAGACTGTGCCGAGATGCTCCCCATCAAGCGAAGACCAACAGTCATTCCTGTCATGTGTCAGACTGATTTGCCAGTGTGAATGTTTACAGCCCTCCCATGTTGCTTCTGCAAGCGATCTCCAGTGGTTTATTAGCAATGTGCGTGTCTCGACAGCACAACCATCTCCATCGGTGCCAGGAATCAGCAGCAGGCCACTTCACATCACCTCAGCTCTGGCTGTCCGTACCGCACCAGCGCAGGACCCACAGACTGGCCCTCACTCAGGCAACACAAGTGTACTGATAAAGCCACCGCTCCCCAGGACTCTACATTTTACAAATACGGCACTCGAAAAACCTGCATGGAAACTAACACCTATGGAATAATAGATACTGTTTACATTTCTTCACAGGGGAGCCCAAAGAGCTCTTAAAAGCGGAATGTACTCTGCATACAGGAAAGCAGCATTGAGTTATTATTACTGCAGGGAAGACATCCAGATCGAACTCAGTGACCCAGTGCAAGTACGTGGATTCAGTCCAAGTGCTTCTCGTTGCCTAATGGAAGAGGAACTCCCTTCACTTTTCCCGGAGCAGCTCAAACACGAAGCTGGGTTCAGATGTGCGCACAGGCCAGCCACGCCGACAGCTCTGCAGTGTTTTTAACTCACGGTGCTTTTCTTTGTTTTTCTGTTGACTTTTATGCTATTAATAATAAACCTCACTGGTCATGTGATTTTCAGTATTACAGTAACTTCAATCATTACACAGAACTTGTTTTCTGACTAGGAAACATAAAACACAAGAAATACACAATCACACACACCCATGCACACACACAAACAGACATATGTAAGAGGTGCCTCCAAAAAGTCACAATCTCCTGGCCCAGTGGAGTGTAATGACTGATGACTGCTGAGGGCAGAAAACCCCACAATGCAACACTTTCTTCCTTCCTCTTCTATTTAAATGCCTTCTCATTCTATTGCCAGCACACTGTCTCAGCTTTAGGACCGATCTCTGTGCAATGATTGGACGACACTTTTTGACACCTACTGTGAGCTCATTGGCCGGTACAGAACAGACAGTGTGCAATACAGAACCCCCACCAGGGGGATTTTTTTTTATCCAGAACTTCAGAAATGATAAAAGGCAAGGTCATTTGACTATGAATGTTAAATGAGCATCCCCCTCGATTCACCAGTACTGATGTTGTATTATCTTTGTGGATCCCCTAACTGCTCATGGTGTCTCCGGGGAACTTGGAGACCTGTTTCCTGACATATTTGCATGAGGTAAACAAGCACAGACAAGTAAAACCTCAGAGCAGAGAGAGGTACCCAGGCTATCGACTGTAATTATCTAACAATAAACACTCAGCTATCGACTTCCAACACAGCAGCAAAAACATGCAAACGAGATGTTGGTCAAAACCACAGTCATGCTGCAAGTCTACGAAGGGTTCTCAAGAAAAATGTTCATACTTCGCTAGTGTAAAAAGTGTTTATGCCTATTTATAGACGCTGATTTTATATTTTCAAAGTTAACACTTTTTATTTCAGACTTCCTGGATAACTGGAAACACAGAGGAAGTTCTTCTGAATTAAGAACCTCGCCACTGACTTTGGTCTACCACGCCATGCGACACGAGTCTCGCTAGATGTGGTTGGCTCTCAGATCGGCCCTGTGAAAGATGTGAGCCACCCATTATTGGAACAGAAAAAGATTGCATAATTAATTGACAAAATATTGTCTTCATTCAACTGCTTTCAGGTACAATAATGGCAACAGACAGTAACAATCATTCAGACCAGAGCGTCCCTGTATTGCAATTAAAGACCAGAACCTATTTCCTCACTCATATCCCCTCCAGAATGGCAAATGACAATCAGAATATGGGCCTAATAGAACCTGTACATGTTTTAATTTTATTTTTTCATCTGAGAAGGATCCTACAGGGCCATTCATTATTTGTATTGTTGTTATGATGATGATGTTGTAGGAGTTAATATACTCTGAATACATCTAAATGATCTAATTAAGGGAAGATCAAGTTAATTCAGAAGTGAGGTAAACATTACGTCAGAGCAGTGAGGTCACAGCAGACTCCGTTACCAAGAGGAATTGATACAGTTACAATTGAGGGAATTTAAAGTGCAGGAATGAGTTCAGGTAAAATAGGGAGCAATGGGAGTGGAGGGGGGATTGCGGTGCCGCAGGCCTAGTCTGAACAGGTGTGTCTTGAGCAGGTGGTGCTGGGCGGTCAGGGGCCTCGGTGGACGAAGATTTGTTTTGGTTTTAGCTTGAAAAGAATGACAGACACAGACAGAGCAACAGATAGACGGTTGGCGCTGTGGTGCCAGAGTGATGTCAAAGAGTGTTATGGGGGTGGTGGGGGTGGGAGCCAGTGCCCTAAATGAACCCGTTACATAAAGATTCGGGAACATTGTGATGCCACAATAGAGTCTGTCACATCTGTCAGGTGACATTAGGGAATTAATTCCCTGTCTGTTCTTGCCGATTAATTTCAGTGGACCATGCAGTGCTTTTTAATAAACACTGGCAGGGCTCGGCGTTAACAAAGGAGCATTAAGTAAAGCATGTTCAAAATGTTTGCTCTAGCTACTGCAGACATGTATCAAAACACAGAACCACAGGGAGCCAAACCAGAACACGGTTCCTGCCAGCCATCTCTTCTCCAAAGAAAAAAAAAAAAACACAAACAGAAACAGATGATTTGCAGCGACCGTGCATGTCTGCTCACGTAACGCACGCTGAACACCCATGAGACAATTTGATTTTTTGTGGGCACAGAGTCAAAAGAACAAAGAGTTTACCTTCAGCGACTGGAGGACAGAGTAGAGCATCTCGATTTCTAGGAAACCCAGGCTGAGTTGTTAACAGGCAACACGTAGGTATATCCGCTAAGTCGGGGGAGCGTTAATAGAAGGCTGCACCACAAATCGAGCCGTGGTTATTTGCACACAAGAAAGAGACGGAAGTCAGGCTGCAATAGGTGTGCGTCGAGGTGCAGTGGAAATTCTCTGTAATCAGAAGTAGCACAGCACTTCTGTCATTCACATTTTTTAAGGCCCACTTTTGGGTTGAATTTCACTGCTTATAAAGTTTGTGTGAATTAAAAACAAAACACACACACCACCACCATCAGCCTATATTGATCCAATCTACAGTTTCTCTTTTCGTTATATATATATATATATAAATATATGAAGCATTAAATATACAGTTGCTAAAAACAAGAAGAAAGAAAGTTATGACTAGTGCTGTGCTGATATGACACAAGCAGAGACATTCTGGACTGAACTGAATCGTTCGGGCTGTTTTCTGCTTGATTCTGCAGATCCGCATCTCGGGCCGTGTTTACGGTCTGAGTCATCAGTTTTACACCAGTGCCGCATCGCATCATGTTACTCATGTGACAAATAAAGGCATGCAAAAGTAGCCTGGTTTTCAGTGATGCGCAAGACATTTGGGTTGGGGAAACAATAGCCCCTGTAACAGGAGATTTGAAAGCTTCTGGGTGGTTTTAAATGCACAATTAGGGGAGTTATGGATGCTTAATGCGCAGTAGGTCAAATTCAGGTGAAAAAATAATCAAACACACGTGACATTAAAAGTGAACAGTCGCAGGTTACATTAAGGTTTCAGGAAACCTCAAGCAGCTTACTGGCGCATGTTAATGTTGGTGCCACATTCTCGTACCTGTTTATTCTGGTTGTTCATTGGCATTACATCATCTTAAACCATGTTTGTTGATTAATGTTTTCAGCCTTCAAGTGACAAGGTTTAACAACTCCAGATTACGATTATGAAATGTTGATAAAGTAAGAAATGTAAGGAGATATTTTCCGCTAATTAGCAAAAGTATCTTCCAGATAAATCAATGCCTCTTCCTTTTCCAAATCCATCTAGTTATAAATTATTGAAATGTTTGAAATTCCATCAGCGGATATCTCATCTGACAACAACTCAAACGGAAGAAAGATTACCTTCCAAGCCGTCCAAGTAAAGTAAAAGTGTTATTTTTCAACACACTGCCAAAACCAAAAGCAACTGCAGGGAAAGATTCAATCTGTTGAAAATAATATGGAGTTTGATCAATGGAAAGAGAAGTTGTCTAGGCTGCATTGTGCAACAGACTCCTGGCCTTGATGGAACCTAAACTTGTTTCCCCGGCACCCCTCTCCCATGTGGGGCCCCCTTGTACTGATTTTAATTTCTGCACAAACACAGCATTGTCAGAAGGCCAGACTCGCAGGCAGGCAGGCCGGCCGGCAGGGATCTTCACCTCGCTGGAACGTGGACGCCTCGGCCAGTTCTCACGTCTGGGGCCACCGCAGGACAGGCTGCCACAGACACAGTAAAGCTAGTTAGTAATAACGGACAGATAAAGGAGTCCTGCCTGGCTTATGATTAAATGACCACATTCTGCACATTCCTTTCCGGTGAGAGAGCTGGCCCGCCGAGCTGCAGAGCGGCCGCCCTGCCACAACCGGATAAGCCAGTGTCCGGGCAGCACCTCACCTCTGGGATCGCCAGGGACCGGTGTTCAGACAAAACAAGTTCTGTTTTTCCCCTTCTTTTTTATTTTATTTGCTTGGGTTGCATAACAAAAAAATATAAGAGCAACACAAGCCATTAAGGATCCGCTCTGCTGCTGATGACATCTGGTCTTCTGCCAATGTTTACATTCTCTCTCCGGGAGGAAGTGAGGGATGAAAGGCCCTTTAAAGCACACACTGACATTGCATCTTGCTGGGGCAGTAGACTGCAACCGGCCACATCTTAAAGGGGCTTGTCCGCAGCCCTGGTTATACATCCGATTCGAGTGGGCCAACTGAGGGGCAGACAAGAATCAGACACATCTGACGACTGTGATCCCGACAAAATGAGCGGCGAATTTCACTGGACTGGTCATCTTAGAGGCTAGAGGCCCTGTGTGACTCAGAAATGGGGTCTGAACTGGAGTGTAACACGGCTACACTAGAGCAAACTACAGGTGACAATATAACACTGTATAATATAGTATCTGCTACGAATGGGTGGCACCAGACATATTGTGCCATGTGAGTTTCTTGAGAATCAAGACTGATACAACATGCCCGGCCCTCTGACTTTCTGAGCTGGAACTCATTCTGCGGACATCAGACACAACAGCATCATCTCGCCGAAGAGGAGCGAGTCTCCCCGGTCTGGGAATACACTCAACTGGGACTCAACTATGGATTCTGTTAATTCAGGACAGGGTGTGAAACAAGCTTTTGAAAAATCAATATTTATGCCAGTTTGATTTCAGACAAAACCATTTTTGGTTCGCTGTGCCATGTTCTGTATAAAATAAAGTTGTTTTTGCTCTTTTAAATCGTTGTGCTATTTGATACAAATCTGCAGTAATTGGAAACATCACACTGCAAAACACTTAACACTAGACTACTTACTATTATAAGATTCTTGTGGTTTTAATAAACATACTTATTTTGAAAATTGAAACCATTTTCTTTTGATATGATTAAAGTGAAAAAAAAACATGGAAAATATATTTCAAAATCAAAATCTACGTGTCATAATACTTCAGTAAAACGTTTTATTTTCTTCTGTGAGATCGTGTGAAATTAGCTTTTAGAGAAAATAAAATGAATTGTTAATTTCATACACATACAAATAAGAACAATAATAGGATTGAGTGTTTATCTTCTGACTCCAGGCAGACAATGACATTGTTTCAGATGGTAGATGTGAGCTAACAATGGAGGAATCATTTGTTCAACACAAGCATGCAACAATGACACAATCTGCTCTGCTTGGCCAGTAACGCACACAGGAAAATACACAGAGGATATATATATGTGATTATGTATATGTGTATACTTGTCTTTTGTAAAAGCACTGGGGCGGGCGTTTAGTCAGTCCTTAGTGCCTGGAGGACAGTTTGTATACAATGTCAGAAAAGGGAAATACTCGCTATTATCCCTGAAGTCATCCTTGTGCTGCTTGGTCTTCAGCTGGCTGTTGGCACAGACTTGCACTGTGGATATGAGCACACGGACAGAAAACGGAAGCAGTGTTTAAGCTCTCGACCAGGGATCAGTTCGCCTATAATACAGCTGGCCATATCTCACAGGCCCAACCACTTGTGTGTGGAAACGGGGATCTCCCCAAACTCTGCACAGCCAGCAGGTGACTGATCCCCTTCCCAATATTCGGTCCAGCGCAACGCCTTCCTTCGCCCGCGGTACCGAGAGCACGGTTCCATTGTGCGCCTGTGTCATGTTCTTGGACAAAGACTATATATATATATATATATATATATATATATATATATATAAATGATAACAATACAGCGGGGCCCAGCCAGAGGAAAGATATATGAAGTAACAACTGAGTGGAGGCATAAACAGTATACAGTTAAAAACTGCACAACTGCTGCCAAAGTATGCACAGTTGAAGGAATGTGACTTGGGGCCCTTACTCGGCGAACAAAGAGGGCTCAGTTTGCCTTTTTTTCCCCACCGCTACCACATCCGCGCATCATTAGCTGGAAAATTCCTGATATATGCTGTAATTTTTCTGCTTTACTTTTTTCTCCAGTACAGGCCAGGCTTTAAGATCCAGATGCCATTTTTCCCCCAATCAGTCCCTTACAGCCTGGCCCCCCGCCAAGGCGCATCAACAATTAACACAAGAACACAAACACGGCTCACTCCGTGGCGACTGGCAAGGGCTTGCAGGAAATACCAAATAAA
The DNA here is from genome assembly GCF_036373705.1 of Amia ocellicauda. NCBI lineage: Eukaryota > Metazoa > Chordata > Actinopteri > Amiiformes > Amiidae > Amia > Amia ocellicauda. The sequence continues at coordinate 20,628,143 of NC_089859.1, forward strand.
AAACTTTATTGTGCATTGTTTCGCCATTTTGTTCACCCCTGGGCCACCCTGCTTTTAGAATAATTTATACATGCATGCCTTATTTGGATTATGGAAGTGATAATTCAGCTTTCCCCAAATATGTCACGTGGCATCTCCGCCTTCTTTCGGCAGACCTCCCCCCCTTTAAAAAAAAAAAAAAAAAACCTTTCTTAGGAATGCAAGTAGATTGCATACGGTACCAGCACATTCTCTCTCTCTCACACACACACAGAGAAATCATTACAACAACAGTTACAATTTTATCCATGAGAATTGCATAAAACAGTCCCTGTGTCTGGGCCGTACAGTGAAACACACTGTACTGTATGAGATCATCAGCCCGAGACGCTTTATTTCACTTTCTTGTTGTTGCTGCATTCCCCCTGAATGGGCCGAGGAACAGTGTCGAGACAGGAGAACACAGTCACACCCAAACCACAATCCCCAGCCGCCCGCTATAATAACACAAACGGGGAATTCTAGCGAGGGGGTGGCGGTGGCAGCTACGGCAGGGGGCCCCGAGGGAGGTGGGGGTCCTGGCTCCGGCTAGCAGTCTCACTCACAGGGCCCAGGGTCTTGGACTGGGGCCCCTTACTAATGCTCCTGTCCTTCTTGCCCAATCTGCTCTACCTTTCCTCCACAGAGGTCGTATCAGACAAGTTGCTTCTCTGCCTACAGTCTTTCTTGAGCCCTCCTTTGAGGGGAGGCAACCGTCAGGTCTGAACCCCAAGGTGAAGACCCCCAGAGATTAACCTTCTCCTACAACAGTCTGTCGTCCGAGTTTTTGTGCGCCTCTCCTTTGCGCCTAATGATTTAATTTTTACATCTTATATTCTGCGAGGCGCTCTGTAGCAAGCTTGCGAAAGGCGCTATACCAAATAAACATCGATCGATTGATAGTCGCATAGTCGCCTTTCGCTGGCGGTGGGCCATGGCCATTGTGTCATCTTTCGTGTTGCAAGTAGAACACATGACTCACGCACACGGCATGCAAAAACCGAGCGCCTGTGCAAGTGCCATTGTTGTCCAATGCTAATCAAACCCTCTATCCAAGGGTACAAATGATAATGCATTTCCAGCAGCACCTCCAAACGTGCCATTCCCGTGCTTCCTCTCAAGGGATCTTTTGTGCTCTACTGTGAGAATCACGTTGACTGAGGCTTTGTTGCAGCAGTATTGAGCTTTTGAGGTGAGAATGACTGCTAACTGATCGCAATTAGAAAATCTATAGTTAGTGTTTAACACACATTGATTCTGTCATCACATAAATGCCGGGGAGGCCTGCGGTCGATACGTGTCCGCTTTTCCTTTGCCAGTCCAATAGAAATGAAATATTGATTATCTTATTGTGAGTATGAACTGTTTTACACCTTATTATATTTGCTCTATGAAGTATTGATCTACGGCTCCACGAAGACTTTCACCACCTGTGGTGCGGCGTTCGAGAGCTGGGCGTTTGCGTTTATCAATCGCAGCCACAGGTTAAATAACGTTGTGAGAACAGGATGTTCACACGCCGTGCAGCGACCGATCAGCGACTCTGCTGCAGTACACGAAACAGGCCAACATAGATATACATGTATGTATAGAAACTGCAGGTCATGGTGAAGGGATAAGAGCCCTGCAACACAGCTGTGGAAAACCATGTTTAATATTATAATCCCCTCACTCTGTCATTATTTTTCTCTTACCCATACAGGACAAATACAGGTTCAATCTGTGGTAGAAATGCATGCTCCTTTTATTTCAAAGACAGCAGAAATGAGGTAACCCCTGATTGGAACTTTTTGGTGTCACAAACCAAGACAAAACAATGATTATATGAAAATAAATGATGTTCATCTTTCAGGAGCTCAACTGAGTCAGTGATGATAACGGGGGGGTAATTTAGGGACTGACGAACCAGCTAGGCCTACACAGACACTGGGAGGGGAAAACACCCATTTAGATAGTTTCCACCAGCCTTCATTCAGCACAAACAGACAGAGATAAACTCGGTCCAAATACACGTCACTAAGGACTCACCCATCTACCCGGCTTGGGATGTCCCCAATTAAACTCTCTCATCTTGCAGAGTTGGGGAAGAAGCAGTGTTGCTGCTCTAAGGATTTCCAAAGGGTTAGAGACTAATTAAACCTGTTTTTCTTCAGCCTGGATCCTTTATACTGTATACACACCCTGACGTGTTACATCTGATTGACACAAACCTCTGCTGGTATTGTTGGCGTGTACTTTGCCTAAGAACATCTACTGGAATCAGGTAGATTGTTTCTGATGATGTGACGGACAGTTTGAGGTGATTGATCCTCAATGCTCATCTCTGTATTGTTGTTTTATTCCCCCAACACATTCAGGGCAACTTTCAGACCCCATGTAGTCTCAAAACTGCAGAATAAACAGCTGATCGTTGAATCGTTCACAGAGATTGCTCAAGGAGATAGGAAAGTAACATTCTGACAGTTGAGTGTCATAATAACAACTTGACAACAATAACCAAAATGTACAAGACCATCAGATTATATTGAAACTCTTTTGTCCGCCACCCTTCCTGTATAATAATAATAAATACAATATTTAAGCTATATGAAAAACATGTTGCCTTGTGATTTATTCAGTATAGAGGCTGTTAGACTCCACCCAGAATAACTGCCACCGAAGGCTCAGCAAACGCATAACATCGCTGGCAAGGCCCACAAACTCGCAGAACAGTTATGCGATGGTCTCTGCTCTACACTACGTGTGGATGCTTAACCACTATTGAGAAATACAAGAATTCTAGAGAAGCACAGTAACCAATTAATGAAACCACATCTTCTGCAGCTTCCTGAAGATACTAATATGTACTTGGTTTCCATACAAACAGAGCTCACGTGTCGTCGCTCACACTCACTACACTGCGAAAAAGAAAGAAAAAAACTGAACGACTATTTTACAATTCATCAAACATCAAATAAGCAAATTAAACTTTGCACTCTGGCACTGAAATGTGTCCAGGAGGTTTGTCCAAGTGAAATATCCAGGTTCATTAGTAACTGCAGTTGCACGAAGATCAAATGCACTCTAACAGGCTGAAAAACACCCAGGTATACATTGTCTTTATGATAAGTAAGCATTTTTGGTTTCACATCACAATGCATAACCAAACAGCTGACGTTTTCATCGGTTAGTGTACCATGTATGCAATTGTTTTTATTAAACAGCTCCTTGTGTTTCTGCTGAAAGCATCAGCATTATTTGGTCACCGAGACACTTCACTCTCGTTCAGTTTAGAATTCACCAACAGAGACAACCTTTGTGGAGACGGGCCATGTGCAGACACTGCTCTTCACAGCAAGGTCAGACTGTTTATTCTAGCCTAAATTCCTTCCCACTGTAAAAGGTAGTTTTAAATGCCACATTCCAGTACCGGTGCCAATGAGCCACTGAGGCATATTTTCCCACAAGAATCAAAACCGTTCTGTTACCCGGCATCCTCTCTGTGTGACTTTCACGGTCTTCCTGTGATGTCAAAGCAGTAGTTAGATTAACGTACAGAGCAACACCCTGCAGAGATACCACAGCGCTCTCAGCCACTGGAGACACCAGAGAGAGAGGAATGTGAGAAAGCACGAGCATGGCAATCCTGCAAAATATAAAAACCCTGTAACAACACTGCCCTGTGGTGTGGTCTGCTCTGCCATTCTCTGCACATTCCTCTCTTCAGCCATGCCCTACTGGACCAAGGCCAGCCAGGGCACGATGAAGACTCTCCCAGTTAGCGCACGATGGGGCGGCACCAAACACTTCTCCCGTCCTGGACAGGAGTCATCGGCTCTGTACCGTTTTTTAAAACCTGCAGTGAAGCACGAGAAAGACTTCCCCCTCCCTGCCACGGCACAGGCTGCTGGGCGGGTTTTTTGCCCATATGTTGCTGGACAAAAGAGGTTCAGGACAAGGAGACCCCAGTCATGATGAAACAATCGGCACCCGGGAAGACAATGGCTGACACTGGCCTGATCGGCAGGGCGATGCAAATCACTACTGCTGTGGGGGGAGTCCAATGGGTGGTCCATTAGCATTCTGGCACCTTTCCCCCCAGTGTAGGGCTAAGGGCTCAGGACAAGAGAGAGAGAGAGAGAGAGAGGGGGAGAGGGAGGAGACAGAGGGGGACAGTAGAGAGACAGAGAGAAAAAGAGAGGGAGAGGGGGACAGCAGAAAGCACAGTGTAAACCTTTACAACACCTCCTAACTATGTGTACGTAGACATATATATGTACTATACAGATGCATGGATATAGATATGGAAAACATCCGTTAAAGTAAAACATTGGTGTCATTTGTTCATGCAAAAAGGTGCCAAAAAAATGAGCAAAACCCCAATTTTAAAACAGGGGCAGCCCTTCAGTTTCTAGGCTTTGTGTTCATTCTGCAACCGAACTGAGAGGTTTCCAGAAAACCCTCTTAACAGTCAACGAGTAACTGTAGTTGACGTTTCTTTTTTAATCCCTCACTGTCAAAATGCAGTATTTGTGTTCTTATTTTAAACCAGGGCCATTCATTACAGCACACAAATGAATCATCTCTAGAAATGGCTACACCAGAAGCGTCTGCACGGCGGCCCGGAGCGTGCTGGCCGGGGGTCCGCTGCTCCTCGCGCAGCTCTCCCCCCCCCGGTGTCTCGGCTCGGGTCCCTTGGCTGACTGCAGACTGTGTCAGGAATTAGTCAGCTGCCTCAGACGGGGCTATTTTATGACTTCCTCCGATTTTTTGCGCGTTGGTATTGCTAATACACAGTGGGACTTCTAGGGGGATTTTGAAAGAACAATACCTGCGTTCCCTGTTCTGGGGGGGGGTTCTTATTCTTCTCTTTTCCTTTAAATAAAGGTGATAAGAAAATTCCACACGAGGAGAGTCAGCCGTGGGAGCTCGGATTGAGGTTTACTAGGCGTAGGGGATGTGTCCAACTGAGATTCGAGATTCTAGACCAGTGGCAGTGACAGTTCATCTGCTGAGGCTCAGCCCAGCCCGTCTGCGAACTGTAGTGAGAATCCAATCGACACATCTAAGAGGTGACTTAAGTTAGAGTGAATCTCTTCCCCGCTGTAGTGAATGGAGGTGAAATTCAATGCTGGAAGCCAGTGCTGAGCCTTCTAAGGCTGACTGTCTGCTCTGCAATTGCACCTGCTAAGCTGAAGCTGTGAATCGGGGTCAGAAAGGGCGCTGACAGATCAAAGGGTGAAGTCACATATCTTTTCTGGTTTTTAATTCTGGTTATTAGAAATATAATTACTAACTAAATGTCTCAGTTTCCTGCTTTCATTCTGACAAAACTTCTTATTAGTGACAAATGATCAAATTAACCTAAAAACTAATGATTTTCTACTAAACAAAAAGTAAAAACAAAACCCAAATCAATAGAATGGGTATTTTGAGTTCATAAGGGGTATCTAGAAAAGCTAATCTTCAATAACTGCGACGCTTAGCGGACGCACGCTCGGGGAAATTCACAGACACGGTGCGTGGTTCTTCCCCAGGAGAGAAAACAAAACCCGCTCAGCAGCTGAGAGCCTTCACCTGCGAGATGATCCACCTTCAAAAGGAAACCGACGAGCCGCATTGCTTTCCGCCCGTGAGGACGGCCTCGCGATCGCGGCTCTGTTGCTCATTCACAGCCAGACTCCTGACAGGGGCCGCCCGTCTCGCTTTACAATGCACATTCTTCACAGGCTCCTCTGGCCACATCTCGGCGCAGCTCCTTTCACCCCCGTCCCCCGGGACTGGGACGCATTTCACAGCAGCAACCTGCCACTCTCATAGACTGAGCAGGGGGAATACACAGCCTTTCAGGGCTCCCGCATAAAAAAAAAAAAAAAAAAAAAATACATTTCACCGCCCGGACGGGAGCCTCTTGCTTTGATATCTGCCGAGCCGCCCTGACCCAGGCAGGTGAGAGAGAAAGAGAGAGCGAGAGACAGAGAGAGAGAGAAAAAGGGGGAAAGAGGGAGATCAGGTTTTCGGAGGAAGGCCCTCTAGCAGGTCTTTTGTCCCTGATGAACAGACCCTTTGTTCTGAGGAAATGTGGGAGCTGTAGCATTTTAAACGCTCAAGAGCGGTTCCTCCGATGAAAATGCGACAGGCTGTTATTCTGAGGAAGCAAATGCTTCACGACACGAGCCCACACAGTCACAGGGAGAAAAACAACAACTTTAACTCCAGGCGTTCCCAAAATCCCTGTACTGCCCAGAACTGAGATCAAGTACAAAACACGGACGCTACGATATCCACAGGACCGCGTCACTCCTTCAGAGGTAGCCCAGCAAGACCCCCAATCCCCCGGGACACAGACAAACCAAAAGGAAGGAACCCCCCGTACTCACCACGGATGTGAGGGCCATCTGGAAGCTGTATATCCGCGCCAGGCCGAAGTCAGCCAGTTTGATCTGCCCGCCGCTGGTGACCAGGATGTTCTGTGGCTTCAGGTCGCGGTGGACGACGCGGTGAGAGTGCAGGAAGTCCAGACCCTGCAGCAGCTGAAACATCATGTCCTAGAAGCACAGACGGAGAGAGAAGAGGTGGTGAAACAAACACACAAATAAAAGCACTGATGAACGGCACGGGATGAGGAGTATCGAGTCTGTGCAATATCCTCTGAGAATGCGTCCGAATTATTATACATTATGAAGAGTATTGAAAAGGAAACCGACTGAAGAGGACAGATGCTTTTAAAATGGAGAACAGAAAATGGAGTCTCTCAGACAGGGGTCTCGATCATTGTGTTTGTGAGAACAGCGGCCGTTTAATCTCGTCTCCAGTCTGGACACCGTTCCCGCCTGAGGTGATGTCAAGACTTCCAGTGCCCTGATCGTGTCGATGCCTCAGGAATGGATTTTCTGCAATTCAAAAGGTGAAACTTGACTCGAGAGCTCTGGCCGAACCTCAGTGAGTTTACTCGGATTCCTGGAGTGTTTAAATTCACTTGGCTGAGGGAACGATGGCCTGGCCTTGTGGATGAAGCATTGCAAACCCCGACCCCACCGTGTGGAATAGCCAGGGAGTTTGCTGCGGAGGTGGAGGGTTGTGAAGCAATGAATGCTGGGAAAGCAGGGTTTGAGCCCCATATAAGCGTGTTGTGGGCGGGACTAGAGTCCAAATAGCTCATGTGCAGCAATGCGAAGAGAACAGTTGTGTATTTCTGAAGGAAACTTGACAAATCACACAGTAAAGCTCTCTTTCCAGCTTTATCAATATTGTTATATGAACTTGCCATTCCCGTTTACCTCGGGATAAAGCTACCAGCTAACAAGCCTGTCTAAACTTGTAAGTAATCTGTACCAGTTTCTCTTGCAAAGGCAGCAGCTGAGCAGATTTCGTATGGATCGTAGAAAGCAGGGATCTAAAATTGTACCTTAAAATTAATGACCAATGACTTTATTTTAAAGCTTTCTAACAGCAGGCTGAGGAAACTCAATCTACTGGCTGCTTTCGGTGAAACTGAAGGCAGAAGTGCTAATAACCCGACTGAGGGCTGGTCCCACATCTGATACGAGAGAGAGAGAGAGGGGTGGAGGAGGAGAGAGAGAGAGAGAGAACACTCTGACACTTAGCCAGATGGAAGGAGGTTTTATTTTCAGTATCAAACATAAATCACAACAGAAAATATCCCTAAAAAGTTCCCTTTGTTTCTGGTGTTTTTTTCAGTAGGTTCCCACTCTTTATTGTCCCAGGCACACTTGTGAGAGGAGGGGGGGTTTCCAATACATCTCAAGGTTATAGATGAAGAAAGCCTTTCTGCAACACGCAGCTCAGCGAGGTTTTCCCTCCACTCTGTTTATTCCTGCACAACCTACTAAAGCAGCTCCATCTCCCCCACACACACACACGAGTTAGTAACAGCTTCTACAAATCTGGTTTATACGTTATTGCTTGACACCACTCTCTTCCCTCTTTGAGCCCTACCAGCCATTGTTCCCAATTGTCACGGGTCGGGCTGGCTGTTTTGACAGAGAGCACTCTGGGATGACCGATTCTGCCCAATCACAATCCATTTTCTGCCCATAGGGAAAACGTGTCCAGATCTCGCTCTTTGAAACCGTTTGGGTTTCACCTCCAGCCACCACATTCTCAGAAGATGTCATCATGCAAGAATTTCCCCACACTGGTAGTATAGGCGCGTTTCCTTGTATTGTAACGAACCGATTCCGATCTTGTCACAGCTTCGAGCGCTCGAGTCATTTCTTCAGACGGGAGCAGTTTTCACAACCACCAGGCCCCCACATCTGTCCAGGAGATAAGTCCAGCACAGCCTTTCATATCACCTCAACCTGACTGTTCAATTGAAACAGGCCGCAAACTCAGCACATGCTAGGAGTCAGTTGAAATATCACATTAAGCCTTGATAAGGTATCGTTTTCTCACATTCATTTAGCTCTTAACATTAATGTAACTAAATGGACTTTAATCCTGCAATTAAGAGGAAAGAACTCAAAAGAAAAAAGTGAAGACATATCTAAGTAGCCTATACTTTTTATATTACATCCTGACTGAAGAGTCTAAGGTTCAATCTCAAAGGGTCCAGGAGTTCATGACAAGCTTGGTGTTAGTGGCCACCCCCCCTTATTTTGATCAGACTCTGATCTTGTTTAATTAAATGTTGTTCTGCTGTGTGCCTGATGCCCCACTACGGTGAAGGGAAAATGCCTTCACTAACTATCAGTATCCTCCGATTTCCTTCTGGTTTTACCTGGTTCCTGACCCATGATCGCTCCATCTAATTAATTAAAGGAAATAAGCCATTGGAATAACAATACCACACTCAATTCTGCGCATATTTGTCTTCATTGTTTTGGCATTTATTTATTCTTTCCAGTATCGTGTCCAATTGGTACACAATACATCTGTAACAGGAAACATGACAAACTGCTTTTTTTGGTCAAACCTCCACAGGCTGGAGAAAAACACAAAAACAGCGACCGCAAAGCAGACGCCCCAGACTCGTTTGGATCTGGACAGTTAACTGTAACCGTGGCACACCTCTTTGTCTCAGCCCCCTCCCACCCAAAAGAGAAAAAAAGAAGAAACAAGCAGCAGCTCGGAGAAGGAGATAAGAGTCCCCCGACAGCGGGAGTGCGACAGATGTTGATAGATGACACTGTGGCCAGCAGGAAAAGGGCTGTGAGGGAGAAGCTTGGGGCCCTGCCCTCCTCGGGCCGCCCGTGCTTGGTGGTTAATTGGATCCACTTGTTCTAGTGTGGCCCGTGTGGGGCGACATCTGGAGGGGGACGTAGGGATGCCCCCAGCAAGTCTTAAAAAAAAAAAAAAAGAAAAGAAAAGAAAAAAGAAGCGACTCGAGAGACTCAACGGCCATTTCCTCTGGCGCAGCTTGCACAAGAGCCTGTGACAGGGGTGGGGGGGCGAGAGTTAACGACGGTGGTGGTGGTGCAGCGGGGGGGGCGCTGACCGAGCAGAAGGGGCTGTGCTTTCTGCTGTTACCGCTTCAATTGCTCTGACATTGGCCTCAGCCAGCCGGCCTGGCCTCCCTGCCAAGACCTCACAAGGAACGTGGCGGGGGGGCCGCCACTCCATTCACTAACAAGCCAGCTGGTCAGTGATTAGAAACACTGAGACAATGCCCTGCACACTCATCCAGAAAACACGGGCGGACGGCGCTGCTCTGGCGCTGGGGATGGGCGGACAATGCTGCGGACGACAGCCTCTGGAAACGTGTGCTGGAGAGGCAGCATCCGAACAAAACCAAGACTTCTTACATTTATTCATTTAGTCTGTATTATTTATTTATAAGGTCTATCCACTTTCAAATCTGCCAGAACAGTCGAAGTTAATGAACCTCCTCTCACTTTTCTTCACTGGAAAATACCCCTTTTTCCATTTCCTCCGATTTCTTCTGTTGATTTAGATTTTTTTTCCCCTCTGTAAAGACCACTACCCTTCCTCTTCTTCTCATAATTGGACCTAACTTGACAAACAAGGCGCTTAAAAAAAAACAAAAAAAAAAACGATGTGTATGAAAACTCCCTTGCTCTGGGGTGTCATAGCCCATGCGTTTGAGACAAAGAGACTTGAAAAGGATGCGAGTGTCCCCCCTCAGTCCCTGCGTGGATAACTGTGCACAAATGTGTTTCTGAAGGGGTATTAACATCGTGAAAGGCAAAACCCAGTGACACTACACAACTCAGGGCCTTTCAGAGGAAGTATTACAGCTGTGTGTAGGGGCAGAGCATCCCCAGATAACGAGGACTGGAGCACAGCTCGGACCAAAAGCTTTGTATTTCCATAACTCCCACATTCCCCAGATGGCTACAGTGCTGCACCCTTGCAAGTTTAACTTTATCCATCCCATGAAATGTAGAAGTACGAGCTGTGTTTCAGCCCCCAGAGGAGAACATAGACCTCTGGTGAGATGACAGGACCCAGACCAAACCACCACACACACACACACACACACACACGCACAGAGAAGCATGGTCAATCGCCCTGGTTTGGGATCTGATCTGACAGCAGGTTCTCATGGTCTTTCTTTTTCTTCGGGCATTTAGAGGATCAGTAAAGCAATAAAGCTGCTACCCGGATCACAACAGTTGGAGCTGAACAAAAAAACAAACAAACCAACCAACAAACAAATCGACCGACCGACCCGGCTTCATGGGACACCACCCGAGCTGGCCCCAAGGTAGCCAATAAAACAACACTACAAAGCAGCCCAGGCCTTCTTGCCGAGCAGCGTCCTTTATGATGTAAATACGCGAGGAGCCTCGGCATTGTCGAATGCAGCCTGGCATACTGCGGGACATCTGCCTGTGAAGGTTTGTGTAATTCTCTCCCTATGCTTCATTAACCTCCGCATTGTGCCCGGGAGACGCGAGTCTGTGGCCTGTAGGCTGGGCCGGCCAGTCACACTCCCAGGGATGGAGAAAACGGTTGATGTCTTTCCAGCTCATTTAATTCGCTGGCCTCCTTTCAACGGTCGCCACGCGGTGGGTCCGGACGGGTCCTCCTCGGCCTGGTGTCCCCGGGAGGAGAAGGAGCCGAGGTTGTTAATGAGCTGCTTTGAGTCTCGCACTAATCAGTCTGTCAGAGTTGTGTCACGGCCAGTTAGGACTTTAGTGCGATTCTGAAATTGTGATTGAAACTGTCGGAAAAGGAGATTTTTAAACTTTAAACTTTCTTCTGTTTTTTTTTCCTGTCTGTGAGATAAATAAAAGTGCACAACTTTCTGGTACAAAGGCTGTCGCAGGGGTCTCTTTCAAAATGAAATTGCGGTCGTAAAAACTTCTAGAGTAAAATAAACTAAAACAGTTTAGAAATGTTTAGTTTGTTTGGTTTTAGTCAGTTCCTTTGCCCTGATTTCTTCATGCTTCACACTTGTCAATAAATGCATTTATGTCACAATAAAATGCGCACTTTCTGCTTTTTCATACAAGGCATAACTGATGAAGGAGAGTGAAGTTCCGAAAATGTGTTTTTACTTCTTTTAACGAAAGCATGATGAATAATTAAAACTAATCCTCTACAAAAACAAAAAACCTGTTAGCAATGTACAATTTGGCACATTTTTCTCTCTTCTTAAATGATGGTGAAGATGTTGCTGAGAAAGACAGTTTCATCTTTCAAACACACATAGATAACATAAAAAGGCAACATCAGCTCTTTCTCCGATCCCTTATATGGTACAGACAACACTCGTCCCCTGGGATGATGTGAAGGAATTGTGATAGAAGGGTTTCATAGCAATACAAAAAAAGTGTGTTCAGAGACGTTCTACAATGCGGCCCCTCGTCCGCCAGACCCCCCCCCCCCCCCCCCCCATCGAGGGCAGGTCAGCGCTATGACTGGACTTTTCAAACCCCTCTCTGGAAACACAGTCTAGTTTTCATCCTCACATATATTTATATTTGATTATATTTTAAAAAGTGACACTTTAGCGAATTAATACATTTCTTATTTGGCGGTGCTTTTTCACGATCATTACAGTACTAGTATTTCCACACCATGACCGATCTAGACCCAACGGTCATATCTCAACAGAGTCGCAGGAGCCTGAAATAGCTCTACATTCACTCTCGGCACTTGTGAGGTGCTTTCGCTACATGAATTACTGCTCAAGGCGTGACAGTGATTCAGTCATAGGCCACGTGTGCTGGACATCCCTGGCAGAGCTGTCAAGAAATGATTCACAACCTTCTTCTGCGATTCACCTAGTTTTACAGGCCGACACTGAACAGCAAGCCGAGGATCTGGACTGGACTGGGACCGGTCTGGTTCATATGGATTTCAGATTCATTTTGTACCCAATTGGAGGTGCAGAAACAAAACAGAAGCCTCTCTCTCCATTGGACAGTTTCCTCCTAAAACAACGACTAAGGGATATAATAACTCACACCAAAGACCGAGTGTGCTGCAATATCTTTGTGGCAAAGTACCTAAAGATATCTTTCCCCCTGAAAAAAGGACTCCTCTTTAGTCTTTTATTGTACTATTGGAGTGGGTGCATTAGATTTATAGCACAATGACGTGACTCTCGATCCAGAGTCCAGCTCACACAGCGGGCACAGCACAGCGACAGAGCCCAGCTCCATCAGCACTGTGTAGGGAAAGCAGATCTGCAACCACAGCCACAAAAAAACGAAAGCGGCGTTGCTGAAATAACAAGGAATGTTTAAAGAGCAGCATGCCATCTCAACGCCAGCTCAGCCCGCAGCCTTTCCGTGGAAAAGCCTGGGTGTCCTCTGAATGCAGAGACCGGCTCATCTGCTTCCGTAAACTGATACGCCAACAGCTTTTAAAATCCAGTCAACTTGGAACATCATAAGGGAAACACCCGCATCTCTGTGGACGATGTGACGTCCACAGAGACGCGGGTGCTTCACTCGGACACACAGCATGAGCCTTACACACCATACGGCTTCCCTCCCCAAAAAACAGCTCTGGTAACAGCCCTGAATTATTTCACAAAAACGATTAAGATAACATCACAGCTTGTAAAAGCTGACAAACAACTGCCTTCACCATAGAAACTACAGGCTCGCCAGCCTGCCACAAAAACAATGCATTTTGTTCAAGAAACATCTGCCACGCACTGCGGTGCCCCGAAGAGAAGAGGAAGTAAGACCTTGGAGAAATAGGAAAGGACTACTGGGGCCAGATAAAAATAACGGGACACTCAGAGATATTTCTTATTGTTGGTAAAAATAAAACTAACTATAAAAAACTGTCTCTGTGGGCAGTGAACCACATTCATTGCCATTCCAAGAAAATGAATAACACCTGCATCACCACATCACACAAAAAACATTCACAATGGAAATAAGCAGTTATCAGCGTGCGTTTAGTAATGGGGGGTTTGGTCGTTATTTTCAAAAGCCTGATCACATAATTTGTGCTTTTCTTTTTAAATGAATTAACATGAACTCATTTTTCTTCCTTTCCTCACCTTGGTACGGTAAATATTTTAGTATTAAGGTGAGAAAGTGCAGCAATCCAAGGTACCTTAATGGTTTCTGCAGGTACGCCTGGCTTGGGGATTTTCTCCAAGTACGTGGTCAAATCCTGATCCACGTGCTCGAACACCAGCGTCAGTCGTGTCTCCCGGTCGGTCCTGGACACGGTGCAGACGTCGAAGAGCCTGGGGAGAGAGCGGGGGGGACACAGTCAGCCAGAGGGAGGGAGGGAACATGGTGCTGAAAGCTATGAAACCAACCGAGCAACTGTCAATCGGCCACCCCCTCCCCGGAGCTGTTCCCACTGTGAAAGAGGTGACAAAAAACATAGCTGCACTAGTTTAATCTTGTATCTCTGCGATTTCCCATCCCCCCCTGAGAAGCCCATTGCCCACCGTCTCACTCACACACAGATCTCAATCACAGGTCAGCGGATACCAGATGCTCCACAATGTCACTCTATTCAAGCATTTTTTTTTTTTGTCCTAGTTATTGATTGAAAAACTGCCTGGTAGAAGCTAATACAATAATCAAAATGACCAACCAGTAATCACAACGGTGGACTGACCACCATGAATGAACGAACAAATCTAAAGAGGGTTAATCGCGTGAACAGATGCTAATTTATTTCATTAATGACAGACGTTGATTCAAAAATGTTTACCAGCTCTGTAACGTTCTGCTGAAGCCATGAGATCTGGCGCTTTTCTATTTTCTGACACACACACACACACACACACACATACATATTTGGAAACATCTTGCTGAGGCCTTCATACAGCAGTGGATCAATATTGGCTTATGGTTTTGCTGATGGTTTAGATTAATATAACACTAATTTAAAATATATGAGGTTTACACAAGCCTTACATAAGTAACAACACCTCTGAACATTGCCTGTGAAAAGGGCAGTTTTGGAATGGTATTTGTGTGGTATTTGGGGTTTGCATTATTGAATATAATCAATCAGTCCTCCTCCCAAGGACGACTAACACCTCTGCCTGGTGTGAGAACAGTTCAGGTTAACTTGACCGAACACCCGCTTAATCAGCTGCCCGGCAGGCCGTGTGGGGAGTCACTAATCTTAGAAAACAGCAAGGAAAGGACCACAATGAACTCAAATAAGACGACGAAAGGTGGACTTTCAAAATACACCTTAAATTTAATTAATCGCTGTTTCATCCAAGAAAACATGTATGATCATATTACTGGGGCCTAATGGCGGAAGGAGGCTATGGAGGCTCCAACAGACCTCGTCCACACTGTGCCGTCACGCTATGCTTTCTTCTCGTGGTTGCTGGAAGATCTCCAAAGTATAATACCTCCTCCTATCCAGGACTTCAAGTACTAACCCATTTCCGAAGCAAGCCAAGGATCTATGGACTAGGGCTGTGCAGGGCTGCTACGGTAAATAGAGGCGAAAGAAATAGGCAATTTCACTTGACACCAGGAGTTGGCCATCCGTGAAATTCTGAAAAAGCGCCGGGTAGAAGCTAATAAAAAAAGCTTAATCACAATGGTTGAATGACAAACATGCTCTCGGCAGGATATCAAAGAGCAGCGAGAAAACAAAACAAAAAACATTCCTGGGACGACTCCATGGTAACCAGGGCCAGCCCCCCGGCGCACCGTGGCGGGGCAGCATCCCGGAGACACGGGGATGTTTGCTAAAGAAGGCAAGCGAAAACAACTTGTCACAAGGAGCTTCCCCTGATCTCGCACACTCTGAGACAGCGGAGTTATTCAGCAGCTATCTGCAGACATGTCAGCCGTCTGCATTTGGGGTCGATAGAGGCGGCAATGAAAGGCACAAGTCCCATTGTTTTTAAAAATTCTCTACAGCGTCATTTCACACGTTTACCGAGAGGAATATTTTGCTCAAGGTCCTTTTTATTTCATGCTTAAAAAACAAACGGCTCACTTGTTACACGTGTCATTCTTAAGAAAATAAGCCCCACTGACTGGCTCTAATGTGTCAAGGTCTACAGAAAGCATTGAAACCAAGCAACAGAATAACAGATGTGTGGCACCGAGTGTAGGCGCAAAATAAGACCCTTGACTCCCCAGTTATTCTGGAATAGCAGACGGTCCACATATGGATTTAATAATCCTTCATTGGAAACATCCTAGGATTGTCTGCACTTTAAAGAAGACTCTCCACATATCATAGCTTGTATATGATACGAAATAGATCTCCGACTCTACGCCAAAGTCCTAAAATATTCAATTGGGTTGTTTTTTTCTGCTCCAATGTGTCAGAGGCTGTAGTGTATAAAGGTATTCCTACAAAGTACAGTTTACTGCAGTGGGTTTCAAAACAGTTGCTGGTCTACATCTCCACAGCACTGCTCCACTGGACACAGACGTGGCGGGACCAAATGCATGGGATATGCAACAGCAACGGATAAATCCAGTTTGCAGTGCAGGTGATATATGCCTGTCCTTCAAAAGCTGGCAGTTTAGGACACCAGCGGAGGCAGAAGGTCTTCTGCACTTCAAGCACTTCAAGCATCACTAGCTGAAAACAAGGCCTGGTGTGATTAGCTCAATAAGGCCATTAGGAGACAGGACCCAAGGCTGCTCTACAATCTGTCCAAAGACAAGGCTGGATACCTGTTCATGCTGATAGTCCTTGGTGATGTCAACCGCTATCTGAAGGGAACACTCCACCCTTGGGTGTTGGCCCTTTGAAGTCCGAGGAGCTCGTTCTCCCGATAGATTATCTGTGTGTTCAACTCGGTGTGCAAGGCTGACTGGAGCGATCCGTGATCCATACGCCATGGGAAGCTCATTGAGATAGTTAATGTGCGTCTATACTGACACAGAAGGGCAGGGCGGCACAGCAGTCGGACAGAGACACGGGAGGCGGGACAGGCAGGTCACACAAGGCACTCAAAGGCCTGGTGTACAGACTGTGGACATTGCGACAAACATGAAACGACAGCAAGTGGGCAACAATCGATGTTCGAAAGCCTTTGCTTGAGCCTTTTCTGTGTAACGGCAGTAACTCACAGACCACACGCACTGGGAGAAGATACAAGCCCCTCTGATTTAAAACACCTGTTTCTCTCTCTCTCCCTCTCTCTCGCTGCTCTGGTGCCAAGAGGATTTCTGGAGAGCGGGAACGGAGATGCTCTTCACTGGCTGCGCAGATGGACTGAAGCGCACGGACAAGTGTGTCAGTGTCCCGTCGGCCGCAGACACAGACTGTAAGCCAACTGCCAGCATCCCCAGGGTCAGGATTCAAATGGGGTATTGCATCCAAAGCCCCCAGATGCCAGGCTATTATCAGAGCAGATGGCGGACCCAGCCAGTCATCATTTCGGAGACCGCTGTCCAGTTCAATGGGTCACCGGTCGGTCCCCTTTAAAACAACTCCAGCTCCATTTCCCTCTGCTTTGGCCCTTATGGGTTCTACAAAATTACCTCAATATCTTGGAGGCAATCCAGTGACTTAAGGGTGAAGATGCTCTTTGATATTTAGGTTATTCAATACTTCAAGGTTTTTTTCTTATGCAACTGGGCCAACTGGCTCAACCACCCTGCCCTGCCTAACTATCATGAAGTAATCTAATAAATAAATGAACAGGAATAAACTGTCCATGGAGAAAATAGAATAAAACGTAAAGTCTTGCTGTGACTGAGTGTGCCAGGCCAGAACAGCGGGATTATTTGAGGGTGTGAGAAGATGACACGCATGTAGAATGACACCACACCACACGGTCACAACAAGTCTCACCGCACAGCCGGACACAAACAGACAGACGACGTTCAAGACTGCGTTCCCAGTCATTCGTTTATTAGAATGAGACTGTAAGTCACTTATCATGGCTAGAGCAAATCGCACAAACAGCCTCTTTCAGCCTGCATTACTGTAGGTGGTAATAATTCAAGGCCGGACATCCTGAAGGACAGATCTGTAAGTCTTTCCAAAGCCTTCAGAAACCACTGGTATATTTTTAGCAACAGCTTTACAGTGACAGACTGCAGTTCTTAAAACTGGAGAGAAAACGACCATTTAAAGCTTCATATATATTATAGATAATGTTCTAGACTTTGGACTGGGAAGAAAAAGTAAAAGTAATCAAGATAAACGGAGCTTATTTTAACACCTTACGATTTTCTGAAGACATTGTCATATTTGCAAAGACACCGTCAATTTCAAGAACTCTTGGATGCAAGAAAACTGGCCTAAAAATGAACCGAACTAAAAGCAAAGTCATGTTTAACTGCTTTGTGAAAGCAAAGAATATAAGTAGATCAAAAGATACTGGAATAAAACAGCAAAGCATTGCAAGGATCTCCACAGTTGCCTGAAGAGAGAAGTACTTGACCAGTGCAGACTTTCAGTGCTTTCTTACGGATCTGAAACCTGGTCACTAAATGCAAAAATGTTACAGAAACTGCGGACAACCCACAGAAGCATGGAGAAATACGTGTCAAAAACAATGTCACTGAAAGAGTGAAAAATGTTAAAATGAGACTCATTGCCAGAAGACCATATGAAAGGCCAATGACGTTCCTGCCCTCTAATCCATTCATTTCCTCTTCTGTCCGGACTAGTGTCCCAGTCCCTGCCGATGACATAACATGATGCTGCCCCACCAGGCTTCACACTGAAACATTACATTGGGTTTACAATTTGGTTTCGTCAGACCATAAAACAGTTACCCACATGGCCACAGAGTGTTTCAGGGGGGCTTTCTTGAGTAATGGCTTCCTTCTTCCACCCTACCATACAGGCAACATCTGTGCAGCGCAGGGATATTGTTGTCACACTTTGACCAGTCTTGGCCATGGAGGCCTGTAGCTCTTGTACAGTTGCCATTGGCCTCTCAGTCACCTCTCTGATTAGCCTCCTTCTTGCTCGGTCATCCAGTTTGGAGGGACGGCCTGATCTTGGCAGGGTCTTGGTGGTGCCAAACACCTTCCACTCCACAATAATCATCATTTTGGCTGTGCTCCAGGGGATATTCAAGAGCTTACAATCTTTTTTATACTCATCCCCTGATCCGTGTCTTTCAACCTGGAGTTGGTTTTGAAAGCTGCTTGATGCTCATGGTTGAGTCTTTGCTTTTCACAACCCAGCAGAGGAGCTACAAGAACTGCTGAATTTATCCTGAAATCATGTGAATCTCTACAATTTCACATAGGTGGAGCCACTGAACTTGGTGTGTGATTTTTGAAGGCGATTGGCCACACCTGAGCTAATTTAGGATTGCGATTACAAGGGGGGTGGACACATATCCAAGCTCTTTCAGTTTTATATTTTAATGAACTGTCTACAAATTTCTAGAATATCTTTTTCACTTGGAAGTTGTTGGGCAGGATGTGGAGATAAATTAAAAAAAAACATGTATTTTACTGCATTTTAAAATAATGTCTGGCTTCCCTAATCAGACTCTGTGCTCGTTAACAGGAACAGGCGAAATGAGTGTGACTGTGGCTGAAATGAAGACATCAGGGGAACAGACAAAGTCCCCATCTCCCACTTCTGCCAAATGCAGAGAAAACCCTTTGAATGAAGCAATGATTGAGGTGGTTTCTCTAATGAAATTTAAACAGCCAAATCCTCTTTCAAAAGGTGACTTTCTCTGTTCTGCAGCTGTATGCAAACAGCCCCCCAAATGAGACTAAAATTACCAGCAACACAAAAAGAAGCCCTTTCCTTACATTACAGGGCGCTTTTTGCATCACAAAAGTGTCGCGGAGAAGACAAAGACACACGGACACTTCAGAGAACCAGCTATAAATACTGTAGGCCCAAAAAAAAAAAAAAAAAAAACTAAACTTTCCCAATATCAATTGACTTCTCAAGGGAAATTCCCCCAAACTAGCACTGTGCAAACTAAATTATTACTTTGGTGCCATTTGGTTTCTTGTGTGCAGCCTTGATAAGAGAAATGAGTTGACAGGGGTTTCTCATCACACTGTGGGAAAGTAGGAGGGCAGACATTTTCATTTTGTATATCACTTCCTGAGCTACAAAAGGCATTTACCCAAACTACTTTCCATATAATGGTATGTATAAAATATCACAGAGACAAAAGTGCAGTGACATGGGACAGACTGAAGACAGTTTAAGATGCTTTTCCAGGCACGCATTAATGAGAAAATCTAGCAGTTATATCAATGCATGTGAACAAGTAATCAAATGTGCCTACAATGGTTATATGACGATTCATCTAATATTAAATCACATCATTAAAAAGGATATTATTCATCATAAGAGCATAGCTATAACCAATTAAAAATAAGCATTTGGAAAACTGGCAAAGCACTGACGACTTTACTGCCACACTTTCAATCCATACAACATTACAACGGAACAGCGCAGATCACAAAGCCATGTATTTATTCTAAATGTTAAAAACATATTGTAGAAATTAACCACAGCATGAATTGTAATATATTAAAAACTATAAAATAAATAAATTACGGACTAAAATGTATTTTGTACAAATGTGATATTGGAACAATTGTAAAATAGATCCCCTTTATTTTAAATAAGCAAAACGTTTGACATATGAAACACACACACACACACACACACACACATCACACGTCTACCACAGATTCATTATATATATTTTTTTCATATAAGAGTGGGTACCTAAATCAGTTCCCTGATAAACCGCATAGAACTGGCCTGGTGCAGAAACACGTCACTCACACTCACTGATAAAGGGTTAAAGGATTACAAAACGCAAGAGTAGGACGTACACACATGGCATTTGGGGAGGAGTAGCAGAAAGAAAAAAATAAAGAAAAACAAGAAAAAATAATAAAAAAAAATAAAGGAAGAGAAAATAGCTAATTTGTGTTGTGGTTGGGGGAACGTTGGCACAAGGTTCTCTCTGGGCTAATGCCACCCAAGAACCACTGAAAGCTGGAAGAGGGCCTCTCCCACCAGCAGTGAAGCCTGAGAGTCCCAGGACGTGGAGTTTGGGACGCACAAATGGCATTGGTCATTGTCCCAGGACAGACAGGAGAGACCATGCGTGTGAGAGCTGGACATGAGCACCATCTGCACCAAAGCAGGGGACCCTAGAGCAGAAGACTCACATTGCATGGGGTGCTGTGTGAACATGCGCAGACACACAGCACCCAGGACACCCAGGGGACAACATCCAGGGAGCTGTGGTTGATGCCAATGAGGACTCGCATTCAAATTTAAATTCTCTTGCAGGCATGGGTGTGTTTTTAATTTACAATTAGGTTTCTGCATCGGAGGAGTCTGTGGACGCCAATGGCACAGAAACACGGACACCACGGCCACTGGACCAGCTGAAAATACACTGACCTTGGGGTTTAAAAGAACAACCACCCACCTATTTCTCCATCCGATTCATCCGATTATATTAAAGCAAAGGCTACATTTACTCTTCTGTCACTGGGACTAGGTCTGCCCATCTTCATTTGGAGCCGCAACCTGAGGAAGGGCAGCAATCATTTGAAAAATGCTACAGTGGGCACAGAGTCTATATTCCTACATCCATAGATGCACACACATGGGATACCTTTAAACCAGAACATCTAGAAATTGGACGCGGAGATTCCACTTGTTTGAAGACCGGCCATAACCCTGCAGATGTGTACACCGGCCACCTTCACTGACCTCCACCGACCACCCTGCTCCTTACCTCACCACGTTGGGGTGCTCGAAGGACTCCAGCTGCCTCAGTACCGCCACCTCCCGGATGGTGGACAGCGGCATGCCCTCCTCCTCGGTCTGCACCCGGACCCTCTTCAGGGCCACGAAGCGACCCCCGTTCTTCAGGTCGCGGGCTTTATACACCTTCCCATAGGCGCCCTCCCCGATCTCGGCCACGGGTTCGTACTGCTGAATCAAGCCTTCCTTCTCCATGTTTTTTTTTTTTTTACAGTTGTATTGTTCTTAGGATTTAAAGCCTTTCTGCCAACTGGATAGTGGACGAAGAACGGAACGGGCGACGGTTACCAAGAAGACCTCATCCCAAGCGCAGCCTCAGCATCCTCCAGGTCTGTTCAAAACGACAACCCCGACACCATCAGTCACAATGTATCCGACAGTGCGATCACAGACTGCCTTCAGCCCTTACAGACAAGAAGCTCGTCTCTGCATGCATTCAATCATGAGCCTACCTGTCGCGCACACCAGCTCCTCTTCCTCACATCCCACCCCTCTTTAGAAAGCCGCACGCATGATCACCACTGAGCTCGTATTGTCCAGGCAGTTTGTTGTGCAAACTTGTTCCGCAGCTGCGCTCTGTGCAACTGCGTTATATATATATGTTATATTTATTTATTTATTCCAGTATTTCCTTTGCTTTGCGAGATCAATGTGAAATGACAATTTCGAGACCGAAATAAAAACAAAACACAATAAAGGACAGTACATGTAGTTTTTATCAGGTCGGGCCCGTGCGGGGCAGGGTGATGCGCGAGCTGCTTTAAACCCCGCACTCCAGCACGTGGTGTCGGCTCAGGAGGGGGGGTTCAGCTTCTCTGATCAACTGATCAATACAAAAACCGATCACATGCACAAACTGGAGGCAAAAACCGAGCACAGCCCTTTGAGCGGCACGCATGCAATTGGTTACAATGCAACAATTATCTATATTTATATTTATCTATATATATATATATATATATATATATATATATATTTTTTTAAGAAGAGCAGATCATAATTGAGCTCGTTTAAATTATAGCACATATCTCTAGTGCATGGTTTCCAGCTTAGCAAAAATCTAGTCGGAAAACTGCATTGCGAAAGATGCACTAAACTAACAAATGTGTATGCACATATACAGAAATACATCAGCATGCACATACAAATGTATCTGCATCGCATTTTGTGATGCTATGCAATGACAAATTACCTGATCGATATAATTTAGGACACACAATCCCCGTGCGGCTGGGCGCCCCGCACGTCCTCTCCGAGCCGCACTGGAGTGAATGGCAGTTTGCAAATACTTCACAGATGGCCGGCTGTCCCGACCCGAGGCCACACAGGTAGCGGCCGCCTGCGCGCTGAGAGCCCCATCCTCCGGCACCGGCCGCGGCTGAAACGGGCCGAATCTGCGCCCCCACACAGCAGCAGCGTCCGCGCCGAGCCTCCGTGCGGTGTCGGTGTGGATGCGCTGCGTGTCCCGGCTGCGTCCCTTTCCCACGCTGGCTGAATGTGCTTGACCCCCTTCAGAGCGTTTGACACAAAACAGGGACACTTCCGCATTCCTGCCAGACTACAAAGGAAAAGCGCCTCCTTCTGCTTTCTCTCGCCCTCCCGGCTCCTCTAGCATGCTCGGGCTTTTTTTCCCCCCTTTCTTGCTCTCTTCTTCTGCTGCTGCTGCTGCTTCTTCTCCTTTTTTTGTCTCGGTGTCAGAAAGGAGGATCACAACAGGGGGATGGACAGTGTGTTGAGCTCAGTGGCCACAGCTCCAAGACATTCAAAAAGCGTGGTTTTGGAAAGGGGTCCGACAGCCTCCCTGCCCCCCCCAGAGCCCAGAGCCCAGAGCCCAGAGCCGACCCATAACCCCAGACCTGTGCAAAGGGTCGGTGTCAGGAGGTATTTAATACAAAGCAGCTATCAAATGGCTGCAGAACTTCTAATTATTAATATTGTTAATTAACTGATTGATTTATGTAATTGATTAATTCGTATTTTGTTTTTTTTAACCAACGTTCTCATTGTAATAGCCGTATAATGTAACCAGGCATTTAAGTGCTGGGATGACTTTCTGCTCCCCTCCTCCACGATTTTTTAAGGCTATTTATAACCAAATGTTTTGTTGAAATGACTCGGTTACCTGGATACTTGTGCTTTAAATGAATACAGAAACATGCACGTATATTGTTCCATTTAAACGGGAAAAGATAAATAAAACCGTTCAGAGATGTCAAATTATTAACAGCACTATAAAGCGCCTGGCAGCCGTCCAGCCCTGCGCCTTTCACTTTCTACGAGCTTTTTTTTTCTTTAAAGCACATGGATTTTATATAATAATTATTGAACTGACTTATATTGCAGTAGCCCCTGATCGACACCAGGCAACAGTAAAGGTAATAAATAAATGTGTATACATACCATTTGTGTGCATGAATCCAGTTCTGTTTTTCTATAATTATCTTTATTTTGATGACAAAACGTTGTGAGCTGTGGAAGACAGCTGGACCTGGGTGCACTTTTTTATGGCAACTTTATACTCATATTTCTGCCTTTCTTTTCTTATGATGTTACTCGGTTTATGTCCCAAGGAGGCTGTTATTTCTAATTAAGAAGGAAAACAAATTATAAAGAAGAAAAATAACACATTCACTAGGTATGTCACATTTTTCCGTACCCAGAATACTACGCGATACGTAAATAGAAAGTTTCCGGTTTTAGATCTGTAACATCTGAAAAATAATCAGAATTCGTAGACAAAATAACATGTAAATGCATCGAAAATAGTCAAGAAAAAAAGCACCCACAAGCCACTGGATTAACGGAGAAGGCAAAATGAAAGCAGGTAGATGTTACAGAGGACAGAGAGAGAAATAAATCGCTCTTGGTTGGGTATTAAAGGGAAACTGCACAACCACCCCCCCCCCCAGGGGCAAAACAGCCACGAAAAGATCAGCGCTGGGGTCGCGTTCCTGTAGCGCAGATTTCCGCAGCTCTGCGCAGATGTGCGCGGCTCCACCAATGGGAGGGGCGGGATTCTGAAGCTCTGCGCATATCTGCGGGAATCTGCGCCACGGGAAAGCGACCTGGAGCTGAAAGCAACTTCTGAACAGAAACAAGAGCTCTGTCGCTTCATTTCACTTCAGTATTTAAGCTATTCTCGTCCCCAAACGAAATCTGCACAGATTGACGGAAGGGTCCGGTGTGTGTAAGTTTCCTAGACTTATATTTACATGTATGTATGTGTCTTGTCGGGCAGCTGTAGTCAGTTCCTTTCTGACCATGAACATGTCCGTGTGGACCTCATGACAACTCATTTTCCTTTTTCTTTTTTGTATAAAAGCGGACAGCTGCCCGGCACTGCAATGCGTTATTTTCTTTCTTTATTTGTTTTCTGTTTTTGTATTAAATTGTATCGCATGATCTGTGTGTAGTTCAAACAGTTACTTGTTAAAAAACAACAACAACAACAACAAAAAACAACAGAAAAAAGTGCTTAATATGTACATTAAATGACTTAAAATATACATTTCATATCATAGTGGGGAAAGATGCTGAAGACAATGTAGAAATCTGGAAAGAGGTGCATTGAACTTTAGCTGAGTTTCTTTTATGGTTTAAATAGCTTGCAGCTGTTCTGTAGACAGTTTGACTTTTTACAAACAAGAACCAAGCTATAAATTGTGGGTTTCAGACTTATGGAAAGATGGAAAGCTTTGTGCAATATTTGACTGCTTTGAAATAGTATTAGTGAAGTGGTTCACGTTTTGTTTTGTTTTCTATATTTAGCTGATTCTGTATCTATTATTTACTATAGAATGGATGCAGAGGAAATGTGTGCACATAGTTTGGATCCTGCCTTTCATAAAAATAAAGATAATTCACATTTCTAGCTGCAAGAAGGTAATATTGTTTTCCCACTTTCAATAGAGATGATTCTTGTGTTGTTTTGTTCTGTCTTGTAATGGCGTTTTTTTCAGCTCAGGCAGATGGAAACAATGAGGCTACAGTTGTGTTTTAACAACAAGTCAAAATGAAAGACTTCATACACAAATAATTCATGAAATATGAAATTAAGCTTCTTAAGGATAGAAAAAATGAAAACAACAAATTAGTGAAACAAGCAGCAGCAAAATACTTTGAGTGCAGATGGTATGTACATTCTAATTAAACACCATAATTAATGTATTTTTACTAAATTCTAAGTCAGTCAATCTTTCAGCTGCAGAAAGTGAATAAAACAGTGAAAACAAAAGTCCCAATCAAAACAGTACAAACATCTGCCAGGAAGTTGTTGGGGATTCCTTGACATTTAGAGTTTAGGTGTTGACATCTGTACTAAACATAGACAACAACCCTCAAACTGCAGTGGTAGAAATATCCAGTAAAAGTCTGAAAAAAGTCTATGTTATATTTAAGATGAAAGATGTTACAGGAATAGATCAACACCAGGGTAGAATTTCCAGACATTGAAAGTATGTTTTGTTAATATTACTAGTCAGTGTTTCACAGGTGCCAGTCTGATACAAATAAACATAAAATAATTAGATGAATAGAGAAGGATTAGAACACTTTCGGTTTAATTTCAAAACACTTTACATGGTTTAAATGCTTGTTTAAAAACACTTTCCATGAGCTGCCAGAATATGTTGCATATAAAACCATTTTATTTAATTACTATAGAATATAAATAAGATGAGAGAATTTTTGCTGGGCTGTTCTGAAATTGACTTGATTGTGGTGTGAAATTATATTTTATTGGAATGACTTTTATTGTTACTCTGGAAATACATGTATTCTGTCTGTCAGCATATCATTTGTCAAGAAGTAAGATCATTTACTTTTTATTTAATCTTCTTTAATTAAGGACTTTTTAGTGCCAGATGGAAGTAACTGGAGCATGTTTTCATTATTTCCTTGTTTCTTTGGTACACAAAATACAGCCCAATTGTATGAAATAAATCGCTGTTTAAAAGTCGATTTGTATTTTATATTTATTTCTTAAAACATAAGATTGAAATAATGTTTCTAATGTTAAATCATTTTATATATTTACTAAATAGAAATGCAGTCAAAGTGATGAATACAAATCTGTGTTTGCTATCCCATCCATTTGTATTTCCTCAAGTCTTTGTTTCTTGATTCCCTTGATTTGCAATTCTATGCCGGTCAGTTCTGGTTCAGTGACCAGTTGTATTGGTGGCAGCAGGAGAGGATACAGTGGCAGCTCCTTGTGCCGGTGGGATCATTCTTACATGCCGGCATCTAGTGAGCGTTGTGGACTGAGCCAGAACTAGACCAAAGCCATGACCGAAAACATGTCCACAATGTTCTGGAGAAAAACAGATCAGGAGCCCCCTTTTTGTTGGTTTATTGGTTTATTAGTTTACTGTAAATGCTGAGCCTGTATTGTAAACCTCAGATGATGATCTGTTTCACATTAAAATAAATAGTAAATACATATGAATTGGTATCAAACCATTGTTCTATTCGCAGGACTATAAAGAAAGCGAAGCATTACACCAGATTTCAATACTAAATAGGGTACAAAAAAGATCTTGCAAATATATTTACTCTTCAAACAGTTTTGCTAAATTCAGTAATAATAATAACAACAACAATAATAATACAACAGTTTAAAAATAATAAATGCCATGCTTTGAAACTTATTTCCTGTATTACAATACAGTGCATGTTAGATACATATTTAACAACATAAAAGATGGATGATTAAAGAAAACAAAATTAAATTATATGGAGTTTTATGAATGGAAAATGTAGCTCACTATCTCACTGTAATAATGTATTTACATATTACACCCTATTACACATTTTTATAATAATAATAATGATTAATTTGAGTAAATTAAGCAAAACCATTTTAACTTTAAATATATTTTAAAGTCTTATCCATTACTTCTTAATGTTTTCTCTGTTTCTACAACGCATATTCAATGTCAGACGTTTTCATTGTATATTTTCACAGAAATCCTTGGCAAGAAACTTTACAAAACTATTGATATTTCAAATAATTTAATTTGAAAAATGTTAGAATATGTGTCTGCTGTTTTTCTTTTGATATTTTAAGTAAACTGTATTACTGTAAATATGGAGAAATTAGCAATAGATAAACACAACTGAAAAAATTCATAACAAATCATGAGCTTGTTTGAACTTTTAGTTTACAAAGGAACAGAAGGATCCTCTTGGAGACATTTATTATGAGATTATATGAAATAAGATTAAGCTTTACAAAAGGAATCAGTAATATTTTC
Organism: Amia ocellicauda; assembly: GCF_036373705.1. Lineage (NCBI taxonomy): Eukaryota > Metazoa > Chordata > Actinopteri > Amiiformes > Amiidae > Amia > Amia ocellicauda. Next base: position 20,655,523 of record NC_089859.1, read on the forward strand.
ACTATTTTATTTTATATTGCCTTTGCTGAAGTGCACAGTTTTCTGTTCTCTAATTTGTGTCATTATATCTGGGCTAACAAATAAATATGGAAAGAGATAATTGCTAATCTTCTTTTTAGGTATATAATACTGTTATATATTGATTTGCATTCGTTCACTTTCAAATTTTCAAATGCCTAAACATTAGGGTTTTACTTGAAAATGATTATTAACTAAGTAACTAACTAACTATATATATATATAAGTTATAAAGCTGCATAATATAACTGTAAGAAAAATATACAACATGAGTAACTATTAACCAAAGAAATATGTATTTGTTAGTTAGGAAATTCACAACACATTGGTAAACTGAACTACTGAAAATCATAGAGGGACCCATAGAGGGAAAATATAGCAGTAAGAAAAAACAAACAAATAAAAAATACTCAGAAATGAACAGGACAGTTCACAGCTTAAACAATTATTTATATTGATTCAAGTACTGAACATGCAACTCATATAGCAATTCAGACACTACAAATGTATGAACAATTAATAGATAAATAAGAGCCAGATCAGCCAAAACAATGGGGATAGTGCATGACAAGATCTACTTTAAAGAATATTTATAGATAGAAATCCTCCAAAACCCAATTAGTCCAACCTGCAGCTCTGAACAGTCATATGAATTGTGAACTCTTCATCAACACAGTGAAGTCTTCATCTACACTGTGAACTCTTCATCAACATAGTGAAGTCTTCATCTACACTGTGAACTCTTCATCAACACTGTGAACTCTTCCTCAACACAGTGAAGTCTTCACCAATGCTGTTCACTGATTCTTGGGTTAGTGGTGACCTTTCCCATCAGCTGATCTGAGTGAGGACATTGATATAAATCAATGGAACGACAGACACAAGTTCAATCAGTTGGCATCTTGACCGTTTTCTCAGTGGGGCGGAATCAGAGCTCAACAAACTGAGTAAGTATAATTGATTACTACGTCCAGTGTAATGAATTACATCGATTAAACTCAGTGAATCCGGTTGGGAGCAGCAGTGTTTTAAGTGAAGGGTGTGAATACTTTGACAAGAGCTGCACGTTGTAATTTCACTTCTCCCTGTTCACTTATAAGTGATCTTAAACAAGACTTTACAGAAAATAACACCTTCCATTTTAGTTGTCAATAATTAACACCCCATAACAGACATTTCGGCTGATTGTGATCGTTTGTATTATCATTTATACCACAGCCTGTAGTTTCAACCAAAGCAAACGCAAGTTCTATTGCGCAAGACCTGCTATCGAGCAAATGGGCCGAGAGTGATAAGCTGTAGTTGGCAAGCGGATTTCATGGCACGGCCACATGTGCAGGTTGCCTATTATTGTCGTATGACAACCTGCACACCATATAAAAGATAAAGGTTACGGAGATAAATTAAAGCTATCAACACAGGAAGAAGGGTCTCTACACACCGAGATGTGGGCAGTGCAGCCATTGTTGCCGGGGTAAGTTAACAGCTGGGTAACTCCTGTCAGTTCAGGTAATCAGAGGGACCTGTGAGCAGCTTCAGTGTGTTGGAATCTGAGTAAGAGGACCTGCATGCAGTAGAGACCCTCCTTGCTGTTGACCGAACGGTTCAGAACGGTCTCCCCTCCATCCTGAGCAGCAGACATGGCCAACGAAGGGAAACTACTGAAATCGTAGATCCATGGACTCCACACTCTCCCTATGATACACTAATGTCCAGAAACTCTATTGTCTTTGCAAACTCATTTGGACATGGACTGTGTTAAATGGGACTCTTGACTCTCACATGGTTTCTCATTCTTTTTCTCATTTGAATGCAACTCAAAAGAAGCCTTTAAACTTGACAAAATAATAATTAACCGGAAGTTAAGAGTCATTGACGCGCCTATTATTAATTTATGGCATCTTCGCCACTCCTCCCTCGCTCTGACTCTGAGCCAACACGCCCCAATCAGTGTTAACCGACACCGCTCCAACAGATGGCAGCAAGCAAGACGTGGGGGCCATTAAAAGGCATGGGGGCTGCACCTGCCTCTAATGACTGCAGCGACAGGTGTTGTTTCTGCGGGAACACACCCTGATCGTTTCACCTAGAGACGGATGTTTCCCAGATACGGAGGGACGGGAGATACCTGCCAGCTGCTGCTCTCCAAGCTGTAAAAACACTAACAAACACAAAGAACAGAGAAACGCAGCCTTTTATTGTCAAACTGCAAAAAACATCAGGCTTTAACTCAGTTTGTTAAATTAAATTAAAGAATATTCCACAATCGGGACGATTGTACTGTGAACGTTAATAGTGGCCCCAGGTTTTAGCCACATCTTTTCTCCGGTACCGCGGTGTGCTGCTCATACCCGGTACATCGCCTGTGCCCTGGTGGTGCAGGCAGCAGCAGCCGGTCTGGAATAGCAATATAATGAGGGGTTCAAAGCAGACAGCGGATCACTTGATCTCGGGCTGCTGTGTAAATCAATGGGCTGGCTGCGTCACCCGATAGCTCTGCTGTTGTGGAAGAGGCAGCGTAGCCCACTTCCACAGCGATCCCTGCCTTTTAACCTTTAACATTATCCTCCCAGACAATGTTAAGTTGTTTCACTGTTGGCTTGATTTTTAGGAGCTAAAGTCCAGAGCACGAGGCTGCAGAGACTTCCCCTGCACAGGCCCCTAGACAAGGCTCTTTCTGTTGTGTATTTCCATGGAAACCAAGCAACTAACTTGAAGAAATACATAAAACCTGCTCTTTGGAGAGCAGAACACCTGCTTCCCCCGCAGATGTAGCTGGAAGCACAATAAATGTGTAACGTAAGAGACAATGCACTTTCTTGTGGGTATTTCTAGACTCGTTTTCAGGGTAGGTGGTTGGTCTATAACTTCTCAAAACAACAACAACAACAACAACAACAACAAGAAACGACAACATCAACTGAATCTGCTTCTTTCATCTGCAGTAAACGAGAGAGAGAGAGAGAGTGTGTTTGGGGAAGACTGTGGGTGGCACACAACTTTTGTTTAGTTTTTAAAATCAGCGACTGTAATCTCGCTCACGTTCCGATTTCCCACACTGCTTGTGTAATTTACTGCACGGAATCAGAATGTAGAAATCAGAATGCAGAATTTCTATGGGACTTGAAATTGTCTGCAAAATTGTTTCCGGAACCGCAACAATGGAACCATAATCGTTCCAGAACCTTCTAAATGGGAACCGGACTGGGTTCCAGGTCTAGAGACATTCACAAATACACAGTACGGTCTGTCTATTGTGTTCAAAAACCCATTCTTTAGCTAACAAAGAGTCTCTACAGGGTGCTCACTGTGTTTAGGGTTAGTTTACACACTGGATCTCATGTTAGTATAAGTAAATCATACTTCGATATCTTTGGTAATATTTAAAAGCAGTGTCAGTGTTTGTTTCGCTTTTACCAATGCAAGAATTAAAATGCCTGTTATATTTAGAGCCAGCTGTGTGTTGTGTCTATAATGTGCATTTTAAAACAAATGTCCATGGTTCTTAGCTTTGTGTAACATGTGATTGTGAAATGATAACCCTGAAAATGAAAATAATTTTTTCTCCACATCGATGGGAATCGGAAGTCAAGAAAATCACTGAAGCCAAACCACTCCCATTTCTTGAGAATTTTACAGCGGAGGAGGATCCCGGAGACACCTACTGTGTTGAAAATCTCTGTGGAAATACCAAGCGTTTGATCGCTGTGTGCTTTCTGAAAAAAGAAGGTTACCTCATAAAAATAGGGAATTCGTTTTACAGACTGTCTAAAAACATATTACTTTCCAGTGTGGACGTTTCCCTTAAGACTCATATCATTTTAAGAAAAACTCTACACGCTGAGAACGAATTCAACCATGGGCAGGGGTTATTCTCTGAGCTTGAACCCTTTGGCCAGCCTCCTGCTGTACGTTTCAAATCTGAGAGTGGAGGAATCGCCTCGCCTTATCTCACTGACAGTGAATTCTCAGTTTTCTCCGGTTAGACCCCAGTTTATGGGCGATCTCTTGATTTTGAAAAAACATTTAAATTATTACATACTTGCAGCAAACCCAAAACCAGTACCAGTCTTGGACTTGGCCCTTCTATTATGACACTGCTTGACTGTGTTCCCAAAAACAACTACCCCACCCTCTGGCTGACGGCGGCGTGGCTGTGGATCCCTTGCTCAGCAGGAGCAGCTGTGATCTAGGGATCTGAATCAGCTGTAGAGAACTTCCCCCTCCTGTGCTGTGAGGAAAGACCCCTGCCGCTCTGCCTGTGGGACCCCAGAAAGCAGAGGAGACTCTTATTCCCAGTGGTTTCCACAAGCTCTCCCTCTGTCTTTCTCTCTCTCTCTCTGTGCAAAGCAGTCTTCCAAAACGACACACCTCAAGGGTAGTTCAGACAGGTGTTCATAGCCACCAAACACCTACAAGGGTATCTGATTCCCGAAGCGGTGTCAGCTGGGGTTCGTATCTGCTGAGCCCCTCAGTGCACCCTGGTCGTGACTCACGGTTGTCCCTCTTCAGTCGGGTCAGCTGGAGTCGGCTCTTCAGCAGGCGGAGATCCTTCAGAGATCCTTCAGGAGATCCTGTAGCCCAGTGATGCTGATGTACCAAACAGCTATTGAACCCCCGCCCCCCCTTCAGTGCACCATGAAAGAACAGGGTGCTGAGTTGAAATTGGGTCTCAGAAGCCCAAAACATACCTCGGAAGGCACCATGATAGATTCACAAGCCATTTTACTCCTAAATTAATGTTTAACTGAAACGGGCCGAGCGCAGACCGCACACCTGCCGGTTGTTTGCTGTCCTTGGTGTCGGGACTCTCTGCTCCCTCATGTGGGCTGAGATTCTGGTCATGTGTAAAACCTACAGCTGCCTGAATGTAACATTGAAAATCAGCCGCCGACGTAATTTTTAAAAACAAGAAAAATAAAACGCAAACAAAAAAACAAAACCCACGTCACACAGAAGAGCGATGAAACGTCAGAAAGCAGTCGGACAAATAGTTAACTCTACCACCCACTGAACATTTAACCTACAAGATGTTTCGTTTCTCTGAAACAAACATGAAAACAAGTTTGTGTAACGGTATACAACTCATATTGCATTGTGCTGAGCTTTTCCTGTAAGGATGCCTGTGACTTAGTTTACAAAAAGTGCTACCCTACCCTACGTAACTCCCCTAAGTGTGTGCATAGATTACTTTAAGAAGTTATAAACTCAGTGTCTATCGCTAAATTACCACGAACAATGGTCATGAAAATGAACAACAACCTTTGTAAGACTTGCTCAGAGAATCAGATTGAGAAAGTAGCTGGATATGCAATTCCAAAGTACAAATTTAATTCTGAAACTTATGAATGGGACATTTTTTACTACTGCACAACAACAGCTCAACTTATTGACAGTTCTATGGAAACCGCTCACTGTGCTTTATTGCTCAGCTCATTATAAGCAATAGGCAGTAAAAGTTATCAAAAGCAGTTTAGAGATCACTTCCCATCATTGATCTTTACAGTTTTAATCAAGGATCGCTCTTTTTGATTCAAAGGCATTTATAGCGACAAGGTTTGTCATAAAGATGTGTCCTTATGGTTTTATTTCAGCAGCAAAGCCATTTTATGTCGTATATTGCTGTGGCTGTGATAAAGATAGGGCAGGTTGGCTGGGATTTGAAAGACCCGCTGCCAGTGGCCGTCTTGGCTCGAGCGGCAAGGCGCTATTGATCTGACATCAATCACTCGGGAAATAAATAACCTCCACATGACCAGAGGCATTAATTGACATGGCACTGCATTAACGCCCTGGGAAATCTACCACATGATCATCAGATTTCAATCTTATAGCACTGGGAATGGTGTACCAACACACTGCACAAGTTTGTAAACTATTACTTATCAGGACATGATTGCATTAATAAATATTTATTTTATGCCATCAGTGCAGTACATGTGGGATGCATACAATAAATAGTCACTCTGAAAACGCCCCTCACCCTCTCTAATCATCTCCAGTGGGGTGATTAAAAATGAAAATGTTATTTGCGCAAGTGTTCAGGGCCACAGGAAGGTCCTTTTTTACTCGTGCAGGTATATTTTTTTAAATAGACAACTCTTCAGCCTTGTTTTATTGTATTTGAAATTAACATTAAAAAAAAATCAAATTAATCCCTGTCAGAAGATCTGCAGATGATGCCTTTCTTCAGGTCAAACTGCAAATACCACGGGAATGGTGAGGCACTGCTTCTTTGCTCCAGCTTGCTTGTGCTCAGATATTTCATTGCAACGTCTCCTATCTCATATTCTCACAGCTGCTCTTACCAACAGCGTCAATACGTTTCAACTGGAAGAGATTGAGAACGAAAAAAGGAGACGAGAAAACAGGCACACAAGCTTTTTCAGTGGGAGGTGAGCACAGACTGTACCTGTGGGGCCACTTTCCTGAACGCAGCTTGCTCTGGCTTCTTCTGGCCTCCAAAGTCGTATTTTATTTAAAGCCTGGAAACAAAAAATCCCAGCTGGTTTGCTGAATAGTTTGGGGACTGGGAGGAAAAGCAGCCAAAATAGTTCTAGCTTCATTAGTCTGGCGGCTAATGCCTGCGTCTGTATAACTCACCACATACTTGGAAAGACGTTACTTTAGATTACATCATCTGTGCAGAGTCTTGGCTGGGCCGTGCCTTTACGCAGTTCCCAGCAGCTAACGTTTCTTTCAAGTTAAAGAAGAAGAGGAGGAAGAGAAAAAAAAGACATTGCTCAGCACGCTACCAGTCTCAGACACAGGGGTCTTGTGTTCCTGTGTGCCAGACTCGGCCGCTGTGTGAGAAGTGGACCTCCCTTGCTGTACCTGAGTGGACACAGCCCTGCAGCCTCTGTGATTTACTGCCACACTGAAAGGAGAACAACGCACAAAAGCAGCGATGGAGACCACAGCTCTGCAGTTTCATTCCACACCTCAGCAGGCAAGCGCAGACACGGATGCAGGTGTGCTCCGCATTTATTCAGACAGACCCTTCCATCATATTCACAATCCTTATTGTGAACTGTGATGCTGAGAGATGTTACACAGACGTGAGCAAGCATGTTACATGGCATGTGACGCAATGCCCGTGTGTCAGAGCAGCTTTACTCAGATCGGTCTGTGCACTTTGCCATTTCCATGTTGTTAACTTTGCTCCTTGCCATTCTCTGAGCGTGTCTTCTCTCTGTCAGCGAGAGGCAGAGAGCTCGTTTGTCAGTCTTAAAATCAGTCTTCAAGGCACAGGAAATCTACATTGAAAGAGTTTCTGAGCCTAATGTAATCTGTTCATTTAATAATCATAAAAAAGTACATTATTATACCGACATAAACAACTCCGATCAATACAGAGCTGTGAAACGATGCAGAGGAGTCCTGATAAAGCACACAGGGGTCAGAATATTCTTTGAGCTCATCTACAGAGATAACTGGACTGTCTGCTACCGTGCTGGACTGCCCATCAGTGAAAATATACTATGCAATCTACTAATTAATATTAATATCAATCTTTCAACACTTGTTCAATCAGAAAGATTCTGGTTGGCTCTGGAACCAGCAAGACTTTTGGCTTCAGACTCCATGTGATGCAACTTCCTCTTGGTCTGAAACAACGTGACAACAAGTGACTCAATCTGACCCATGGACAGTATGGAAACATGCGGTCCTTAAGGAACCAAGCGGCACCTCGTTCAGCCACCTGTCAGAGCCTCCTGCATGGGTTCACATGGCTGCAGAATGTGATATTGGCTGGTTATGATGACATGAAGACCACAGCTGAGAATGGAGCGAGGAGCAGGAAAGCGCAGCTATCGTTACATTAAATTGCTTCATGCTGCTTCAGTAGTTCCAGGGAAGAAGAATGGCGTAGATGTCTTCCGCTTAGAGACGGGAAAGGAGTATTTGAAACAGATGTGGCGGCCCAGGCGGTTATTTAAAGATTATCTATCTGTATCTATGGGCGATTGGAGCAGACTGTGAGGCCCCTGCACTACGGCTCTGCCGTGTCAGAGGGCTGTGGAGGAGGTGTGTTAATATTCATGCCGTCTTGCCTTCAGATCTTGAATTACCTCCAGATGGGGACGACATTACCTTATGGCTTTCAAAGATTGTTTTCTGTGTACGGCTGGTATGAGGCATGAGCCCCGAAAGCAGAAGATAAATGAGAACTTGTGCGCAGGTCCCCCGAAGCCCCCAAAAACCATGAACACAAGTGATAAATACATTTCCTTTGTTTTAATGGTGAGTCTTTGATATATATATATATATTTTTATAATGCCCAACCCATTACTGTTTAATTTTCTTCTTCAGTAGATACAGATGGGTGACAAATTAAAGGAAAAACCTGAATAAATGAGTGGAGGAACATAACGAATGCAGATGCCTCCAAACAGGTGTACTGCATGATACAGTTAAACAATTAACATGCTATCATGCTGTGTGGTATGTATACAAATGCTGAGCAGGCCAAGCTGACCTTGATTTTGGACCAAGATGGCAAGAGGAAAGGATCTAAGTGACTTTGAAAGAGGGGTCATTATTGGGGCACGAATGGTAGGAGCTTCAGTCACAGACACTCAACTGGCTCGTGTTCTGGACAAGTGGGCGAGTGCATGTGTGGGACACCAAGAGAACGGGACAGGCCACTTGGTTCCACTTGTCCCCTTACAGGGAAGGGTCACTGCAAATTATGACAAAGTTATTCTGAGTGATCACCTTTATCCTATGGTGACACATTTCTCTCCTGATGGGAGGGGTCTCTTCCAGGATGACAATGCCCCATCCACAGGGCACGAGGGTCACTGAATGGTTTGATGAGTATGAAAATGATGTGAATCATATGCTATGGCCTTTGCAGTCACCAGATCTCAGCCCAATTGAACACCTATGGGAGATTGTGGACCGACGTGTTAGACAGCGCTCTCCACCACCATCATCAAAACCCCAAATGAGGGAATATCTTTTGGAAGAATGGTGTTCATCCCTCCAGTAGAGTCCAGAGACTCGTAGAATCTGTGCCAAGAGCACTGAAGCTGATCTGGGGCTCGTGGTGCCCAACACCTCACTGAGACACTTTATGTGGGTTTTTCCTTTGATTTGTCACCCATCTGTATATAAACAAAAACACAAGCTATTACAAATTGACAGTTTACATTTACATCTGGACCAATGGGACAGGATTTGCATGACATTTTGCATAAAAGTTTATCAATATTGTTTTTGCAGAAGTGTATATATATGCAGATATGAAGTAAACCGTGCACATATATATAATTAAATAAACTATCATTCAACACACAAGGCCAAGTATTGTCTAATCTGACCTATCTAGTATCCAGGCAGGAACCAGGCTTAGAGATAACAGTCTGTAAAGTGGAGGAACAGGAAACGTTTTCAAGACAGCAAAAAAAAAAATTAAAAATAAAAATAACGACCTCGTCCAGCAGCCAATGATTTCCCAGAGTTATAAATCATTTGCGGAATGAATGAACTTGCACCGTCCAATGAGAGTGCTCAAACCCCCCCCCGCCCACTTCCACTCTCGGCTGAAACGCACTCCCTCTTCGCTGCTCGAAGTGCCCTGAGGTCAGGCCTGAGCAGCGGCTTTGAACGAGATTATGGGTTCTGCTTCTGCATTTCTCAGGCTGTCAGCAAAACGACTAAACGAGCTAAACGACCATTAAAATACCAAAACAAAAATCCTTATGAAGGACCTATAGATGAACGCAAACCTTTCTTTGTGCCTTTCTCACACAGCGGCACAAACACACCACCATACGGGTCTCAGACCATTATCTTTCCTCTTGTTGAAGTGACCCTGTCAGACCAACCCCTTCGGCAGGCAGCGTGGGGGCCATACGACCAGGATGTTTTCAGAAAAATAAACATCGACTGGTGCTCGGAGAACACATCCAGTCTGAGAGTCTTGCTTCAGGTCAAGGCCAAAGAGCTGGATGGGTCCCGTGTTAAGGAACTGTCCTGTCTAGAGAAATACTTTTTATTGTAGATATCATAGGCTTGTGCGTTTCCTTCTTAAAGGTTTAGTCTCCTTTAAGAAACAACACCCGATGATTGAATGAATGAGGAAGTGGCTTGATAATGCCACCAGCGATGACTGGAGCTGAGATGATTGTGAGGGAATGAAGATTATGGTGGACATGCACTATGGGCTATAGCCCTGCCGCAGGGAAGCCGCTGTGAGGGTTACTGTTGTTGACAGAGGAAGTGATGTGTGAGACACTTGACTGCCAGGAGGGATGGGTGCGGGCGAGCTATGCGTGAATGACAGGCTAGAGGCCTGGCGAATACAGCCCCGGCTTGCATGGCTTTGCCCTTCGATAAGACATCTCTACGTCCAGCACTGCGGAGGGACTGCTCCCTAATCCAGGCCCAGGTGATCACCCACCAACTGGGACCCAAGCAAGTCCATGGCAAGTTGAGATGTCAATACGCTCATAAAACGTCTCTTCTAAAAATGTGTGTCCACTGTGTCTTGGGACTTTGTGTAATTCGATTTTCTTGTCTTCTCCAATATGCATGTCTGTAACAGGTGCCATTGCGTATATCAGTCCGTCACAGTGACATCATGGCCATATAAAGATAAGGGAATTCAACCCCCCCAACAATAGGACCCGGCTTATCTCTAGATTCATTAACAACAGAGGAAACAAAATATGATAACACATGTCTTGGTAGAAGAAGATTAATATTTTTGGTTAAAGACGGGACCTGACGGGGCTGCAGTCTGAGTCCTGCTCTGCCGTCTCCTGATTGCCTGGGCTCTGAGGAGGGGAGGCTGTCCGGGGCGTTCCTTCTGCAGAGGAGGGCCACAGGTAAGGAACTGGGCAGCAGCAGCCCCCCCGCCACACAGGCTTCACCTTGCCGTGTTTGTCTCTGTCTCTCACAGCATCAGAGACAGGCTCCAGGCAGAAGCACCAGGAAGCTGGGTGTCAGTTGTTGCGCTGCAGCGCCCCCCACAGTGGCATGTTCTGAACTGTATACACTGCGGTGTCCTGTACTGTAGTATACTGCAGAATACTGTAGCGCACTGAACCCGACTGCAGTGTAGTGTAGTTTACGGTAGAATACCTTAGTGTACTGTGCTCTGCTGTAGTATACTGCACTGTACTGTAATATATATTGTAATATTACTCCACTGAGGTAACCTAATTGTACAAAAAGTATACTGCAGTGCACTGTACTATATCATACTGTATTATACTGTGGTTTCCTGTAGTTTACTGCACTGTACTTTACTGCACTGCATTGCTGTTGACAGAGTGGTCTGGATGCAGAACAGACCTGCAGCACAAACAGGACGGGCGGCACGGCGCCAGCCCCCCCACACCGGCCTGACATTTCCATCCTGCACAGCGTCAGTCTGGAGCCACTGCGGCCACGAGACGCCAAGGAAGTGTCAGAGCAGCGGGGCAGCCGGGCTCCTCCACACACAGGACTCCTCCACACACAGGACTCCTCCACACGCAGGACTCCTCCACACCCCGGACTCCTCCACACACAGGACTCCTCCACACGCAGGACTCCTCCACACCCCGGACTCCTCCACACGCAGGACTCCTCCACACGCAGGACTCCTCCACACCCCGAGCTCCTCCACACGCAGGGCTCCTCCACACGCAGGACTCCTCCACACCCCGAGCTCCTCCACACGCAGGGCTCCTCCACACACAGGACTCCTCCACAGGCAGGGCTCCTCCACACGCAGGGCTCCTCCACACACAGGACTCCTCCACAGGCAGGGCTCCTCCACACGCAGGGCTCCTCCACACACAGGACTCCTCCACACGCAGGGCTCCTCCACACGCAGGGCTCCTCCACACCCCGCGCTCCTCTACACACAGGGCTCTTCCACACCCCGAGCTCCTCCACACACAGGGCTCCTCCACACACAGGGCTCCTCCACACACAGGGCTCCTCCACATGCAGGGCTCCTCCACACCCCGAGCTCCTCCACACACAAGCCCCACGCTCCACACGCCTAGTGCACAACAGAATCACCCGGTCAGTAGGAAGCAGAGAGGCCATCGCTGATAAAGGGCTTCGTTTGAAGAACAACACAATGCTTCCCTCTAGTGGTCTAGTGGTGAGACTGACACTAGATAATAAGCACATCCGATGGTTCCTGCTGCAGATTCCCAAGCTTTATGTGTTGCTTATCTTAATAATAACCTGAGAAGTTGTCAGTTTTTATGTTTGTTTATTTGTGTTCTGGGACAGATGAAGTACACGGCAATAAGCAATACCCTGGACCCTCTCCCTTCTCGTCTCTTCCAAGCAACCGCTCCTGATCTTCTCCCCTTCATCTCCTCCCTCCTCAACTCCTCACTCCTCTCTGGCTGTTTCCCCTCTGCATTTAAACAAGCTGCTGTCATCCCACTGCTCAAGAAACCAACCCTTGATGCCACCTCTCCTCAGAACTACCGCCCTGTCTCCCTACTTCCCTTCCTCTCCAAGACTCTCGAGCGGGCAGTCCACCGTCAGCTCTCGGACTTTCTGTCCCAACACTCACTCCTTGATCCTCTGCAATCCGGCTTCCGCACAGCTCACTCCACTGAGACGGCTCTCCTGGCTGTCACTGACTCCCTCAGCTGTGCTAGGGCGCCTCCCTCTCCTCAGTCCTCATCCTCCTTGACCTCTCTGCAGCATTTGACACTGTCGATCACTCCATCCTCCTCTCCTGCCTCACTGACCTTGGGATCTCTGGGACTGCTCTCACCTGGTTCTCTTCCTACCTCAGCGACCGGTCCTACCAAGTGACATTGCGAGGCTCCTCATCCACCCCTCAACCTCTCCTCACAGGCGTTCCCCAAGGTTCCGTCCTGGGCCCGCTCCTGTTCTCTCTCTACACTCGCTCCCTGGGCCCCCTCATCGCATCCCATGGCTTCTCCTACCACTTCTATGCTGAGGATGCAAAGATCTTCCTGTCTTTTCCCTCTTCTGACCCTCTCATCCCCTCACGCATCTCTTCCTGCTTGTCTGCCATTTCCGCCTGGATGCACTCGCACCACCTCAAGCTCAACCTCTCCAAATCAGATCTCCTGTTTTTCCCCCACTCTTCCTCACCTTCTGCTGACCTCCCCATCTCGATCCCCTTGGATTCCACCACACTCTCTCCTTCTTCTTCCGCTAAAAATCTAGGAGTCGTCCCCTCGATCCTGCGCTCTCCTACTCCCAGCACATCACCACGCTGACACGCACCTGCAGATTCTTCCTGAGCAACATATGCTGGATCCGTCCCTTCCTCACTCGACTCAGCTGCTCGTCCAGTCACTGGTCCTCTCCCGCCTGCATCTACTACCCGCCCGCTCCAGCTCATCCAGAACTCTGCGGCTCGTCTGGTATTCTCTCTGCCCCGATTCACACGCTACTCCACTGCTCCGCTCCCTCCACTGGCTCCCGATACCGGCACGCATTCAGTTCAAGACTTTGACCCTCACCTACCACTGTCTCGACCACACTGCACCAAGCTACCTTAGTCACTCGTCTCTCCATACATCCCCTCCAGACCACTGTGCTCCTCCAGTGCCAGAAGGCTAACTCTGCCTCCTCTCCACTCCCCTTCCTCCAGAGCCGCTCCTTCTCATCCCTGGCCCCTAAGTGGTGGAATGACCTGCCCACCGAAGTCAAAACAGCAGAGTCCTTGACCTCATTGTGGCGCTTACTCAAGATGCATCTCTTCCGACAGCACTTGTAATATTAGTCCTCTATCCCTGCTAGATAGCACTTCAGCTTATTATGCTCCTTGCGTTCTTGATTTTGTTTTCCTCCTTGCTCCCATTCCCGTAGCCCTCGTCTGTAACCCTACATCTTGACAGCACTTCGAATGCCTGTATTTACGAGTGTGGCTCTGACTTGTCGCTGTACATATTTTGGATTTAGTTTCAAAGGAGCTCAGGGGGATATTTTCACCTGATATTGTAAATGGGACGTGTTTGGATTCCAACAGCAATTTTCTCAACTCAGTGTTACACATCTATACTTGTAATACCACAGGGGACCTTCATTCTTTTCTTTCCCTTTCTTCTTATATTGCTTCTGCATGTCCTGCTCTCTGTGGAGGGGGACAGAGTGTCCAGGTGGACAGAAGTCCCTGCTCTTTCTCTCCAGGGGAATGAGTGAGGACCACCGCTCTCATGACTGGACTCAAAGATCATGGTCAGGAGTATATTTAACACTCAGGATCAACTCACACATTTTATCTTATTATTTTATTTTCCAAACCCACCTTGGAGGAAATAAAAGACCAAACCCTCTCCTGTAGATTTGTCTCGTTGTTGTTGTTGTCATTGCTGTTTGTGGTGAGTTGTTTCCCAGGGCGTCGGAGCACTCGCTGCCTGTGAACAGATTGTTCCAAATAAAAAAAGGGGAAACAAAGAGTTTGTCAGTTTGCCTCTTCTTCCTCAGCCTTTAGTAAATATTTTCATTGGTTAATAATTTCACAAAATGTCACTTTTTTACAGTGGAACCCCACATTAATGGAAATGAGACAAGAAATGCTTTAATACCTCATTATAGCAGACAGATAGGCAGACACACGCAGAGATATAGAGATTAATCATAGATAGGGTGATGCAAAAACACAGATAACGTAATTTAAAACACTGATTTTAGTTTCTTCAGTTTTTCATGATTAAATTAATACAAACTTTCTAAACCAATGCCATTCCCTCATGAAGCCGTAACTCCTTGACCACCAAACAAAGGCTGTTTGTTACGTTATGTTACATGTGGAGAGATCTTGTCTAAGATAAGGTAATTCTATCAAACAAACACAAAGCTGGGATTTCACACAACACACAACACACGACTGCAGCTGCCTCAAAGACACCCTTGTGCTATGCATCAGATGAATGGGTGCATTCACAGCAGAGTTATACTGTAGATTGAGAGACATAATTACAAAACAAAAAACAAAACAACAACAATGTGTATCTGCATGGCCACAATGGTGCTGTCGCTGCTTGAGACCCATAGGGCCTGGAGAAATGGAAAACCTCAGTGTACTTATGCATCCTGTAGCATGTTAGGAACCCCTTCAAGATACTCCCACAATATCACATTCCAGAACAGTACAATCATAATAATAGTAACGATAATAACTTGGAAAGGTGGCAATGAAAAGAGTTAATGCGATGGAGTGTGGAGCCGGAGGCCTGGCGGTCGGTGCCCGTGGAGGGTGGGCGGCCCGGCACTCTGCCAGGTGAGCTCGTCTCTGTAACGGGGAGGGGCCAGGGCCAGCTCCTCTCATTTCACTGGCAAATGTCACATCAGTTCCCTCTCCCTCAGAGCAGACAGGCAGAGTCAGAGGATAGGATGCATTCATGGAGCACCTTCTCACTGCAGTTTGTTTACTTCTGTACAAAGCGCTCTTTGTCCTCTCAGGTAAGAACTTGCATTATTATTATGATGATGATTATTGTAGTTGTTGTTGTTGTGTAAATATGCCTTTGATTGTATATGTTAGGGTGGAAGATTGATGTTTCCTGGAAACTTGTGTAAGAGAAACCTATTTCAGATGGGACAGGAATTCCGAGATGTGGTGTTTAATGTAATTTCACCCATTGAACCAGTATGTCGTCTGTTTGTCAGTTTTAATTCACAAGAACTTCATGTTGTTGTTGTTTTTGTCAAGAACATTTCCTTTTTTTAAAAATCAGACCATTGATTTTATTTAACATTAAACTAAACTAGTTCGTAACTAGAAGGAATACTAAATCTAATGCATTGAAAGAGTGGCTTTCACACAATGTTCTTATATTGAAATGAATAATATTCAAATGATTGATGAAACAACTTAAAAAAATGAGAGCCCTGAAAAGAGGGCAGTGTGATGTTTAGCCTTCAGTTCTTTAGATTTGAATATGAAATTATAAGCAAATACTGTCAAAAGGACTTTCAAGGCCTTGTTCTGCAGTGCAGGGTTTGTTCTAGAAGTTACGGATTTTAATAATTTAATTTATTTTAATTCGGGCGACGTACTGTCATTATTTCAGGTAAACAGGAGTTGGAAAGGGACTGGTTCTAATTGAAGCTCTCTTGTATGTGGAAATGAGCACATGCTGATGAATAGACAGGAAAATGTGAGCAAAATGTGTTAGTAAGTGACTCCAGTCGCCAATGGGTCCATTTTAAAACCGACTCATCTTCGTCGCTTCTCACACAGCAGTGAAAAGTAATCTTTCGACAAACTGTCTTTGGTAAAAGCCCTGGAGAGATCTGTTCGTAAGCACTGCACACACGTATTGTTGACTTTGCTGATTTCATTTTTATGGTATTGTCGGGGGCCTGTTTACTTTGGTTTGGAAGGGCACGGCTGGGTGTCAATATAGTGCAGCTCAATTCACTAGCTGGTATCCTACACAATTGTTCTCCAGGACAAAAACACAATAGCTTGTTCTGTTCATTGCAAACTGTATAGATAGGTATTGTCTGTTATGAGGCTAAACATTCCTGTTGGTGTTGGACTGAAGGTCCTGGGGAAACTGTCAAACACAAGACTCAGCCTGTAAGCATCGCTGCATAACTCCTGCCTAGATAAACTACAGGTACACACCTCTGTCGGCAGTGCGCTGTCAAGCAGTTTGCGCAAAGAGAGCAGAACTAACAAACTTTATTTTATTTTATTTTCTCAACAACGACAACGAGAGGTGAATCCACAACAGCCACGCATCTCACAGCCTGGTCGGGACGCTTCCCTGGCGCTCGTCACGGTGGTGGCTGTATTTATTATTTATAACACAGCAAACCACAACAATGTGCTATTGTGATGAATAATATTAGCAGTCAACAGCTCCCCCCGAGCGGGTGTCTGCGGGGCAGGTTGGCGGTGGTGAGGGGGTGCTGTGCACAAGGACACAGCCTGGCTCTCCTGGCGCTGGTGCTGGGCTGCTCTGTCTTTACTGTGCTGGTGATGAAATACTCGTTTCAGTGCGCTGAAGGCAGGCGTTCGTCTATCATTCAGGTAGATGTTGTGCAAAGCAGCCCACAAAGTATATCTTCTTATTCGCCATCTGTGGAGCTTCAGAGTTTCACATGTTTGTCTTGAGAACAGAGGAAATGGTCCTTCTCAGGCTTCTGCTTTTACCAAGCAATGACGCCAAATGGATCAAATCAGAAGAACCCCATTCATCTACCGCAACAACAAGAGGTCTCTATCCTCCTCAGTACTGAATTATACATTTGTTTCCCAGCAAAACTTTCAGCATCCCTTTTTTTGGGGGGTGGGGGGGCAAACCTCTCTCATTATTTAGTTTAACAGGTTACTTCACAAAGCAATTGTTTGCTTAAAGACCAGTTCATACTAATCAAGCATGACTTGGTGTCTATCCAGAAAGTACACAGAAACTGAACAAACATTGATCTACGCTGCCGTGCAAACCTGTCAAGTAAAGTACAGTGATGACCGGCCCTGTAACCCTCACACTTAGTGCTTCAGGGTTCACATCGTACCGTCAGACTCTGTGAGCCTCCATTTCATAATGAGAGAAACAGCAATATTTGCAAACCAACATATCAAAATCTTAATTTCCATACGTGTGTTATTGTTGCTCTAGACATTGTGCTCAAGTCAAATAATGAATAGGCCCTAATTGTCCTGGTGTTGCAATAGTGAATTTGTTGTTTAATGGTTTTCCGGGTAAAGCTATATTTTGTACAACATAATGCAAATATAGGATTCATATTTAATTCAGCTTTGCAGAGGAACAAGCAAACATGTTCTCAGTGGGATTTTCATAATCCTTGAGAACATTGTTTGCCTGCACATAAATTGCTTAGTTTACATCACAGAAGCCCACAGTATGTTTAGAACAGGACATGAACAATACAAATCTTTTATGTCTAGTAAGTTATGTTATGAGAGTAACTATCTTTAGAAATTAAAATAATTTTAGCTAATTTCATCTATCGTATTCTAGAACACCAGGGTGTAATTTGATGAAAGCAGGCAATTAGGTTTAGAGGTCTGAGCTAGACATCTTCCATTCATGCTTCCAACGCTGTCTGCTTTGTGAAGAGTTGTGGCTCTGGATTTTATATCATCTGAGCATCTCTGTGCATATCCATGTGTGCCCCATTCAACATGGATGCACACATAGCAGGACAGAATTCCGCGCTCGGGATTTGCACAGCACTGACACAGATATTCTCATACAGCTCCTCCCCTGCCAAGAGACCAGTCTCCCATCATAGGAGATTTCACAAAGACGTCACCACAATGAGCTCATGAACACAATGTCCCACATGCCACAGGGCTGTCACTGACCAGTTCAGATGCGAGTTTGATCCAGTGTTGTGTAGGGAAACATTGTGGGTTGATCCGTGTTTCCAGGTAGTGTTGGTGTTTCCCTGTGAAAGCGGGCGTGAGTTTCATGTTGTCACCTTGAAAAGGTGCACGACTTTCTCCAGGGATGTTTTGTTTTCTTTCCACCATCGAGAGCTTTGATGTTATTTGACCCAGAGTTTTCTGATTCAGTTGTTTAAGCCAGTGCTCTGCCACCTTCAGTCAGGGTCAGGGACAGTCAGGGACTTGTCTAATGTGAACTTCTCCACATGTCATCTCTGTGTCATATGAAGCTCTGTTAATGCTCCGGGTAGGGAGTTGTTACAATGGGAACATCTAACCAAAGCATTTTCTAATTTCTGCTGTAACTGAAAATGTCTAACCATCCAACACAATCCAAACGTCTCTGTCTTTGTAGGCCCCGATGTGGTGCTAGTCATAGCCCCCACACACATCCATGGCACTAAAGGACAGCCTCTTCTTCTGCCAGTGGAGTACAACTTCGCCATCAAGGACGTGGACATCCAGGGCAGCTGGCATCTGAAGAATAAATCCAACGGTCTGACACACCTTGTGACGTTCAGAAACAAGACCGTCATCGCGGACATGCACATGGAATACACCAACAAGTTCTCCTTCCACCCCCCCAATGCGTCCCTGAAGATCAACAGGCTGGACGACACGGAAGAGGGGGAGTACGAGCTGACGATCAACATCAGGTTCTCAAATGACGCCCAACCGGTGAAGAAGACGAAAAGCATCAAAGTGACAGTTGACGGTAAGTTGGTCAAATATGACACGACTGGGATTTTGGGAAACAAACACGATTGAGTTGTTCCACCTTCTTCTGCACATTTGTTGCCTACAAAACCTACTACTTATCATGAAGTTTTTGTTTTAAATGTTTACGTTATATCAACAGATCATCCTTATAGACCTACGTGGCAAATTATACATTCTTACTTGTATTTAATGTTAAACATTTAATCTGACAACCCCACTGGGATGAGACATCTTTTTAAAAGGCATTAATCCATCCTTGAGTTCAGTGGGATGAAATCTTAGACATCATATTGACACATCAACATGATCACAAATGAAATCTGCAGATTTTCAGCCTATTTCTGTCATTGTTTAACATTCTTGAGATCAATTTGTAACGATTATGCTCTATGTCAATATTTTGTCTTCGCTCTGTTTTCTCATGATGTTTATCCAGACGGAAAATGGTAGAAAAGCAATGTGAAACCGTGGTAAACAAAGGTTCAAGTTGATACCTTGTGTTTTGTCTTCAGACACATTTTAAACAACTGCTAGAGCTCAATTAAGCAAATCAGCGATAACTCTTTCACAGTCAGGTATGGAGGAGGAAGCGCGTCCCCTCCCTGTACCAGAATCACTATAGGATGCCATTTATATCTTTACTTTATATATATTATGCTTTTTCATATAGTTATATTATATTACTAATACCCTATACATATTTAAAATATATATTGATAATATATGAGTCTTCCATAAAGACTGGGATGAAAGATACTATATAAATGAAAGGTATTTTTATGATTATTGAGGAAATGGAAACGCTGACCAATCCCAATCAGTAAATGTTTATTATGTTTGCAGTGCCAGTGTCCAGACCGCTCATACGGTTGACTCCGGCCACTGCAGCGATCGAAGACAAAGACAACGTGACATTGAGCTGCTGGGTGCAAAATGGGACGAGGGTGCAGTACCGGTGGCTGAGAGAAACCAATCCCCTCCAGCCCGGCGCTCGCCACACGCTTTCAGATGGTCACAGCGTCCTGCGCATCAGTCCGGTGAGGAAGGCAGACATGGGGAACTACACCTGCGAGGCCAGCAATTACATCAGCCGCCAACAGAGCCAGAAACTCCCACTCAACGTCTTCTGTAAGTATAAGGACAAAAGAGCAGCTTTCCTCCATTTTCTTAGGTATTCTCTCTTTAAAAAAACAAATTGCAAAAGTCAAAATATGATGAACTGTTACTTTCGGCCTTTCGTGTTAATGGGAGCTGGGCTGTGTTTGTCTCTGTGTCATTTTTAAATTGTTCCTTTTGTTTGCATCCGATCTGCTAGCTTACTTACTTCCAGTAAGGGTTTCTGGAAGAGTTTGCACAATAGACTCTTTATTTCTTTATAAAAAACTGTAATACATTTAATATACACAGAGAGAGAAGAGCTTCTAACGATATCTGAATATTTGAGAGCGAGAAATGAAAATGAAATGTTTGTTCTGCTTCCTTTTACAACTCCATACAACAGGGAAGTCATTTTTATTTGTATTAGCAGCCCTGTGCAAAGAAAGACCTTGTGCGGAGTCAGCAAACGATGTCACTGTTGATGAGATAAGAATGACATCATAGCCAAATCTGTATTGCGGGATGTTAGGGGGATATGTTTTATGTATTGGTCCACTCACCTCTGCAGGGAGCTTTATAAGATGGTTCAGATGATATGTATATAAAAAGTCTATGGGCATTAAACAGAGGATAGTGGACGTACCATAATGGTTGTTGATAAATTAGGAGAGACAAAGCCACAGTTTTGAAAAGCAAAACTGTTGTGCTAAAATGTTATATTGCCTCTGAGGAAAAGGTAACATTGCAACGTACATTGCAGGCGGAATCTGTTAATAGTATAGCAAGTCGATGTGGAGTGAGAAGTGATACTCACTACAAGGCACTTTTTCTTCAGCGTATGCGAAATGCGGGCAGTTGGTAGAGAGATACGCGAATACGGGAATGGCTGGTGCTTATTTAAGGCTTGAGATAAGGATGAACGCACGCCCTGCTGCAGAGGGCTTTCATCCCCTTTGTTGTGAGGCACCATATGCTCCCGCTTCGGGGCGAGGGCTTGATAACAGGTCATCAACACAGAAAGCACTCACCACCTGCCGGAGTGCAGAGTACAGCCCTAGAGTCGACTGCCACAGTGACTGTAAACTAGTGTGTCAATCTGCCATGAGCCCGGCTGTGAAAACCAGCAGTGAGTGGCTCGTCCATACGTCCCGATGATGGGAGGATTCACTCTCTTCTCAGCTCTCCCCTGTTCTGCCTCGATGAAACTTTACCGTAGTAAACCTGCGGGGTCATGTGGAAGTTTCCCCCCTAGTTTCCCAGATGGATTTGCCCTGATTTTGTCATTTATCATTACTGTCATAAACTGTGACACTTATATATTTAGCTTTTTTTTTTATAATAATGAACATTTACTCTGTAGTTTGTTGAATCCCCATGGGAAGGCTGTAGAAACTGAATCAATGGCCGCCATGTAAGCCAATAGAGATTATCAACACCCGACTAAAACAGCGCCCTGCTGTTCAGAAGAGCTGAATAAGGCAGCAATCAGTCGGTCCAACAAGCAGAATATCTTCACATTCACTCTGCGAAAGCCCAAGAAGTTCAGGGCTGAGGAGAGAAAAAGGCATTTCATTTCATTCTTGGAGATAATATATTTAAAGACATCAGTTTCTTGAAGGTCTTTGATCACTGCCTTTGGGTGAGAGTTGGTGCCTCATGATTAATTTTTTGAAAGCAAGTTTGGTTAAAACGTTATGGCATGTAAATATATGGTATAATACTTTAGCTGCGGAATGGGGAGAATTGGAAAACGTTTCTGCCCTGAATTAGGGAACTACCCATAACAGCGTCAGGGTGTTTTGATTTACATAATATTTCCAAAACCTTCATATTGTTCTTGTTGTGCGCATTCTTCCAGATGGACCCTACAACCTGGCCGTGAACTCGGACATTGGCCTGCAGACGGGCCAGGTCTTCACAGTGGATCCCGGGGAGCTGGTGTCATTTGACTGCTGGGCCGACTCCAACCCGCCCAACACCTACGTGTGGATTTCCAAAGGGATCAATTTCACAGAGGTGATCATGACGGGGCCTCGGTTTGAGGTGAAGTCGCTGACCCTCGCGCACCGGGAGGACTACACGTGCCGCGCGTACAACAACGTCACGCAGAAGCAAGACGAGGCCCAGTTCACCATCGTGGTCGCGGGCCTAGGAATCGGTAAGTGCAGGGAGAGGAGTGCATGGAAAGCTAAAGCAACAAAAAACGAAACACGAGAATGTAGTTTATAAATAAATAAATAAATAAATAAATGCTGACTGAAAATCCAAGACATGCAAAACATGTTGTATAAAGATCACTATACCCAGCATGTGGATATATATATATAAGTTATGGTAGTTTCTTCTAAAATATTTCAGTAAAGAACAATTGTGTTCTATTTTATAAGTTTTATTTATGTATTTTTACAAACAATTTTCAGACCCTGTTCATTTTTTACTTGCAGCTACAAAATTGGACTAAAGAATTTAATTTTATTCAGAGTAAACTGAATAAAGGCACTGTTTTTAACAATGGATATTGGTCTCAAATGTAAATATGTACTTTAAATGACCCAATTTGACTCAGCAAGTGATAACTGTCTATCTGTAAACAAAAATTAAACTTTTAGTCCAGCTTATCTTACACTTACACTTTCTCTATTAAGCCTACATTTTCAATCCGCACAAATTGTTAGAAAGCTGCTGCAGATTGAAATATGTAACCAGGACCGTATCTAGTGCGTCGTCCGTGTCTGAGAAGTGTCAATATTTTGCTGGTTTCTCAGGTGCTGAGTGTACAGCACACCTGCCCGTATATGAAAGTCTTACGGATGTTTTGTAAAGTAAACAGGAGACAGCAGGTGTTTTTTGTGTACAGTGTTTAACTGGATTCCCTCCATACGAGCTCACTGGTACTGCGGCGGCCTTGGCAAATATAGATTTCACTTTTCAAAATGGTATAATACCCGAGTGTATCAGCAAAACGCTACTGTTTCACCCAACAATGCACCCTTTATACAAAACATTGATAATGCAAACCAAGGGGAACGCTATTCATTGTTTTTAGACGGCAAAACTAACATCTTGCCAGGGAATACTATACTGTATTTCAAATGGTACTAAAATTATGTTTTTATTAAAACAGCAGTAAAAACATCATTTAACCATCATTACTTATATTGAATTGCTTACTGAGTGATGCACCACAGACACATTCGTGTATAATCAAATAGCTTTTAAATCAGAATCATACTCTTTCCCTGTTTTAATTTGAGCCTTCTGTTCATTTGAAACACCAGTTTCCACCTGTGTTTGGTCGTAAAGAGCCCTATTAAAGATAGCAGATAGCATTCCACTCCATTCATATTTGTATTTGGAATTTGGGAGAAATGTTGTCAGTAGTTTATAGAATTCAACAAAAATGTTAATTTTACCCAAATACATACCTATAAATAGAAAATCCAAAGAGAAAAATAATTGTGCAGTGGGCTCTTAATATTTTCCAGAGCTGTATATAAACACATGTAGTAGGACTGTTGAGAAGGTTTTTCTGTGTATTTCTGAGAATTCAATGCCTTTTATCACAGCATTTATTGCCATGGCAGCTTGTAATAAATTAGATAATAAATACAGTTACAATGATTTCCATGCATGAGAGATAATATAGGTACAGCATGCAAATGGACAAATATGCCGCAGAGCATGTCTGGCAGGCGAGCTCACTCCCATGTGAGTGGGGTTTGCCTGGCTCAGTCCAGTGTCTGGCACAAACCAGTGGCGTATTAATTACTTTCACCAGACATTGGCCAGTCTGTAGATACCAAGCCATGAAGCCCAATACAGCTTAAATTGCCAGAAAGAACAAGAAACTCAGAAAAATACACCAACACACTGCCAGGCTGAATGTCATCATATTCAGTTATGATATATAATCCAAAATAATGTCTCTAATGCTATAACTCAAACATCTCCAATCAGGCCAAGAGACCAGTATTGTTAAACCATACCCATCTGTTTTCAACCTTTAAATGAACCATAAAGAATATTTTCATTTCATGGTGGTTTTCTTTCTTTTTTCCGAAGGCAGGGAAAAACACTCCCAAGTTGGCAGTTCCATATCCCCGGTGGCGGCCATCACTGTGACTTCGCTCATCGTCATCACGTGCATGGTGTTTGTGCTCTTCAGAAAGGCTTGCCATCCTCAGAAAGGTAGGAAATACCTCAGCAAAAAATATTATGTTCTGTAGAGCAAAGAGAAACTAAAAAAGGATCTTAAGGACATTCATTTTCTCAAAGTCTGTGTCTGGTGGGTTGAACTCCCAAGGTTAATCATATTCAGATTCTGCACAGAAGCTTGTGTCATCATGGTGGCGTTTACATAAATAAACACATTTATTATGAAGACAGAGACGAGACGAAGCACAGAGACAAAGGGAGAACTCAGCGGAGGAAGACCTTTGAGCTGAAACAGGCCTGTCCGTCTGCTGTTTGTTTCGAGTTTGCTCTGTCTTCATGACAAACATGTTTATTTATCCAAACCCCCCAGCTACATTTTCCTGCCTTTGACAGGGAAGCATGATTTGCACAATTAAGTCTGAATCAAAATTAAAAGCCCCAACTATATTATTCAAAAAACGCAGAAAATATCCATCTACACTGAGGATTTCAGTTTAACATTGATGCCGAAAGATCCTGGCCTCCATGCATCTATCTTTCCAGTGCACAATGTTTACACAATAACAAACTATTCAGATGAGCTGGGAAAGTCACCTGAAATGAATTGGTTAATTGAAAAATGATTTAAAAGTCTGTAAGTTATTTCAAAAAGATCAACCAAGGCCTGCATTTGACATAAATTATATACTGTATATATCTTTTTAATTCTTTATCTCACCATGTCTGAAAATCAGGATCACTTTATCTGTAGTTCAGTTTTAGTCAGATGCCTCTCAGACTGTAAACAGTGGCTTCAATAATGCAAAAGGGAAGGATGACTCAAGTGCCCAGGAGCAGGTTCCTGTATTGTTGTGGGAAGTGGACGGGCAGCTCTGTGATCTAACTTCTGCCCTTTCTTTTTCAGTGATCAGGAATATGTATAACAGGTAAGAAGAGTTACTGTCCGTGATCTTAAAGTACACACAAGAAGTTGATACATTTACATCTATTTAAATATATACGTATTTGATGTTGCGCTCTTTCTCTGTATTCCTCCAGGCCTCTAACGGAACAAAAGAGACCACACCTGTCAGGTACATTGTTTTCTCGATTCGTCAGTTATCACCAGGTTATTTAACTGCGCTGTGTCATTACAGCTAATGAATTCTGCCCCTCTGCCCCCACAGTATACAGCATCGAGAGGCGCTTTGTTTGTCTGAGCGATACTGACGCACTGTGACGCACTTTGCTCAAGTTTGTTCACTGATCATTGCTTTCAAGAGGGGATTTTTAGCTCTGCGGATTTTGTTAGACCCTGGGTTCTTCAGCATTGAGATATAACTCCTGGACTGACATGAGGGGGAGGCCAGGAGGAGTCACTTTTTTGAAGCATTGTTTGAGGGAAGGGATTGTGGTAAATTTGAGCCTAAATCTACCTGTAATGTTGCTAGTCTTAAAGAGTAGTTGGTCCCCAGTATTCCCAGTTTAAGATTCACCAGGGAGGTTATTACTTGTGCCTGTGTAGGTGTCTGAAGGACTTGACACAGTTTGCTGGCTACAGGGAAAGTTAATGAACACTGTGCTTGACTAGTCACTGTGTCACTGCATTCCTCAAAGCTTCTGGTGTTTAATATTAACACAGACCCCATCTCCATACTGTCTTTATTGTGCTTGACGGGGACATATTTCCAGCTGCATTTTGTTGTTTTATTTTCTAGTTTTATATACAATTCTCAGGTAATAATAAAACCGAGGTAGCAAGTAGAATCTGTGGTAAGACAAAACCCAACATGTTTTTGTGAGTCTGTGCATCTTTAAATGCTTATTGTGATTCCTATTCCTCTACTCGAATCGCTCTTTTGCATAAGCGTGTAGCCCTGCGCTCAGTCTACCTGCAAATAACACATCCTTCCTTTTATTGGTGTTATTCTATTTCATGTTTACACTGCCCTCAAACTGGGAACAGGGGAGACTTTCTCTGCTGCACGTCGTAGGAGGAAAGGGCCCCTGGCTTCCTAGAGCAAAACTGATATTTCCAAAATAAACAGCCCAGAATACATTCAAGCCCAGGTTGTTCTTCATTTACATGTGTGACTATTTCCATTGGCAGAAAGCTATTTGCATAATCTTCAGTGCAGACAGGCAGGCAGGACAGGGAAGTCACGGTCTTTCCAGTCATTGTGAAATATTCAGCAGAGAGTCGAGGCCTGTTTTAGAGGTTTGCTGTATTGCATTTATCTCTCACTGTGTTGTTACCTCCATCATCAAACAGAGAAGAACTTGAAATGGTACCTTCATTTCCCCACAAGCTACAAATACTGAAGAAAAATTAAAGATTTGGAAAGTCTACCATTCACTCTCTGAGACTGGTCCTCAAACCAAGCATTCGAGGGTTCCTCCTCAGATTGACCTCTCTGTTTGGAAAGTCAAATGCCACCACTGAAGTAATTATAAACCTTAATCCAATCTTTCTATGTTCTCAGGTCATGAAGATGCAACTGAAGATTTTGGCATCTACGAATTTATTGCCATTCCAGGGAAATCTGACCCCACGCAGGTGTGCTTCTGACCATCTTCTTCTCCTCTTCAAAATGCAGAGATAATGACCCCTCTTTTGTAAATAATGTGATGTGAAAGTTTGAAGAAGCTAAGAGAAACTGTATTTTCTTTGCTTGCATCCCTAGGCTTCAAGCAGGTCTCTCTCGCGGCTGGATTCAGCCCAGGATTTACACACCACCATCTACGACGTCATCAGACACATTCCCGAAACACCTCCACAGGGACCTCTGAAGTGACTCCCGGGCTTTTGGTCACAGTGCACCCTTGTAGCTTAGAGGAGTGGTTTTCAGAAGGAAACAGTCAAGCTTCCTGTCTGAGCAGGTATTTTCTGAAGAATATCTCCAGACATCCGGATAAAGAATATATTTTCTATAGCACAGATTTTCTTTTCTTTTAATTAGGAGAAAACATTTCCCTTTGACCCCTGCCCTCCCTGCCACCAGGGAAGCTTTCAATTTTCAGGTGGTAGTCAACCTTTAAGGGAAACTGGCACAGTTCCTAAAATAATGGTTTTATGCATTGTCCTGGATAGTTTTAACATACTTCACCGTATGTGTCTTCCCCGCGTCAACTTGAGTTATTATTATCAAGTCAACTGAGTGTTAGAGTTTCTTACTGCCTATTCTTTCTCCTTATAGTAATTATAGTTTCCATAGACAGCATGAAGTGTTGTTGTGTGCACAGCTACGGATAAAACTGTGAAGAAGGAGTTATTTTCTCCTGTCCAACTACAGAGGAGATTGATGCACAGTGGAGATGGTGCAAGTCCACAATTGGTCATTTGAAAATATCAAAAAAATCTGTAATCAAGCTATGCAGGAAGCTATGACACAACACATACTACAGCAGCAGGTAAAGATGCATAAAACCATAATTTAAAAAACTGTGCCAATTTCTCTTTAAGCAACAAACCTAGATACTTTATATATATATATATATATATATATATATATATATAAATACTTTTTTCCCCCACTGTATATATATATATATATATACAGTGGGGGAAAAAAGTATTTGATCCCCTGCTGATTTTGTACGTTTGCCCACTGACAAAGAAATGATCAGTCTATAATTTTAATGGTAGGTGTATTTTAACAGTGAGAGACAGAATAACAACAACAAAATTAAAAAAAAACGCATTTCAAAAAAGTTATGAATTGATTTGCATGTTAATGAGGGAAATAAGTATTTGACCCCTTCGACTTAGTACTTGGTGGCAAAACCCTTGTTGGCAATCACAGAGGTCAGACGTTTCTTGTAGTTGGCCACCAGGTTTGCACACATCTCAGGAGGGATTTTGTCCCACTCCTCTTTGCAGATCCTCTCCAAGTCATTAAGGTTTCGAGGCTGACGTTTGGCAACTCGAACCTTCAGCTTCCTCCACAGATTTTCTATGGGATTAAGGTCTGGAGACTGGCTAGGCCACTCCAGGACCTTCATGTGCTTCTTCTTGAGCCACTCCTTTGTTGCCTTGGCTGTGTGTTTTGGGTCATTGTCATGCTGGAATCCCCATCCACGACCCATTTTCAATGCCCTGGCTGAGGGAAGGAGGTTCTCACCCAAGATTTGACGGTACATGGTCCCGTCCATCGTCCCTTTGATGCGGTGCAGTTGTCTTGTCCCCTTAGCAGAAAAACACCCCCAAAGCATAATGTTTCCACCTCCATGTTTGACGGTGGGGATGGTGTTCTTGGGGTCATTCCTCCTCCTCCAAACACGGCGAGTTGAGTTGATGCCAAAGAGCTCGATTTTGGTCTCATCTGACCACAACACTTTCACCCAGTTCTCCTCTGAATCATTCAGATGTTCATTGGCAAACTTCAGACGGGCCTGTACGTGTGCTTTCTTGAGCAGCGGGACCTTGCGGGCGCTGCAGGATTTCAGTCCTTCACGGCGTAGTGTGTTACCAATTGTTTATTTGGTGACTATGGTCCCAGCTGCCTTGAGATCATTAACAAGATCCTCCCGTGTAGTTCTGGGCTGATTCCTCACTGTTCTCATGATCATTGAAACTCCACGAGGTGAGATCTTGCATGGAGCCCCAGACCGAGGGAGACTGACAGTTATTTTGTGTTTCTTCCATTTGCGAATAATCGCACCAACTGTTGTCACCTTCTCACCAAGCTGCTTGGCGATGGTCTTGTAGCCCATTCCAGCCTTGTGTAGGTCTATAATCTTGTCCCTGACATCCTTGGACAGCTCTTTGGTCTTGGCCATGGTGGAGAGTTTGGAATCTGATTGATTGATTGCTTCTGTGGACAGGTGTCTTTTATACAGGTAACGAGCTGAGATTAGGAGCACTCCCTTTAAGAGAGTGCTCCTAATCTCAGCTCGTTACCTGTATAAAAGACACCTGGGAGCCAGAAATCTTGCTGATTGATAGGGGATCAAATACTTATTTCCCTGATTAACATGCAAAACAATGTATAACTTTTTTGAAATTCGTTTTTTTTTCTGGATTTTTTTGTTGTTATTCTGTCTCTCACTGTTAAAATACACCTACCATTAAAATTATAGACTGATCATTTCTTTGTCAGTGGGCAAATGTACAAAATCAGCAGGGGATCAAATACTTTTTTTCACTTACTGTATATACTCATTGTATCTGGTGTTATTTCTGAATTGGACCCAAAGTCAAGTTATGCATCAGTTCTTTGTTTTATTGTTGTGCAGCTCAGGACAGTTAAGTATTTGTAATATTGTTGTTAAACAGAGTGAATTTCTTGCTTTTTTAAAGTTCTTATTTTGTTTTACATGCTGAGAATGAGTTTTTATACAAATCAGGGATGTACTTTCTATATTTGTTTTACTCTTAAATATTGCAGGGTTCCCAGCAACTTTTTTATGAAACCTTCGACCTCTCCAAAAATCAGCAAAAACAACACAACACATTTATTTGAACGGTCTACATTCTCTCTCTTATTGGCTGTACGAATCAGCAGCTATCCAGATACAAAGCAAGTCGGATGCTTCCAGAAAACTAGACAGTTCAGTACAGTTTGGAGCTACACACACTTACCACAAACCGAAAGCTGTCCAATCCACTCATGTGACCCATATGACCGCCATCATCTGGTGGAATCCATGTGAGTCCAGCTGTTTATCAGTTTGGTTACATGGTGGACCTACATGATATTATTATTTTTTGGCCAGTGTCTGCATTTCTAACGTGTGTGTGTGTGTTGTTTCTTGCACTTTTCATAGATTACTTTCAATTGTAATATTCATTTAAGAAAAACTATATATTAATAAGGATGAATAAAAAACTTATATTGGTCTCAAGAAAATTATATTTGCATTGACTAATTTCTCAAACGAATGCCAATATAGTAACAGAGCCAAAGCGATTTCCAGTCGTGTTACAGCCGGGCAAAGTCGAGCAGAAGCGAAGGGAAGAGGTGCCCATGGCTTCCCCATATGGCCGTTTAAGAGCTGGTACAGGAAGTCTGGACAATATGGGGCTTCGCAAAGAAAACATGATATTGCAATTCAGTGCCATTTCAGCAGTGCTACTTGCTCTCTCTTGCCAGAGTTGTTTTCCACGGTCAGTTTTATATTTCTGACAAAGGCTTCCCTAGTCCCGTTCAGTCCATTTACTGTGAAATGAAAGATTCTTATGGTTATTCTTCTATTATATTTGAGATGGCAGGTTTTTGTACAGTTGCACTACCTGAAATACGTGTTTGTACATTTTCTATTGCAGTAAAGATTGATGCCACTTTAATACGTTTCTACGTGCTCTGTCTGTACATACCTGAATGATCCTGATTTCACAGCAAACTGTATGTATGTATCTATGTAAAAAAATGAGAAAACCACAATCATCGGAATGTTTATTTTTCTTTTATTTTCCACAAATGAAAACTTTTGTACAGTAATAAAAAAGACTCAAACCAAACCATGATGTCTAAAAGTGTCCTTTCCACATATAATATAAGGAGACTCACTTGGGTTCCTCTGGATGACTGATTTGCATGGCCAAAAGTTTGAATATTTATTATTATTATTATTATTAGTATTACAGCCTGTGAAGCACTTGTTGTGATGTCACGAGGAGAACGGGATTTCACCCTGCCTCTTCCCATCACTGTGGAAAGCACCTTGCCAGCATCACTGGTGGAAGTGGGAAGAGCCTGACACTTTCACTATAACAGGTGATGAAAGTCACGTGTCTCACTGGTCTTAAATAAAAGGAGAAGCAGGGACAACGGTATCTTTGTCTCATTCCACCCGACTGATTTCCCTTTTTCGGGATGTGGCTCAGCTTTCACATCCCATTTTTGTGCTGCATTCATCCATGCCTTGATGAAGATGACAGACGCAATGCACAGCTCACTGGTACCCAAGATGGGTGTGTGTGTGAGTGTGCATGTGTGTGCGTGCATGTGCGTGTGTGTGTGCGTGTGCATGTGTATGAGTGCATGTGCGTGTGTGTGTGTGTGTGTGTGCGGGTGATAGCAGGATCGATGTGGTTTATCACAAGTTTTGACCAATAATAAGACACAACAAATATATTATGATTGTAACTATGGCTTGCTCTTGCAATGCGAACACCAGCTCCCCACCCAGCTGAGTGTCGTGTTCCACATGTTTGTGTTTATTTAAATGTGTTGCACATAATGGTGCTCCATAACTTCGTCTTGTGACCTTTTTTCTTTTTTGACAACAAACCAAAGGTGATGCACTTCTGTTTTTTTTCTTATATAATAAACAGGGTTTATTTTTTACATTGTGACATTCCAGGAACATTCATCGATTTTCAAAACCACTTATCCTGGTGAGGGTCATGGGGAAGCCAGAGCCAATCCCGGCAGGCAGGAATACACCCAGGATTCACACATACAGGGCAATTTAGCGAGACCAATTAACCTAACCCACATGTCTTTGGACGGTGGGAGGAAACTAGAGTGCCCGGAGAAAACCCACACAGACACGGGGAGAACATGTGAACTCCACAAAGACACAAAGTGCGTGCCATAGTGTCCCCTGAAGAAAGTCAGACAACCAGCCAAATTATGATTTCATATTTTAATCACTACTATTAATATCTATTTAATTTTTTTTTTAATTATTCCTGCTTTGAATCTTATTAAAATAGAAAAAGGAAAAAAGCAATCGAAGAGGCTTGTGTCCTTTTATCAAATGTTTTCATGAAGATGATTGTTTATGAATGGTTTTGTCCGTGCTGCAAGTGGTTAGTTCTCTGGTTCATCACCTCATGTCTGTGGGGACAGACGGGCCGGCCCGGGGGTTGAGCTTTGCTTCCCCACACGGTGTCCCACGCATGCTGTTACACAGTCACTTCACAGGTGTGTGTGAGGGCGTCCTGTCCGAGCCACAGCACACACTAATCCTGATTCTGCATGGATGCGTCTGCCCGCTCAAGCAGAACAACATTCTCCACTGTAACTCATTGTGTGCTCTTTTGTCATTTTCAAATTATGTAATTATATATTTATGAATTATTATACAATTCTGAATTTATACAATGTAATCATTAGTTAATATTGGCTAACCTGAGATCAGGCAATATTGTTTTTTAAATGTTTTTCATTTGTATATATATATTTTTTTTCACTTTTGATCTCGACTTTATATGTTTTTATGGGGAAAATATTGAACAACAAAGCTTTCACATTCACCCTTGACAGCTCCAGTCTCCTGCAAAGAGCTTTAACCCTCGATGGAGGTGCGGAGGTGAGCGACTCTGTGGGTGGAAATGCATTTAAATGTATTGTCGTCTGGCTTAAAAATTAGAGTGTTGCAAAAATAACTCCCAGCCCTGTGCATGTATTTCCATATAAGGTGTGACAGGGATAGAGAACCCAGAGAGATGACAGAGATGCTGGATCACAGTTCAAAGCATGCGAACTCCGTATGTTTGGGCAGCTGTACGAGCCGATCTGGAGTCAGAATGCTATTGCTCTTCTCCAACGAGGTCAATTTACAGGAAACAGGCTGATGCAGTCCTGCATGCAGCCTTGTAAATCATTGCTCAGGTATTATGACATATTAGAAAAGGTGGGAATCCTTCAGGCAGACACAGTGGGCCGCGTAAGGCGCACATCAGGCCCGTCTCTCTGTGTGCTCATGCTGGAGCAGTTCCACCTGTTCCTGTGTGCTTTATGGGTGGTTACCGAGGATTGACTTCACAGGACAAACACCTCTGCTGACTGCCAGCTGACATCAGCCTTCATTTGACTGGGAAATCACCTGCGCCATCATCATACCAGGAAAA
Source organism: Amia ocellicauda (assembly GCF_036373705.1). Taxonomy (NCBI): domain Eukaryota; kingdom Metazoa; phylum Chordata; class Actinopteri; order Amiiformes; family Amiidae; genus Amia; species Amia ocellicauda. The sequence continues at coordinate 20,688,661 of NC_089859.1, forward strand.
TCTGTCTCTCTTTACGTTGCTAAGTGATATTTAAATCTGACGCCAAATGGGTCCCTTGTCCTTGGTTGGTTTAACCCATTAATAGCATTATTTGTTATCAATACAGCGTATTCCTGTTAGAAATACCTGCCAAACTGAGCCATTACTGGGGACAGATGCAGTCTAATTAGACTATGAATAATGGACGATCCTTCTGCTTTGAATTAATAATTTAACTGAATATCCTTTCCTACTTTCCTAGTCTACTGTGGCTCCATCCCACCAGACAGGGCATGTTTAATACTTCTCTCCTAAACCACCTCTGTCTCTCTACACTATTGCCTTGTGTTGCACAAGAATCAATTAATCATCTCACAATTGGCAGATACCCCCCAGATACAGACGGGAGCAGATTCACGCCAAAACCCCAGAACCCCAGAACCCCCAGCCACTCAGAGCCTGCCCAGGCGCCTCCCCTACACCCCCTCCAGTACGGTGGCCAGGTTGCCAGGTTTACATATCAATGTAAATGATATGAAGATACTCCGTCTGCACATCACAGTACTTTTTGCATGCTATATTACTAGATATGTATTTTTACGGTAGTATGCAGGTTAACATCAGTGATAGATTGTAACCAAAGTAGTAGTAGTAGAATGTAGGTTATGAAGTTGTATGCAGTAAAAGTCTATAAAAGTAAGTAGGTTAACATCACTTATGGAAGTGGCTACACAATATAATAATAATACATTTGTCATTCTGTCAGTACATGTTGTTTCTGTACTTAAATGGAACAAAATAATAATCAGAAATGTACAAATAAATTATTAATAATAATATTAAGATCAACAGTTCTAAAGCACCATATACACTTATTTTATTCACTTTAGTATAAGTTCATGATATACAAAACTGGGACAGGCATAGAGTTTCCATCATATTCACTGCCTGTAGTGCGACATCAATTCAGTACAAAAATGCACACAGTGACATTCTGCAGGTTTTTAACATTGTAGATGAATGGAATGAAGTGGGGCGAAAGAGTGTCATACGTGACCAACAAATGTCAAATGGGTGCAAAACATTCCACACGGGACTAAAAAGTGTCACACAGCAGCATAGATTAGAATAACAGAAGCACGTATTACAGAATATATTAAATACACAACAACCTTGTGTTCTTGCTGACCACGTTGATTTGTAACCAGGTGTAAACCTCTGGACTGGTTTTGTCGCTGGTTATTACCATCATTATAGTCAGGTTATCACCTCAGAATGGGTGATACTGTAATGTGCTGAGAAATTATAGTGTACATAGGTTACAAAGTGTCAGAGATGGCAATGGGGTGGCAATGAGATGATAGGGCCGTGTCATAGTGGACAAAAGTGATGCAGCCTTATCTTTGGCCCATATAATATACACTTTATTATGTTACCACTACATGCTCTGAGTCAGTGTGTTTATCTGTATATATTTGTCTATGTATATTTTGTATGTAAGCATGTATGTATTATTATTTTTCCCTTCTGACAATCACTAACTAACCACAGCATTTACCCTACCCTAGATTAACCTTCATACAGTGATTCTGCCTCAGACACATTAGGTTGCTTGTGCATTTTTAGCTAATTTCCAATATGTATCATCGATTAAGAAATCAAATAATGTTATGGTAAAGCAGAAGTGTAGTACAGTTAACAGCACACTGCATTTAAGTTCACTATAAGAGGGTGATAACTGAATTAATAATAACTAATTAATTATATATATATATATCAGCCATAACATTATGCCATGATAACGGGATTATCAGTGTTATTCACTTCACCTGTCAGTGGGTGGGATATATTAGGCAGCAAGTGTCCTCAAAGTTGATGTGTTAGAAGCAGGAACAATGGGCAAGCGTAAGGATCTGAGCGACTTTGACAAGGGCCAAATTGTGATGGTAGACGACTGGGTCAGAGCATCTCCAAAACTGCAGCTCTTGTGGGGTGTCCCCGGTCTGCAGTGGTCAGTACCTATCAAAGGTGGTCCAAGGAAGGAAAAGCGGTGAACCGGCGACAGGGTAATGGGCGGCCAAGGCTCATTGATGCACGTGGGGAGCGAAGGCTGGCCCATGTGGTCCGATCCAACAGATGAGCTACTGTAGCTCAAACTGCTGAAAAAGTGAATGCTGGTTCTGATAGAAAGGTGTCAGAACACACAGTGCATCGCAGTTTGTTGCGTATGGGGCTGCATAGCTGCAGACCAGTCAGGGTGCCCATGCTGACCCATGTCCACTGCCGAAAGCATCTACAATGGGCACGTGAGCATCAGAACTGGACCACGGAGCAATGGAAGAAGGTGGCCTGGTCTGATGAATCATGAGTTCAAGGTGTTGACTTGGCCTCCAAATTCCCCAGATCTCAATCCAATCGAGCATCTGTGGGATGTGCTGGACAAACAAGTCCGATCCATGGAGGCCCCACCTCACAACTTACAGGACTTAAAGGATCTGCTGCTAACGTCTTGGTGCCAGATACCACAGCACACCTTCAGAGGTCTAGTGGAGTCCACGCCTCGACGGGTCAGGACTGTTTTGGCGGCGGCTGTTTTGGACCTACACAATATTAGGCAGGCGGTCATAATGTTATGGCTGATCGGTGTATGTCAATAATTATGATATTATAATAAGCATTTTGACTAAACTATCACAATTATCCCAGTGAACAGGTTTATGCAAAACGGCATCTGCTTCAAATGGAGAACACGTGTCCCAAAAATGTAAGACAACTTTGCGCATTTAGTTCACAGACACAAACAACAGCAAAGAAAAGCCACCCAGAAATGACCCACAAGCAGCCTCTACCTCGCAGCAAAACAGTTACAACGGAGGTGACAATGTGAGCAGGAAAAATGGGAAGTGTAGTCTCTAACAGCGTGACATCTGTGGAGAGACCGCGGGGCAGCCATCGCGAAACTACAACTCCCAGAATGCCCCAGTGACAAGCCCGATTCACGTGATGGGCAAGAGAGAAAAAACATGGCTTCCCTGTATCATATCTTGGATGGCAGGACCTGAAATGGCAGTGAATCCGGAATGAGATTCAGCATTTAAAGACGTTTCGGAGCATCCTCGGTGACCAAGCGCCACAATGCAAAAGATCAAGTCGCTGATGACGCGGCAGGTGAGGAATCGCGATGAATCGGGTTCTCCGTGCAGACAGGGCAGCTTCACGACCAGCTGTGTTTATATCACTCCTTATCAATGAAAAGTCATGCACAATAAGAGGTACTGGCGAAATAAGCGATCTGTACTGGTTCTGGATACAGGGGCCGATCGGCTGCTTTACAATACTGTGTGTACAGACTTCTTTGCGTTCGCCCGGCTGTTTTAGCTCATGCGCATTGAGGCTCATACAGAAGACACTATTTTATCATAACTGTATTTTAGACACGGCTCCTTTTCTGTGTCTGTGACTCTATAATAATATTAGTCTTGTATATGCTGATGGAGTCGGAATGTATTGTTAACCTATGCAATGCACGCATTTATTTGCAGATATATATATATATTTTAAATGATATAAAAATGCACATTCCACACCAGTGGGCGTGTAGGGAAGTGTGGCACGTCACGGCACGTCACCTGCTGCGATAGAGATTGCACAAGAGTAACAGTCAAGCCCGGTGATGCACAAAGACACAAGATGCACAAGCCTGATTTATTGGTGTGTCTGTGTTTTGAGACACTAAACAGCAAGGTATATTGAGACATTTTGACTCATGCATTTGTTGTTTTATTGCTCTGTCTGTCCCATTGTGGGGTTTTGTGGACACTGTTTTGCTTTGTACTGTCAGGCTACATTGGGCGTGTGGAGATGCCAGCTCTATCAGGCTATAGGAAGAATGAATCTCTGTTGGGCCGGTTGTCATGCTCTGTCTGTGCTGTCTGTGCCCACTGGCTGGACAGACAGAGCTCATACCACCGCTATCTGCTTCCTGACAGATAGGGAGGCCTGGCAAGTATGAACTCCATGTGTTGGCGAGTTGACTGCCAGGCGCGTGCTATTTCTGTGATGCTAACGATGAGTGTCAGATAGCTGTCGGCTTTAAGGCGTAACATATAAAAGGGCAGGTTGGGTAATTGCATTGTCTGTCTTTATTCCAGGGCCCCAAAAGTCCCCAGGAGAGCATGAGTGACCTCAGTCCTGTGGAGAACTTCAGGATCCCCAGCAAGGTGAGGCTGTAGATGGAGTCGCGGGTCCAAAAGTACACCTAGGGGGTCCTGGGCTCAAATCCCCACTGGGACACCGCTGTTGAACCGTTGAGTGAAGACATAAAGAGTAAACACACTTTAAAAATCCCCAGGTTTGATTGAAATGGTGTCAGCCTTAATAAGATCATGATCATGAGAAAAAAAAAAAGACATTCTTGCTTGTCAGTAAGAGAGACTGGGACGCATCGGACTATGAGGAGACTTTAGGCCAGAGTTCGATCCAGTTCTGGGCTTTTGAATATTTATTTGCTTTCTCAATAAGCTATTCAGTGTGTTTTCTGGTTTCTCTATCATTACATGAAGGGAGAGAGAAAAAAACGACCTGGTTAAAACACCGATGTTTATAAAGCCCAGCGATGGCTCTTGCATGTTCTAGAGTGTGTAGAGTCAAAGGTCTTATCCAAGTGTTTCATGCTTAAAGCAGAGTCCTGGACAAATAAACAACAGATTCCGTGTAAATAACTTAATTATTCTGCAGTTCTGTGTGTCCCTCACCGCAAACTGAGCTCTCACAACTGGAGACAGACCTGTCCCTGCCTCCCTGCGTTGTCTTCTGCAATAGGAAATCATACGTATTCGTCCAGAGACGGTCTGTGTTGTCAGGCTGCAGTCAGTCAATGCAGGCAGGAAAACCTGTTGCCACGTAGGCGGAAGGAGGGACGACTCTGAAGGGATTGTTTGAATGTTTAGAGGTCGTCTGTTCAGCCTGCAGCTTGCTGCCGGTTTCGGGTCATTGTCAGGTCTTTTACAGGTCTGGGAATTGGATTCTGGCACTAAAGTAAAATATGACACTAAAAGTTCTAGTATGAGATGCATTGTAATTTTTTGTTTTGTGCGAGAAACACTACAGTGCTAAGTTCTCAATTTCCAAAGCTAGATGCATAACTCCTGAACTTCAGAGGATGTTGTATTATAAGTACCTACACAACGACAATAACAGCCAACGTTATATGTTCACATGTCTCCCAGAGGTGCTGCTGTATTTGTGTAAACCGTTCATATCGGCCCTCCTGTTTCCCTCTCCCGAAGATGTGTTTTCAGTGCTGCTGTCCTTTTAAACGCAGCCTGTGATCTGCAGTCCCCCTCTCTCTCATCTCAGATGTTCTCCTAATTAAATTCCAACCAGCAGTTGCATTATCTTATTGCAGGCCATACAGAGAGAATACCTCAAAGGGACTTTATCTTTCATCCTGTTGTCCTCCCGCGCTGTAGCGCTGGGCCGTGGCATTCATGTTTTTAATCTTCCTATCTCTTAGCATAATGTGAGCTGATCTTTTTGTTTAATTATACCCAGGGGAAAGTTATTAATAGTTGAGGAAGTTTTACTGTTTTTGATAAGTAGGCTGCCTCTCTGCCCTTTCGCACTCGTACAGTGTGTTTTATATAACTTTGTTCGCTGGTAAATGGGGAAGTACCTTCTGTCTTTCAAGTGGGAGCTTGTGTCCTAATATTATCATACTATTTCAGCTAATTAACTCATCAGCCGTTACATTGTTCCCTAACAAAGCCCCTCCCCACCTCCTCTCCTCTGTCCTGCATTCGCACATTGGCCCCCCACGGCGCACGAGTGTTGTATGACTTTGTGCACAATCTCGTTGACCTCTCAGCGCTGGGACGCAGGCGATAGGCGTTAACGAAACCTCTGTTTCTTTCAAATGCTAAAGATACAGGGGCTTCGTTTGTTCCTCCACATTCAAATGTTTTCTTTTTTGCACGGCTGTAGTCGATTGGCCTGAATCAAAATGTAAAACCAACCTACGATAAGTCACAGAGGCTGAACCCCACGTGGCGTCCGCATCCGAGTGCTTGGTGATTAAAACCAAAAACACAATTGGTGTGTGCGAGGCCGTTATTCCCTCCTGAACAGTTTAACCTGAGGCTGAGGAACAATGGCAGCCGTCAGGACCAGCACTGTTATTCTTCGTTCATTGTCTTGTTCAATAGAAGATGATAATTATAAGTAATTATAAGTAATTATAAGTAAATTATAAGTTGGGGACACCAGACTGTGGCCTCTGGCGGGTTGGTGGTCATGGCATCGTGGGCCATGTTTGCAAACCACTAACGAAGCCCCTCTTTGTGGGGGTCGAATCCCGAATTTCCAGTTTTGAATGAAGGATCTTGCCATCCAGGTTTACTTTTGAACCTTTGAAAACGTATTTTTCCAGTCAGATATCTCCAAGCAAACAAACAAACACACTGATCTGCCCAGCTTAAAGAATACACACAAGGTTTCTCTCTCTCTCTCTCTCTCTCTCCCCCCCTATTGTCTTTGAATATTGGACTGCAGTTGACCCAGGCTCCAGCTCTGTGTATCCTAGTGTTACAGTGGCTCAGCTGAGCACCCCAACTGAATCCCAATAACATGCGGTTTAAATGCCAGACATCCCTCCTCCTGCTGACGGTGCACACTTGCTCGGTCAGCAGGTGGCGCTGCGTATCCACTCAAGAGCGGAGCAGCCAGAGACGGGACTGACGTGTGCAGCAGTTTATGAAATTGGGTTTTCTGACATCAGATGTCCCTTCATGCTCCCTTAGGTCAGTCTTCGTGTCGAAACGTGGCAGGAAAAGGTATAGACATTCAGGAAGAGTTTGTTCATAAAAGAACAAAAACAAAAGGTGCAGAAGTCGGCGTCTCCGGAGCCGTGCTGGTGAAGTGCGGCCCCTCGTGTCTCTTGCGCGGGACCCCTGGCTGTCCCCCCTCGGGAGGACGAGCGCAGATCATTGCTGTGTATCGTTGAGCTGTTTGGGCCGATGGCCACCATAAGACCATAATAGCTTGATAACAGAGATGATGATAAAGGATTGGGGAGTGAAGTGGGGATGTGGAAAGACTATGAATCACAAACTATACACCTTGACTTTTCAAGGAAAAAAGAAAAGTCAAGTTGTATGGTTTGCGATCCACAGTTTTTCTCCCCCCTGTCAGAGTTGAGGCACACGATGGCCCGTCCGCAGTCCCCCGTCTCCTCCTGCTCGAGCTTTTTTCAACGAAAGACGGATGACTCAGCTCTCGTCCCCCTCCCCCGCCGAGCTCCCACTCCTCCACCCACTCCGTCACTTAAAGACTCCTCTCTCCTCGGTTCCTACGTGACATCTTTAGAGATGAGTCTTTCATCTCCCTCCCCCCCCACCCCCCACTTCACCCTGCTAACTCTCCATTGTCCTTTTCACGGTCTCAAACTTTGTGTGAGCTAGCGAACTGAGGTTTTGTGTGTTCCTCTCGTCCTGTCCCTGTATTTATCAGCTCCGCATTGTTTGTACACGCCGGCAGCGCCACCCTAGCTGGCGGAGGTCAGTCTGTATTGATCACATTTCAAAGAACCAGAAGTTCAATCCTCCTCCGCTGAGCAGATTTGCCGGCACGTTAAAGATTTGCATTGATTTCATTGGACTTTTGCCACGGTTTCTTCGTTGTGTTGAAGTAGTAGCTTAATTAAACTGTTTAGAAATATAAGATGAATAGAAAAGCATCATTCTAATATTGTCAAGCAACATCTACAGTTTAGGTGACACTTGCACCCTGTAAGAAGCCTATTTCTAATTACTATCCATACGTTTTCAACAGGAATAATGTGTTCAGCTAATCTTAACTCAGTCGCCTCTGGCCTGCAGGTGTTCAGCTGCTTGTTGTCGTTCTTCCCGTGGGGGTGACCTGGAAACCGCGTTTGCTGACCCTCGCCATGTGCTTTTCTTTTCACCAGGAGGAGCTTCGGGAAATGAGAGAACAGCCCATCGACCCACAGGCTGAGCAGGAAATAATTAATAGCATCGAAGAAGTCTACTTTTCCAGTGATTCGTTTGACATTGTTCAGCATGAGCTGGAGGTAAGACTGCCCAGTTTCCTGGAGAGATAAATTAAAGATGTGTGTTTACTAGACAACGCCTGAAGAGAGGCCCGGAGATTCCCAGGGGAGAGCATCAACAGGGTTTAACACGAGTGATGTCAGAGCAGATGCGCTTCTCTTTTTTTCAGTTGATCCCCGACAACGACAGCGAGCTCAGTTTCTCCAAGATAATTCTCTCCCCGTTAAGACTGGGGTGTCGCTCTCATGCAAATGAACGCCCGGGCTGGGCCGTCTGCACCGCGGCCAGGTTGATGGATTAGCCGGTTACAGGAGGTGTGAAATCTCATTAGACTTAACAGCACAGTGTAACTCCCACAGAATCGGAGCGCAGTGGAGGAGAAAGCAATTACGCGTCCGGGGCCTCTGTCTGCCACGGCTCACTTGATAAAGTTCTCTAATATCATCGTTTGTTACGTGTTTCGCTCACTGTATTTTTATAAATGGGTTCGGCGAAAGCCATGCAGACGCTTTGTTCCCAAAGACACATTTTAAACAGCCTTGATTTGGATCTGAATGTGCTGCACTTGAATAGATAACTGATGCTCATTGTCTGTCCCTCCACAGAAGCTGCCTCCAGTTCTCAATATTCAAGAGCTTGAAGAGTACAGAGACAAGCTGAAGAAGCAGCAGGCCGCCGTAAGTGTGACGTGTTCATCGACTATCGTGAGGGAATTACAGCACTATACATAAGTTTGACAGCGTAGATTAAATCCACGCACTGAAACAGGAAATGGAAATTCCAGAGAAATGAAAGAGCGTCCAAAGTTTCTTGTCGCCAAAAATGTAAGAATCGAATAACACAGAATAGTTAAGAACGTAAGAAAGTGTCCAGCCGAGAGGAGGCCATTCGCCCCATCGTGCTCATTTGGTGTCCATTAATAACTAAGTGATTCAAGGATCCTATCCAGTGTATTTTTAAATGTTCCCAAATTGTCCCTTCAGCCACATCGCTGGGGAGTTTGTTTAGATTGTGACGCCTCTCTGTGTGAAGAAGTGTCTCCCGTTTTCCATCTTGAATGCCTTGAAGCCCAATTTCCATTTGTGTCCCCGGGTGCGTGTGTCGCTGCTGATCTGGAAAAGCTGCTCTGGTTTGATGTGGTCGATGCCTTTCATGATTTTGAAGACTTGAATCAAGTCCCCACGTAGTCTCCTGTGTTCCAGGGTGAAAAGGTTCAGTTCCTCAGTCTCTCAGTAGGACATTCCCTTCAGACCTGGAATAAGTCTGGTTGCTCTCCTCTGAACTGCCTCTAGAGCAGCGATATCTTTCTTGAAGTGTGGAGCCCAGAACTGTCCACAGTATCCAGATGATCTCTAACTAGTGCATTGTACAGTCTTAACAATATGCTTCCCTATTGATTGTGGAGAAAATTGGACACACAAAATCCTTGGACAGTCTCTCTCTATAACCACACTGTATAGACCTGCAATCTTCCCTGCATCAAGTGGTCTTAATAAAACAGAGGGAGAAATTGAACCTGTAATACCTTCTAAGAACAAGAAACTACAGAAATAAGAGATAAATAAGCGCTCCAGTCACAATGCCTCCCTGTGTAGCGATAGATGATATATAGTGGCAGGACGTGACGAGGGGTTGATGGCCTCACTGTGAAATGTAGCTGCTTCAGCTGATGGGAACATTTGTAGAAATTTCTCTTCTGGGATTTGGCACCTGATTTGAAATCCGCTCTTTTGATGCCGTTTATTTCGCCTGTAGGCAATCAGCGCTTGTACAGCCAGGGTTATATTTAGCTCCTCTCAGCTGTATGGACAGCCTCAGTGTTGCTATTAAGAAAAATGTATGTTCCTGCCTGGTTTGCATCGGATAAATAGATCCACTGAATAAATGAATAAATAAACACTGATCGGTGCAGATGACATGGTTAGTCTCGTCTCCATGTGCCATGGGGGGTCAGAGTACTCACTGAACTCACAGGCTTGCGGGTGATAAACGGCAACGTCCGACCTGCCCACTAATCCTCTGGAGTCATCCCTCGTGGTCGTTGTTCACACAGGACTCGGCTTTGAGGTGAAGGTGCTCTTCCCCAGCAGACCATTAGATGGCGCAGTTGGTCCAGTGTGCTGCTGGGAGCGTTCCTTGCTGCTCCCATCCGGCCTTCACTGGCTTCCTATTTGTGAATCACGCACAGAGGACGTTTTTATTTGTCGGGACTGTCAGCAGTGTGAACCCATTAACCGCTCTCCTGCAGCCATCAAAGTGTATAATTCAGTTCCACGTGGTCACTATTGAATAAACTTTCAATCCTTTCATTTGCTCTCCCGGGAGAGCGTGCAAACCCAGCCTGGACACCCCGTTCCCAAAGCACTGACCGGGCCGCAGGTGTGAAGACGGCAATATTGCAGTCTCGGCATGATGGCTAAAAGTGTCTCCACAGACAGAGACGAGGGGTTTAAATGGGGAAGGCAGATGATGGGAGTGCTTTGAAGAACGATGACACTTAGTTCTATTTCTGCAGGGAATCATTTTTAAATTTATTTTTCCTGCTAAACCTTTCCCTTTTTGCGATTATCTTAAAAGTGTGGCAGTTATTCTATAAAAGGCCAAATCAACTGTTAATGTTACATCACTGATCATTGCAGTCTCTCCGAGTGACCCCCGTATCAATCCTAACCGAGCTTAAATGGCCGTGATCTGGAAAATTGTGCCAACAGTCCCGGCCTTGAATCGTCGAGAGGGTTGAAGCTACGGCACGGTCCCCACTTACCCTGACGGCGAGCGGTGCCGTGGAATCAATTGCTCTCTGGTGCTGCGGTTCTGAGCATGGGACGTTTTTGTTGCTTTGTGGTGTTTGTGTTACACTGTCCCCCGAGGTCGAAGGCCAGGGCTGCAGGGCCGGATATCTGTGTGATGACTCCTCCGCCACGGCGCTCTTTCTTATCGATCGGTGTCACCCGGTGGTATGGCTTCATTAAGTTTCCCATTTGTCCAGAGCTGGTGTTTAACCTGGGATGGTTATTTGCCGCGTCTCTGTTTCCTGTATCGCATGCCTTCGCACAGCGACTCCCTTCTCACTTTTAATTAAATCCTGCCCTCAGAGTTAATTGTCAGATGATGTTTAACTTCTGCCACAGAGAGGAGACCTCGATGTGACCCTGAGCCCCAGGTTAACCGTTTCCTAACCCCCCCCCGCATGCGTATCATTTCCCTGTTTCCTCTTCGCTACTATTGTGTTCACTGATTGTGCTTTGTTTTGCAGCTGTTGACAGTAAGAGTGTGTTTTGATTTGACAAAGCATTGTCACTGACGAGTTCTCGTGCGTGTGTGTGTGTGTGTGCGTGTGTGTGGCCTTATGCTTGTGGTTGTAACACACACACACGTACACACACTGCTACCCTGCACTCTATTTCTTCCACAAACAGGATTGACAATTGCTGTTTTTGCTTCTCTTTGCGGTACTTTAAATTGGAGAAAATAGTAATGATGATAATTTAGATATAATAGTAAGCAGAAGCATAGTAAACACACACAGGGACACACAAAAACACTCACTCTTCTCCAGCTGCTCTGCGGTTCGTCACCAGCTCTTTTTATTTTCCAGGTTTCCAAGAAAGTGGCCGACCTGATCCTGGAGAAGCAGCCGTCCTATGTGAAGGTGAGGCTGGTGTCGGTGCCATTTAAACCCCGGTTTCTACCCCACTCCCGCACAACACGCCCTCCGTGTGCCACACCAGCACCATTCTCTAGGAACAATCATGTGTGCTTTTATATGTGCACATCGAAAAGGCACATGCCTGGAGAATCACAGAAGAGTCATGAGATCTGCTCCGGAGGCTCAGTGTCCGTGGTGCTAAATCACTGGACCGGAAGTCAATCCTCGAGGTCTGGTCCAGCTTGTGTGATGGGATGGGCCTTCTTTCTGCCCCTAATGCTTCTGAGATGGATGGCCCGGTTGTGGGAGGAGCCTCCACTTGTCCAAACAGGCCTCTGTGTTGATCGTCGTCTCAGACGGAGGACGGTGTTGACTGAACTTACAAACCCACGACAGTCCAAACAAACCATGGTGCTCCGTCAGTGCTGCCATATGTATCTAGTGTTCTTCTCGAAGGGATTAATTGTAGCTTGAATATTATTCCTGGGCTTTGTCTGGCAGCAGCCTTTCATCGTGGAAGTGTTCACCTCCGCCTGCCTTCACCCTTAATCCTGCTTTTGTCCAGAAAGGGCTTAAGATAGCTGTTTTAAATTGCTGTAATTTCCCCAGTGTTGTTTTTCTCAGTGTGTGTAATATGCTAAATGATAGCTGCTGGAAAGCAATGGCAGTTGAGCATTGGAAAAGGTTTAATGTCGTCAGATTTCGGAGAGAAGGAGATGATTGCCTGCAAACAGAACAAGCTGGCTCCTGCGCTGCCTGAAAACGGCCAAAAACAAAAACTCGAAAACTGGCAGCTTGAAAGCGTTGAAATCCGGCACTCGACTTCAACGGCTTGACTCCTCCGTTCAAAAGCATACTTTGTTTGAGACTCTATCCCAAACAAGCAAACTTTCCATGTTTTCCAAACCCCAGATTGTGATTTAATTTACATTTTTATTGTTTGTAAGGCGGGGGGCCAGCCCAAAGTATCTAACAAGTCTTGAAAGCCCAGTTTGCTTCAGTTGCGAATAGATGGCAGCTTTTGTGGCTCGCTTTTTGTCCTGAATTAATTCAAAATTGGGTTTTTGGGTGGGGGGTACAACAATGCGACAGACTGCGATTGCTGAAGGCGAAATCTCACCGGCTGACAAATTGTTTCTGTCGAGATAAACCCCCAAACAAACCACTATCTGTGTGATGGATATGAAAACAATTGCTAGAACAAAATCTATACATGTGAAAAAACAAAAACGACGACTAAATCATGAGCACGACCTGAACAGACATCAATCAGAATGCACATCCCAGAAATGAAACCTTTTCCGTGTTTCATTTAAATCATCTGTTTTGTGTGTGACAGCAGGCGGTCTCAACGGTCTCTTTCTGCTGTGTTTGGAAATAGAAATGAAACTGTCCCAGAAACGCAGAAACACGCACAAGAGAACGCGTGGGAGGGTCTCGCTCTTCAGGGAAGGATACAAACAAAACAGGACCGGCCTCCTTGGGATCTCTTCTCTCCCATGTGGACGGACAGTCTTTACTCGAGCCGTGTCCATACGCATGACTTTGCTTCCTTGGCGTACTCGGCACAGTACGTCTCTCCCTGCCCTCTTTCCATCTCTCTCCTACTCAGTTGCCCTCCACTCTCTCCTTACACTCGCTTTCTTTCTTATTCTCTGTGCGTCTCTCTGTCTGTCTGTCTCTCTCTCTCTCTCTCTCTCTCTCATTAACGCGATCCTTCAGTTCATCCAGAAGGTGTTGGCTGTGAGTGACAGGTGGTCGTTTAACAAATAAACCAAAGAAACAACAAACGTGGAGCAGCAGCTTATTCCAACACTGCCATCTGTATCCGCAGTGGCAATGGGGGGTTAAAGGGATATTTTCCGCTGGCGTCGAGTCTGGGGAGAAACATTCTTATCGCTCGCTTTTTATAGCTGACCTGTTTTTATCGAATCTATTCTGTTCGGCTGTGTACAAAGCGACGGGTGTGTAAAACCCCACTTCAGCTTCGAGGGTCAGGTGGCTTTTTCTTGCATCGCTCAGAGTGCTATGCTGTTGCCAGGAGCTTCGGCACGGCGGCACGTTTCTCCCCTGAAGACGCTCGGCTGAAAGCATCCAGTGTTTCAACCACGCGTCACTCTGCAGCGGTCGGGTCGGGGTTTGTTCAACTCCTAGAGGAATTCCCTCTGCCTGATTGCCTGCTGGGCCGCCGCCAGCCCTGCATGTTCAGTAACACAGGAAGTCATGTTCTCAACGCCCGACCGCAATTAAAACCCGTGCTTTGCTTTGCTACTTGGCGCACGTTCAAATTGCTCCAGAGAGGTTGGAGAGACGTGTTGTGGTGTGAATCACAGGGCGATGTGTGTCGGTCCTAATTGGAGAGGAGGGGAGTTCTGTGTGGAAGTATGTTTTGGTTCAGTACATCGCATGTGTTGTGGCTGCCCCTTATAAAAATTAAATATCATTATAAATATTCTACGTCAGTGCTGGTCAGACTCCCCCATTTCATCAGAGGCTACTAAACATGTTGTTTGCCGATCGTGCCATTATTAAAAGTTTTTTATTTGTGAAATGACGACACACAACGTCTCGCTTGCTCGTAGGAACTGGACCGAGTGACTTCCTTGCAGACGAACCTGCAGCTCGCAGCCGTGATCTGCACGAATGCACGGAGGTAAACATGGCCGACGGGGGTGGGATTGTGTTGTTGATGTCTGTGCTCCAGTAATGTGGAAAATTATCTCTCGTTTCAGGGCGGTTTGTGAAATTAATGAGTGATTTCTCTATTAAAGATAAAAAAGAACAAAAAAAAAGAACAAAATAAAGAACAAAACTCTTCTCTCTTCTTAATGTCTGCAGGCGAACTGTAGGATTTAGACTTATTTGCTCCCCCATGTATTATTTTCATAAGGTGTTTCAGATTTATGGTTAAATAAGGTATTATGCACCATTGTGAGATAAACGAGCATTCCTTTATTTCTACCCCCACCCCCCCACCAAGGCATCTCACGTTTGCGAAGGAGGGCTTCACGCAGGCCAGTCTGGGTCTGCTGGCCAATCAGCGTCGAAGGCACCTGCTCACAGGGCTGCTCAAGTCTCTCCGGACCATCAAGACTCTGGTAACGATACATTAATACATAATTATTAATAACGACAATTAGTGACATGCGATCGAATTCGTGAATTAATACTAATCGGAGAAAATTTTATTGAGAAACCTGTGGTGGATAGAAATTCCAGTTGAATTTCACAAATTTCATGTTTTTTATTCTTTGCAGCAAAGAACCGATGTGAGGCTCAGTGAGATGTTGGAGGTGGGTGTCGTGACCTCTCGGGGCCGTTTTTAAAGGGTGGGAGGAGTTCTTCACACATTCCCGTGATCTTTAATGCGTTTCATTCCTGCCCTGCTGAGTTGAGATGGGATCGTTTTTGAAGTCTGGGAAAAAGATACTCTTTAACCTCGTTCTCATCTCGTCAGGAATGAGGGAGTCAGTCCTCTGCGGCGGGTTTCACCTGTGGTACGAACTTCCAGGAGTTCTTCGTCACATTGGGATCTCATTTATATTCTTAAGGCGCAACCACTAAACTTCAAGTTAGGAAAAGCCCATTTTGTTTAGGAGGAATCTGGCTGGATGTGAATATCATTGCAATTAGGCGATGTGTTTCCTGAATGTGGGTGTTTTTGTTGTTCTCAGGAAGAAGATTACCCCGGAGCGATACAGTTGTGTTTGGAGTGCCAGAAAGCCGCCAGTACGTTCAAGCACTACAGTTGTATAAGGTACGCAGTGTGTTGTTGAAGCCGCTTTTATCCCCCGAGTGTTTGAACCACAGCTGAACCCTGACTGACTGTCCGTGTCTCGTCTCATTGCCTTGGGGCTTCATCTAAGTTCGTTCATTCAGCTCTTTCAGTGTATCTGTGCGGTACAGCGTTTGGCTTCATATATACTGTTAGGAACATTTTTTGTGTGTTTGTTTATGTGTAAAGCCTGTTACATGAGCACTGAGGTGTTGCTTTTTTAAACTATTCTGAAATAACAGACCGTGAAGAGGCAGCCAAGTGACGTGTGCGGTCAGCTATATTTGTGTCTCCCACGCGGCAGATGGTCCATTTCAAACTCCGTCATAGCCAGGGAAGAGACGACTACACAACTGATGTACTGTGTGATCTTTAAAACAAATAATAATAAATAATAACCGCAACCGATAGAACCAGAGAACTTATGTAATTAATAGTTTAACCTTTTTATTATTGGAATACAGATCAATCAATGATGCGACACATTCAGTTATTTTACTGGGTTCACAAAGGATGCAGGGATATGTGGATTTGATTTTTATATAGACCAAAAGACCTTTCTTGTCTCTTTACCTGTTGAAGTCATCTTTCAGGCTGGGGTCGCATTAACACTTTCCGAAGGGCGATCAAATGACTCTGGCTCTGTTGATGTGTACGAGAAACCATCTGCAGAAGAAAAATGAGGGAGTGAGGGCAATTGGTCAGGACTGACGCGTGGCTGAGGGCGCCGTCCCTGCCTCTCGGCTCCTCGGGGCTGTGAGAATGCTAACGGACTCGTTACTGTGTTAGTCCTCGCTGCAGGGAGATGCTCAGTCTTGTCAGAGCCGCCCATGTCGGCCATTGATTAAGTATTCAAACCAGAGGAGCTTTTCCAGATCAGCAGGGACACACGCACCCGGGGACACAAATGGAAATTGGGCTTCAAGGCATTCGAGACGGAAAACAGGAGACACTTCTTCACACAGAGAGGCGTCACAATCTGAACAAACTCCCCAGCGATGTGGTTGAAGAGACAATTTGGGAACATTTATAAACGGACTGGATAGGATCCTTGGATCACTTAGTTATTAATGGACACCAAATGAGCATGATGGGGTGAATGGTCTCCTCTCGATGGGACTCCTTTCTGATGTTTTAGAGTATTGCAGGCTGTCGATTCCACATCTGCCAGCAGGCGTTTGTGTTGTTTTACTGTGGTTCACTGTCAGGCAGCCCCCATATCCAGAGATCTGCACACGCTGAAGATTCATCCTGTTCCAGGTGGATTGGGTTTATATCGGTGTTGAGCACAGCTTCTGTGGATGAGTTCCTCAGATTAATGAGAAGTGCGAACTCCAGTAAACCTTGCTGCTCGAATTAACCTGAGGAGTTTCATAACCCTGGAGTGAGGTTACATCGAATCCTCACAACTGTGAAGAGTGTGAGATCTCAACTTTAGGAGAGAGAGTGAGAGATGGAGAGAGACTAGGGAAAATAAATAGTCTCCCAAAGCATTATTAATGCCTGTTTGCACCAACAAGTAATGTTTTCAACCTCATTTTTCTGTCTTGCACCCCAGTTCTAGTACACACCGGTTTAATAATGAAACCGATGCCTTTGCAGGAATAAATCGCTCTGCTCGTCCCGCGTGTCTCCTTGTTTGAATAAACTTGAACACCACCGGCTGTGGCAAACAAACAAACCAAATAACAAACACAGCTACATACAATAACCATTATCTTCTGCAGATTCCAATGGATTTAAAAGACCCAGATGCTTATCAGCAGTTTACAATATTATTTTTACGGTTTTTGTTCGGCTCTTTGTGAAATGGTGATGTGGGGTCTTTTTAAAAGCATGCAGTGGAATTGAATTAAATACATTCACACTGCTCAACTGCTCATTTAATGGGGATCTATTCAGCCTCGGTACAATGAAAACATTGCAGGTCGCAGTTTGGGCAGAGTGACTGACCCCCATGATGCCGGCTGTTATGGCTGATTGGGATTATGGTCATGATGCTTCTCTTGTTTCGTGGGATCATTTGCCCTGATCAGCTCTCGCTTTCCCAGCCTCTCTCCCGATATTGATTCAAAGAAGGACTGATTAAGCTGCCGAAATAGTCCTGCAGCCACTAGAGATTTCCTGCCAATTACCACAGGGTAATGAGTGATCTCTGCTGTACCGACGGACATAAAACATCTGGCTCTTAATTAGCAGGTGGTCCTTTGAAGACAAGTGCATGCTGGGAGTGTTGCTCGTGGAGTGGTTTTTATGCTGCGGCCTCCGGGACGCACCGGAGAGGTAGACCGGATCAATACTGAGCGTGCGGAGAGTCCTCTGTCCGACCTCTTGAAGCTCAGATTTGCACGCCTCATTGTCCTTTTGAGACTGACCTGCGGCTGTTGTGTTTTTTTTTTTTTTTTTTTTTTTACTATTTTGACAAAAATATTAGATTTTTCAAATAAGGGGGAACGGTAATAAACAGAACAGCTGCCAAGGTTGGTCCATCTTGTGCTCGCTGGCAGTGGTCCTCAAGATCTGTGAGTCTTAGGGAGTTTGGAAAGTTCACAGACTGATTCCCAGCCCCCTCCCCCTCCGATTTAAAGCTCTCATTATCCTAAAAGTTTTGAGATTCTTCACAGATTTACGATTTGTTAAGAAATTAAAGTGAACAAACCAAAGTGGGGGGAACAGTGAGCTTCGCTCTTCGGATATGGCACCCGCCAAGCCAGGGAAAGGCTGTTGGGCAGAGCAATTAAGGAAGCCCGGGGCTCCTCGGCTGTCCCGGCTCACCTCTCGCGTTTGAATGATGGACCTCTTCACATCAGTCTGTAAAGAGGAGCGGGAAGCCAGCGACGGCAGTGTTGAAATACTGCTGCGAGGGAACCGCCGTGGTGCGCTTCATTTAAGAGAGGAATTAGTTTGTTACAACGGCAGGGATTTAAATCAAACGCGTCTCTTCACCTGCCAATCACAGCTGACAAACCCCCGTAAATGAGGATGGCTGCTTGTCTGTTCAAGGCCCGAGGGAATCCTGCTGTCGATGTCAGCGCTCGTAATTTGCAAATGAAGGGCAGTTTGAAGCTTTGAGTTCTTCGAGGTCGAAGCCTGCGTTTCCACTGAGCGTTGCCGTGGATCGGGCTAGGGTGGAGATTGACGATGTGCCTTCAATTATAGTTACATTCTTTGCATTAGGGAAGCAAACCTCAATTCACTATTAGGAGAATAGCTCAAATGCATCAGTATTTTTATCTTATTTGTAATGTTTTTCTGTGGAAGCCGGTGGAAGGTGTAGATGCCATATCATATTTCCACAGCTGCATTGTTTAGGTGCTGCTCTGTACAGGTTCTGTCCTCCCTGCGGTTTGCATATGCCCGGCACACTCGGGGCTCGAACACAGAGCATGGAAATGAAGAGCCCGATATTGCTTTTGAAACAACTGCAGCTGTAATTGAGTTTCTCCAGATTGTGTCTTCGGTTTTCACTCAGCCCTCTGTCATCATCGCTTTATCCAGTTCAGCTGGGAAATGCAAAAGCAGACCTTTCGCTGTTAAATCATCGGGAAATCTCCAAGACCATTTGGCTGTTTGGGTGTGCGGGTGTGTGTGTGGGTGGGTGGTGCAGGCTGTGCGTTTGTTTTTCCAACAATGCTGGGGTCATCGTGGGAGTGGTCCAGTAGCTGACTGTTTCAAATTACTGAAACTATTGAAAATACTTTGCAAGGCCGTGCTGGGAGGGAGAAGAAAGAGCCGCCCCTTGTGAGTGCACCCCCGGCTCGACAATATAACTACGTTACTGGACTTTGATTTCTGACCTCATCTTACTACTCGGATCACAGTCTGGCCCAGCAGCTTTGTGTCTGGTTGTGTTTTACAGGTTCTTGGCTCGAGAGCAGTTGGGCTTCTATTCGCGTTTGGTGTCTTCCCTGTTGGCTTGACCCCACCTAACGAGCTCGGCACCACAGTCGCCCCCCCCCATGGTGTTACAGTACAGTGTAAATGCATACAGAATTGTCCTTGTTCTAACCAGTTGGGTCTAACTGAATGAGAGAATATATTGACTTTCTCATTTGGGTTTTATTTGCACTCATTTCCTCCAGTTTATGTGTAGTTGTCTATTTGGTGGGGGGGGTGGTGGGGTAAAGGGATTTGCACAATTGGTACACTGCTGCGGTGGTCGAACTTCTTTCAAAACCCGCCTGGAAAGGACTGAATAAGAAAAGTGCCCTGTCTTGCTGAGCTCATCCTTTGGGTACCATCTGGGTCTCAATCATCCCTGTGGAGATGAGGCCTGTCATATGGACAGTACACTTGCAATGCATTTCCTTTTTTAATAGAATTGTATTTGTTGCAAGCGGTCAAAACCTCTCTGTCCTCTCCCTGAACTTAAAAAATGTCTGTGTCCCCGAACCCGAACTCTCTTATTTAGCCACATGCATCATCATTCGATGTATTATGTATGTGCACATATATATATATATATATATATATAATATATATATATATATCTTTTCAAGTCGGCTCCGGGAACGGACGCAGACGGGGCTGCATTGCACATTTACGCAATTACCAGCATAAATAAAGTGCTTCTGCCTACAAAAATGGCAGCATAACATTAAACCTCATCACTGAGGATGTTCGTCTAATTGACTAATAGCTGAGGGATGGATATATAAAAAAACGAAACATGAAAAACATTTCAAAATGATCCAGTTCCTGACGGAGGTCTGTGTTCGCCCACAAGCGACTCGTTAGCTGCGACTAATTCATGAGAAAAGTTGAGTGTCAGAGTGAAAGCCTCGTTGGTTTTTAATCTGCTTTCTGGTCATTGTTTTGTTATTTCAGTGTGTAGGGGCAGTTTATCCAGCCACAGCAATAACTTGCGATAACGGGCATCAATTTTTGGAAGAGGCGAAGCGACATTTGTCCGAATATGTGACAGTGAGTTTAATTAACTGTAGAGCTGCCCGGCAGGATGCACTGCCTGTGGGTTTAGTGCGCAGAGAGCGGCTGTTGCAATCGTGCGTTGGTCCACAGAGTCTGGTCTCTACATCGTGGGTGAATGTTGCCTTTGATTTGCACAGGAA
The DNA here is from genome assembly GCF_036373705.1 of Amia ocellicauda. Classification (NCBI taxonomy): domain Eukaryota; kingdom Metazoa; phylum Chordata; class Actinopteri; order Amiiformes; family Amiidae; genus Amia; species Amia ocellicauda. The sequence goes on from NC_089859.1 coordinate 20,709,199, forward strand.
AGCTCTTCGAAAAAGGGTTGTTGCAGGGGGGAGGGGGAGAACGAGGAGGGCAGCTGCAATTCATGGATGGGGAAACGCTGAGCGAAATAACTAGGCCGCTTGTGTCTGTGCGTGCCAGGGGTGTAACTGACTCTCCGCACAGCGACAGCATCACTCAGCGGTACTTCTATCACTCGATGCGTGTGCAACAAACCAGTGGAAACCCGTGTGCACACGTTTTACGTGGGGCACAGCGAGCTTGTGTAGTCTTATAGCGCAGCACCTCGGGCCTGTAGTGAGAGCATGCTTTCTGTTGTAAATCAATATTCTCTCTCATGATCCGTGATGGTGTTAATAAATACGCTTTTGTTCTTTAATGGCTTTAATGGAAGAAGAATCACAAGGTCGATTCATATTAGGAGCCCATATTAGCTGCAGCAATGTTGGACAACTCTGTCCTTTTGAAGCTCCTGGATGGAGATAGATACACAGAGATTGATAGATGTATATAAAAAAAGTCTAAAGATGTGAATGTATTTGGAAGCAGAATGATTTCTTGTGAGACGAACCCCTCTGCACTCCAAGTGAGATGTTTTAAATGAATGCCTTGCCTGTGAGCAGATGTCAGCAGCACAGTCATATAAAAATGAGTTTGGATATTTTGGGTTCAGATGACTTATCATTAGTGTCTGCAGGGCCTGCTGTGAGTCCGAGATGCACAGAGAAATGGGCACAAAAAGACTTCACCTGTCATCGCAAAAATGAACGCAGACCCACTTTCTCAAAAGCTGCGTCTGAAAGGATTTTTCAGTCATGGAAAGGCACACTAAAGCGATTCCTCTCCGCCTTCCCTGTGTGCGACGTCACCATTCCTCCGCTGAATTGGCGTCGGGCTCTTTGCCGAGAGGTGCGCAGAATGCACAATCAGTGTGTGCCAGCAGGTTCCCCCCGGCTGGCGGACGTGCGCGCGCTCTCTTCGGTGGCACGATGCCAAAGAGCCTTGTACGAGTGATTAAAACCGCCGGTGATTGAGAAAAGACGAACTCCCGGGAGTCTCGCTCTCACTGTAGTCGCCTGTGAGGAAGCGGCGAGAGCCAGGTTTCATTGAGGTGTTCGCACTGATCTTCAGGGGACCAGTCACAGAGATTATCTCACATCTGCTTTGTTTCAACATCAAACGGACGCACTCATTTCATGGAGAACCGTACGTTGTGTTCCAGTCCCTCTACAATGTTTCTACAGGTAGTCACTGTTAAGTTAAACAATACAACTCACTATAGGAATAATTATTTTATAAGAAACGATATTCACCAAACTGAAGGTCACTGCTCATTAGAATTACTTTCCCCACTTGTTTACTTGGACACACCAAGGGATAGTTGGGTATTAAAATAAATAGTATGTAATGTTCTAGAATAACCAAGAATGTAGTGGAAAAGGTGAGCTTTCCGAATGAATTGTCTCTGCACTTTTTGGAGCATCAGGAATTCAAGGCGCTGTGCGTGTATTGTGTGCTTATAAATATATATATATGGCTCATAATTTGCAAAATAAGTAAGTCTCTAAGCAGGCCCAGATATGGCATGCCACACGCAATTAGATGCAAGGCAAGAAGCGAGCTCCGAGAGATGGGAACACATTATGCAACTAATTCCATTAACAACTTAATGGGCTGGTATGGAAAAAGACACCCCTCTCCACACACTGCTGTTGACTTGTGACTGTTTGTTTTTCAGCGAATTACACTCAAAGCTGCAGGACACGCTGGAGCAGATTGAGGTATGGTTTTCCTCTTTCCCCCCTTACATACGGCTGCTGTGCGGATTTAAGTTCTGCATTTCGGAGCGATCCCAAACTCCCAAGACAACAGTCTGCTCTGCTTGTATATAAAGATGGTGCCCTGTCAGTCACAAACCCCTGCATTTGGTGAAGCGAGAAACGATGCACTGTACCCAGAATGCTCCAGTACAAACCCAGCCGTGTAAATGGGTAATAGTATGTAAAAATTAGGTGATATATTGCAACGACTGTACGTCTCCCTGGATAAGGTTGCCTGCTAAGAAAATATATTAAAATAACATCACTGAGCCACTGGAAGATGCCTTAAAATATCCCCAATCCCAGCAGACCGCTCCTTTGCGTCATCATCCTGGTTTGCGACTTATCCAACACTTGTAAAATCAGGAAGTCAGTCGGGCGTGTAATTAATTAGTTGTACATTGAATTCCAAAAGGAATAAGAAGTCTTTTTCCTGCTTTTAATAGTCTGGCTGTGAGCGCGGCTCCTTCCACGGACGAGCCGATGCCTGTGGATGGGGGGAGGCAGTTTCACAATTGCCTTCCTGAATTAAATTGGTTTGGTTTTAACCTGCTGTCAAACATCACCTTCAGGGAGGCATTTTCTGTTTCAGAGTAGAATTCCTTATAATTAAACTTGGTTTGTCTGTGTGTGTTTGTTTTTGACAAAACTGCAAATTCCAGGTTGAACATTGATCTGTTTTGTCGTAGACCTTTTTAATGAACGTTTTTCATTATATTTTGTGTAAATGTTTATGATTATTTCCCCATCTCCCCCACTTAGGAACAGCTGGATGTCGCCTTGTCAAAAACCTGCAAAAACTTTGATGTCACTCATTATACCAAAGTTCAGCAGGCGTACACGCTCCTGGGGAAGACTCAAGTGAGTGACTCCTGGCTCCCGCATGATTCGATATTTATAGTTTCGATCAAATCGGTTTTATTTTTGGATTATGAATGTGTGTTGTCTTTTTTCTTCTGGATGAGGGAGCTTTCACTTTGAGAATGAGAATTAGATGGATAGGAAGAGACGCGTATTATAGGCCGGTCACAGTCGAGCCTCTCGATGGTTTCATTACACCCACCCGTCTCTTATCTTGTTGCGTTTATAATTTAATAGTTATCTTCGCTTGGCTGTGGCTTATAGAAACTAACGGGTTGCTTTTGCCCGTCCGTGCTCATAAAAGAGGAATGAGGTTTAGGGTTCGCTTCACATCGGAGGTGCTGTAGAGAAGTATTTCTTGGGGGGGGGGGTGGAGTGGAACTGAGATGAACCCGCGGGGCGCAGCCGCTCCTCAGTCATCTATCCGCAGAGCCTTGGAAGGCTTGCGTATGAAAATAATTAAAAAGTGACAAAATTATTAGTTTTTCCTGCACCGCAAGAATATGGAGGCCCGATCTGATTGGACAGGGCGAGGTTTTTCAATGGGCAGGTGCTGTTGAGGGTCTCCTCTATAAAGTTGGCACCCGATGGGGGAGCGGTCTGCGCTTTCAGGGCCCGTGTGTTCGGTCCTGTGTGTCGGCTTTCTTCGCTAGAAGTTCTCAAGAACAAGAATGCTGTCCGTCCCTCTTCACTGCACGGTGAGAGATCCGCGCCGAGAGAGGAATCGGCGCCTACCCATTGAAGATCCAGACATCGTGCCTCAAAGTCCCCTTGCTGTCACTGACGTATTGCGTTCGTGTTTGTACAGCGCCGTGGGGACTGGGGGATCAGTGCCTTTTATTCAGTATAGCAAGAGTCTCCACAGAGCCTCAACACATTCCACCCCCCCAAAAATACTGAAATATATGAAAATCGTCAGACAGGTGAACATGTATGGAAAGCAATATTTAAAAACACATTTAAATGCATGAATAGGATACTGGACTGGAAATGCACAGACTGCTTTCACTTTTCTAAACCGTGAGGGAGATCTCGCTTTACTGCTGTCCTCTCTTCAGAATAGCTCAGTTATTGAACTTTGCCTGCTTGTGGACAGAGAGTGGGAGAGCAGGTGTCTGTGTGTAGCTTCAATCAGGGGCAAGGTGAGGGTAAAATTGCACTCTAACTATATTCAACTTATAATAAACCTAAATGAAGAAAGTGGATGGACGGTCCTGATGGCAGCAGGCTGGTGCAGTAATGTGTGGTTATGTTTGCTCGGTGTGTCTCTGCAGACGGCCATGGACCAGCTCCACATGCACTTCACGCAGGCCATCCACAACACCGTGTTCCAGGTGGTCCTGGGGTACGTGGAGCTGTGCGCCGGCAACGCCGACACCAAGTTCCAGAAGATGCAGTACAAAGACCTCTGCACGGTATGTACCTGTCACTGGGGGGGCAAGACCGTTTATGTGGGATCAGGACAAGTCGTGGCTTTCTCTCTTGGGGGGGATTTCTTCTTGTACGCGTTGGACAGGTTGGTGTTCTTGCTTCTTTGTTGATTTCATCATGATGAAACGTAATGGCGATTTTATTGTTTCTGGTTCGTGTGGTGAAGAAGGGACCAGTGTGACGGGCTCACTAGAGAAGAAGGGGGTTTTCCCATCGCTGGGTAACTGCGGCTGATTTTTCACTCCGTTGTGAAACGCCAGTCCCTTGCGTGGGATTCAGGTCTGGGCCGATTTGATCGTTACGCACAGTCTGCTCCGCAGCACTGCTCCAAACCGCCAGATCTGGTTTATATTGTGGGAATGAACTGCAGCCCAGATTTCTGAAACCGCCTGCTGTCCTGTTGTTCAGGAGCTGCAGTGTCGTGGGGGCTGGTAGTGTAATGGATGTGTGAAATAACTGCTATCAGAAATGTTTAATGCAGAAAGGTGACATCGAAAAGTCAGTGTCTTATATAGATATAAATAATGTAGGCCCTGGGTGTTTTCCTCGACCCCACTGTAACCTGTTGTGAATGAGCTGTGGATGTGATATGATGAGGGAACTCTCTCTCGGGCACATTCTTCCACGTGGGTTTGGAAGCAGTTCTGGTTTTGACACTGGTTTTTATCTGTGATGGGCGGTTGTGTGATGTCCTTGCAGCCCTCTGCAGTGCGTGTCGTTTCAGGCCCATGACGATGAGTGCGTGTCGGTGCCGTGATCTCGCGCGGCTCTTGACGATCCAGTAGATTGGAGCCCGGCGCCACGGCAGCAGAACAGTGCGTGCCGGACCCCAGCTCCGGTGCCCAGCGTCCGGGGGCCGGCTCCGCTCATCGGTCGCGTGTCTGCGCTGTGCACACAGTGCGTGTGGATGGTTCGCAGGGATTGCGTTGCCCTCGCGGTGCCGTGTGTCGTGTGTGCGGCTCATTGTGTGCTGCCGTGTGAGTTGCCCTGGATGGAAGCATCTGCTCTGTTGACTCGATGATTAATGAACTTTTTAGCATGCAATCACATGTGACAGCAGGACCCTTGTTATTATTGTTATTGTCATTATTGTTATTTATTAGCAGACCGTTTACACAAGCCATTTTAAAGCAGAAGTCCTAGATTAATGAGGTTACAAGTGCAGACAGAATACAGTTGAGTCCTAAGTCTCAGTGGGAAGGTCGTTAGGGGCCAGGGACAAGAAGGAGCGGCTCTGGAGGGAGGGGAGTGAAGAAGAGGCAGAGTTAGTCTTCTGGCCCCGGAAGACCACAGCGGTTTGGAGGGGATGTATGGAGAGATGAGGGTCTGAAGGTAGAGGCGCAGTTGGGTCCAGACAGCGGTAGGTGATGGTCTGTGTCTTGAACTGAATGCATGTCGATATCGGGAGCCAGTGGAGGGAGCGGAGCAGTGGAGTAGCGTGTGCGAACCGGGGCAGAGAGAATATCAAACGAGCCGCAGAGTTCTGGATGAGCTGGAGTGGGCGGGTAGTAGATGCAGGCAGGCCGGCCAGGAGGGAGTTGCAGTAGTGCAGGCGGGAGAGGACCAGTGACTGGACAAGCAGCTGAGTCGAGTAGTCGGTGAGGAAGGGACGGATTTGACGTATGTTGCTTATAAAATTGCAGTTCAGTTCCTTTAAATATGCAAGGTCAACAGTGTACTCTGTGGAAAACATGTAATAAATAATGGTAATGGATCCTCCCTTTGCATTTAGAATGTCTTAATGATACTCCAGAACCTAATGGCTCTTAATATGTTACTAATCATCGTCTCCCTACAGTTAAATTGCTTAACTGAACAATTGTGTTAATTATATTCCTCTGCAGAGCTTGATTAAAAGCCATTTGGGACCCAAATGCACAAATTGATTAAAAGCCCCTCTAATGGGAGGATTCGTATGCCTTTGTGTGCTCCTCGGCGTCGAGCTCGGTGGCGTGGCGGAGATGCTGGTCTTGCCGTGCGCGTTTGGCAGTGACAGGTCATGCCCGTGACTCGGCTCCTGTCAGCGCAGGGCGTGGATTTAATGCACATACAGGGCGTCCGCTGTGATCAGCTGGGCTTCGATGTGGTTGCCATTTTGTGTTTGAGAGGTTATTGAACCTCACCCTGGGGCTGTGTGTGTTCTCAGTGAGTCCGGAAGGCGTGTGTTTTAATATAGTCACCATCACCATGAGGATGGGATGTGAATTTGACACAGTTTTCAGCTACACTCCACCCCCATCCAAACTTTTTACACATTTACTAACCATATCAAACTCGAGGCCGTTTTGGACTGGGAGAGGGCCGCGCCCCCGACAAACATGCGGGTCACATAGCCGATGACCTCGTCGCCATTTGCGCCCCCCCCACGCCCCCCCTCGGCAGCACGGCCTGTTTTCAGCACATTAACCTGGACCAGATCCATTTGCTCACATTACATCGGGTTCCCAGAGCTTTCAATCGGATAATTAATTTTTTATGTGGACCTTTAGCAACAGCCTTTGTGGAAATCAATATATAAAGTGCATCCTACACTGCTGCCGTGCATTTATGCTGGCTCTTAAAATAAAACCTGTGTCTGATTATTCTAAAATAAATGGGGGAAGAAAAAGAGATTCATACCTTCCTGGGAACATATCTATATATACCTGAAACTGTATAGTAGTTTTCTGATCTTGTTTTTATTTCATTCCTGAAATTTAAAAACAATATATTTGCAAAGGAAAGCCAGGCTGAGTTAGTGGTTGTTTAACCCATACTTGACCAGATGGCATTTGAAACGCCGGCGCTGCGTTAATTCTGCCGCTGGAGGTAAATTATTCACCATCTCTGTGTCTGAGAGTCGCTCCGCCGGCCCGGGGGGGTGATGATTCAATCCATGCTATGCATTTATGCACAGTGGGTGGACAGCCGTGTGCAAAGGTGGGTGGTGGGTCATTTGTAATTGCCAATTTCCTCTGAAATACACTGATGATGAGGAATTAAAATGCAGTGGTAATGTGATCACTTGGTACCAAAAATCCACTATTTTCAATGCTATGTATGTATTATGTTAAAACATTTAAATGTTATCAAAGCTTTTTTTTTATTTTTCTGAAAATGGGTAAAAAGGATGTACTGCAGTTTATGGGCATTTTCTTCTGTTTATTAGTATCATTAATTGTTGCTGCACCCTTTCTTTCCCGCTGTTTCCTGTGTTGATTGCAGGAAAAAAAAAATTGTTGGTGTGCAAATAAAGTATTTTTAGTGTTCAAACCTTGGTAAAGTGTGTCTGGTTTCCACCGGGTTTGTTGTGTGGCAGGAGCTTTCATCCCCATTCTTCTCTGTTTTCACTGTTACTCAGAGAGGTTTTTGGATGAAGCAGTATTTTTCTCCCAGGGTAAGGGCCCGTCCCCTTTCTGAGCGATAAGCACACATTTATTTCGTTGACCTGAGTGAAACGTGTGACCTGTTGACAGCAGCAAATAGGCTGTGCTGCTTTCAAAGCACCTGTCCTAGAAATCATATAACAGAGAGGGGGAGAGGGAGGGACAGGGAGGTAGTGAGAGAGGGAGAGAGAGTTTAGCAATACAGACTCAAAGTTCTCTCTCTCTGCATGTAACTACTTAAACAGTATTGGAATACAAGGACAAAGATAAAATATAAAACAAAACCATAATTTTAAAGATGAACATAATAACAAATGAATCCATGGAGTAATGAAACCTGTTTAATTTAATCTTCTTCACAGAAGACTGAGACTGAGGCCAATTTGCAGGATTAATGTTGTGCTTTTGAAGGAGCTGAAAGCGGAGCCACTTTTCACATTAGCTGCTGTTTACTATGTGCATTTCTTCATATCTGAGTCAAATAAACAGGAAAAAAAATACAAAGCTAATCATCATTATTATGGTACTCCCCCATCCTCCTCTGTTTCCTTAAATCATTAGATTGTATGTTTCAAAGTCCTGCCGTGTGCAGCTGCAGTTTGTTGTCACATTAAAATATTTCTCTCTGTGTTGTTTGTTAGGAACACATTTATTTATTTACATGTATTCTTACCCAATTTAGATTCAGTGAATTAAGCTTTAAAGACGAGGACAGTGTTTTTATATGTGTGTCTCTGTCTGAAGGCGAGGGTCATGAACCTTAATGTATTTTATTAGTTTTTTCTGTTTAATGGCCGATGCTGAGGCAGGTGTGCGCTGTATTATTCCACCTTCACCGCCCTGCTCTCACAAGGTGATGCACAGCACTGCCTGCTTCTGATGTTTAAATCTGCTGTCACAGCCGGCCTTTAAGGCTGTAAATTAGCTTTGTTAATTCATGTCCGAATTGGAATTGGAGACCTGATGACTTCACTCATTAGACTGCAAGCAGGTGACACCAGAATAATTAACGAAGTGGTCTGTGTGGCGTTTCGGATTTCTTTACGTTGTTTTATAATTTCATTTCTGACCGCATGCAGTTTACAGAGTGCAATATAGCACTAGCATTAAAAGGAAAGAAAAAAGGAATGAGAGAAAATGTAAATGTGTAAAATGTCATTAGTGGGTTGCTGTGAGTCCTGCGCCGGGGCCGTTAGTGTATCGCTGGGCGCTGCCCTCGCATCAGAGCAGGGAACCTCTGGCCCGGCCCGGCCGCTCCAGATTAGAGATCTGATTTACCAAGTGTCTGTCTTGGCCGAGAACAGACCGTCTGTGGTCCTCTTCCCTCCTCATCTCGGTTGCCTGGCAACATCCTCTCATTACAGGCTTTTAACAAGGAGTCAAATGGCAAGACAGTTGGATTGATTGTCTCGTACTGATCTAAAACCGTCCCGACTTTCAAATTAGACCGGGTGGAGAATTAGCCAGAGAACATACTGTTATTCTATACAAATAAGACTGTCTGCTGGTCCGTTCTCAAATCAATGGGTCAATTTGAGCACTAATGGGTTATACTGTTATTATATCATTGCTGAGAATGATCTGGTGAAAAAAAAAAAAAAAAAGATCAGCGGGCGCATTGAGAGCTTTATCAGCCTGCTTAGCCACGTGGCAAAACAAGGGTTTCTGAGATGTCAGAGTCAGAAGTGAGTTTTATTTTGATCAGCCTGTCTTTTGGTGAACCCACCCTGGTGAGACTCACCTAAAGAAGAACCGAATGAGGTGATCCCGAGTGAGGGGTCTGCAGAAAATGATTAGTTCCAGTCACTCGGAGCTGCGTCGGGACAGAGGCCAGCAGGAAAATGTGTGGGGGCCGCAGGACCGGGGTGGAAACCACGGCTCCGGGGAATTAAACTCAGTCGTTCACAGCAGCAAAGTGCTGTATCAGTTTGAGGTCCGGTTTAAGAGTGCGTTCAGGCCGAAGCCCATTTCCTCAGCTGCTCGTGAACTGGCGCTGGGTCTTGTCCACGGCACTGTCCCGTTCACGTGGAGCACCATGCTGTCCACGGCCGGCACTTCCTGCAGCGCAGTGTCCCTGACTGCCGGGCCCACCGGTGGGCCGGAATCAGTCGCTGTGGGGGCCTGACTTTCCTCGCAGGTCCCCCGCCTCTCTACTCGCACCCCCCGCTCGGCCTCACTGGGCAGCTGCGCCTGTGATCTGGACACATCCGGCTCCGGGGTCACCGGGCTGGAAGGGGCGTTGTGTGTCCCGTGGGCGAGACGAGTGGAAAGCATCTGAATATCAAAGGAGTGCTCTTCCTCAGCCCACCCAGCACCCCTGTGCGCCGTTAGGAGACAGGATATTGGTTTAAAGCAATCGTCCTCATTTAGTTTCCCTGTCTCTCTCTCTCACTCTGAGGTGAAAGTACACAGGGAAAGGTTCGAAATATTGGACTCATTTCCTTCAGCTTGTTGTGCAGGTCGCAGGATCTGTATTTTTGTAGCTCTTTACTTTAGTAGCATTGGCATATTTGGTTCATCAGTACAAACATGTTGGCTCTGAGAAGAACAGGTGTCCTTCAATGTACATTATATGAAGTCAATTAGCTGATGCCTTTACCCAAGGTGACTTAGGCTACATGTTTTGTAAACACCTGAAGAAAGTGAAAGCTTAGTTTGGAAGAAGCCCTGCTTGTGATATCTTATTAAAGCAGGATCTCTGTGCTTTTATATTGTCTTCTGTTCCCATGGAAAAGCAGTTGGTCCATTAAAGAGGGTAATGTCATGCAGCTGATGAACTCGCCACATGGTAGAAAGTTGAGATCAGAGAAATAAAGTACTTTTAATTGATACCCTGCTTCACTTAACACCAAAAAGAACATTCCCCTTCATCCTGAGGGATTCAAATACGCAGCTGAGTCTCCCCCTAAGAAGAGACGTGAACGCATGGATGCGCAGAGTGACAGAGAGCACAGCTTTAGTCCGGGTTATAGTCGAACAACCCAACCGGCGGTGCTTTTATTGTTCTCGAGGTCGCTGTGTCTGTTTGGCTTCAGGGAATCGGAACCACGTTCACGGGGAGACAAGCGGCGGCTTCGAGGTTATGGACAGGGAATCGAAGGATTGAGATGAGTGTCTGCCGGGAGACGTAGCTGAACTAAATCTGTATTGTCTGTAAAGACACAAATTAAACATCGATCTCTCAAACGCTGTAGGTCAGCTTAAACCCTCATGAACACAGATTAAAAACTGTCTTTCAGGTATTTTCTGAAGGTATTAAGCATTTTGTAGATCAAGACTTTGCAGCTTGAATTAAGTCATGTCATTTCATCGCCTGAGTACAGACTAAAATGTTTTATTTAATATTTTAATTTAAATCGATAATATTGATTCATTATGCCTGTCTGGCCATATCCAACTATCAGAGTACATGCTAATACAACGGTTTACTCAAAGGTGCAAGATATACTTGATAGTACAGTTACTACACAGTATAGTAGTTATGAGTAGTCTGTAGTAAAGCTGCAGTTACAACTAATAGTGTAAATCGTGCTGCTACTACAACAGTACTACTCGGCACTGAGCGTCTCGGCAGGGCTGAAGGGGTTAAACACAAGGCGGTGAGGGTTTGAAGCCTCCTGCCGTTGATGTGATAATTAGCTGTGTGCAGTAATGGGGGGATCGATTCTCTAAACTACAGGAGTACAGAGCAGCACAAACCTGATGAGAAACCCTCGGCACGCCGATCAATGGGGGAGTGAAAATAACTGATGCGTAAACTGTTTGCAGAGCGGAGCCACGCTGGCGTGTCAGAGATGTGCTCCTCTCACTTGGACGCGGTAATTGACTGCGCTGCGGAGTCAGCGCAGGCCTCCTCGGTTCCCCAAATTAACCGAGGGCCTGACGGGACTCCGGCTGTGAAAGTGGAGCTTTTGCAGCCCTGGTGAATGTTGGCGATCGCTGAACCGCGGGGAAAATAAATAAATAACACTTTAACACAGCCACGGCAGCGAGCTCCCGGCTGGAAACGTCACTTTGGATTTGCTTAAGATGTCAAAGAGAAGCCATTGGGCATGTAGTTTTCATCAAGAGGCCGGAGTGGAAATGTTAAGGATCTCGGCCTGGGCATTCGGGCAGGCTTAGCATAGCCTTCTGACCTTCCACCCAAGCGGAAGAGAAGTCAGTTTTCTCTTAGTTGGATATTTCACTTTGAGTGCTGCATGACTCACGGGCAGTTCATTTCTGTGCAGATTTCATTAACGCGTGTCAGGCTTTCGTCTACTCTTATAGATCGATATCTGTCACACACATCTGTGCAAATTCACAAACTGCAGGCTAAACCTCTGACAATGTAACTGGGTGTCTGGTAATTCATATTTGGATATCGAAGGGCTTACAGGGTCAAATCAAACTATATCAAAGAGCAGTGAAAAGCCTCCTATTAAATCTTACAGTCAGCCGCTAGATTGTATGAGTCTGTCTGAATTAATTGCCAGTGCTTTGAAAAATGAATCCATAAACATGAATCTGTGAACCGTGGTGCTGCGAGAGATAAGTGCTCTGTAATGTGTTCATTTCTGCATGGAAATTTGTTTTCTGACGTGTTTAGTGGATAAAGCTTTGATGTGTTGTTTTCCTGCTGTGTGTGTTTGTAAAATATAATATTTTCTTAACAATTGCTTGAATAAAGTTATTGTGAAGAGTAGAATGGTGATGTAAACAGTGCAGGATTGAGGTTTTGATATTTTGAACTGTTTCAGACTTCAGCCAGTTTCATATCCCCCTTCCCTTGAGTGCATGTCAACCTTTATACAGAGTGAAATAAATTATAGGAGAGAGAGATGTTAATTAATCGGTGTCCCCTATTTGAAGTTTCTGCGTGTTGTTTTGGACAGCACATCACTCCGGACAGCTACATCCCCTGCCTGACGGACCTGTGCAAGGCCCTGTGGGAAGTCATGCTCAGCTACCATCGCACGATCGAGTGGCACGAGGAGCGCGATCACGAGGAGCCCTCGCCTGCGCCAGGTAGGCAGCAACGATCGCTGCGCTGGGAATATGTCGGCTCTGTGTGGGTTTGTGCCAACTGTCGTGGACGTGCCATTGAAATGTGGGGGGCTGCGTCGAAGAACCGTCAAAGCCCGGCTATAACTGAGGGGCCTCCCTTTTTCGGGCGCTGTCAACGTGGTTTTATGAACTCCATGAACTCTCCTGCCACTGACCGTCTTTTGCTATCATACCGAACGCGAATTGTTATGTCCAAGCCAATTAAAAATGTACCCCTGGATCCATTTATCTGACTAACGACTTGCCGTTTCTTGGCAAAACATTAATCTAAGTCATTACCGACTTTGAAACTGTGAATCAATTGAGCTGTTACAGGTTAGTCCAGTAAAACCTGGTAGAAAATCGCTGACAAATAATCCCTTCTGCTTTTGCTTCAGTTATTGCTTTTTGAAGCTTAAGTGCAGAAGTCAGTGACACCGTGAACCCGGTCTTATTTATTTCTCATCCTGAAGCCGACATCATCCCCTCTTGAATTTCTTATTACCCGTTTTTGTGTGGAAGTGATATCAATACATGTATAAATATTTAAAAGATACTAACTTCTGCCAGAGTTATGAACCTGTCTATATTGCTGGCAGAATTATGAATAGGATAGATTCCCTCGGATATAGGATATATTTGAGCCCCGGTGTTGTGTGCAGTGGCAAGATGTCTTTAAAGGATGAGCAGGACTTCAGGAGTGTGTTCCTCTCCCAGAGAGGGAGTTAGTGAGGTACATGCAGAAGTAAAAGTGCTCTCTGGTTGTCCACCCCCTCCAGAGTTTCCCACTCCGGCTCCTATAGACGTTGCAGTGTAAATGGTTTGTGGGCGGAAGGCTGTACCTGCCACTTCACGATTTGCCTCCAGCTCCTTGTATCAATGACTGGCTCAGGGCAGGAGCGATTACGGTCTGCATGAAAATTAGGTTTCTTTGGGGTGACCCCGAGGAGAGCTCAAGGTGGAAAAAAAAAGTCTGAAAAGCCAGAAAGGTACTGAATATTTACAGTGTATTCCACTTAGCTTTTGATTTTTTCCCCCCATTCGCCGCACGTAAGAAAAGCAAATCTCTTTCTATTATTTATTGTGTTTGAATCCACAGAGATGGACGAATGTGCTCTAACGCTTTGTGTAGAGCGAGCCAAACATTGCGCTCCATTACTGGAGGCAGACACTCCGCCAACAAAGCAAAACGGAAAATTCTTATTAAACAAAGTCTCATCCTGGGTTCGCACAAAGGGGAACTGAAAGCAAACCGCTTGAGATGTCTTGTCAACATACAACACATTAAATAATAGACAAGAGCAACTGTTTTTATGTGCGTGTTCGTAATCAACAGGGTTTTTCTTTCTTATATATAGATACCGTAACACAATGAGGAATAAAATACATCCACCTTCTGTTAAAGTCTGTGATATCCCTGTACTGATATACACTCACCTAAAGGATTATTAGGAACACCTGTTCAATTTCTCATTAATGCAATTATCTAACCAACCAATCACATGGCAGTTGCTTCAATGCATTTAGGGGTGTGGTCCTGGTCAAGACAATCTCCTGAACTCCAAACTGAATGTCTGAATGGGAAAGAAAGGTGATTTAAGCAATTTTGAGCGTGGCATGGTTGTTGGTGCCAGACGGGCCGGTCTGAGTATTTCACAATCTGCTCAGTTACTGGGATTTTCACGCACAACCATTTCTAGGGTTTACAAAGAATGGTGTGAAAAGGGAAAAACATCCAGTATGCGGCAGTCCTGTGGGCGAAAATGCCTTGTTGATGCTAGAGGTCAGAGGAGAATGGGCCGACTGATTCAAGCTGATAGAAGAGCAACTTTGACTGAAATAACCACTCGTTACAACCGAGGTATGCAGCAAAGCATTTGTGAAGCCACAACACGTACAACCTTGAGGCGGATGGGCTACAACAGCAGAAGACCCCACCGGGTACCACTCATCTCCACTACAAATAGGAAAAAGAGGCTACAATTTGCACAATCTCACCAAAATTGGACAGTTGAAGACTGGAAAAATGTTGCCTGGTCTGATGAGTCTCGATTTCTGTTGAGACATTCAGATGGTAGAGTCAGAATTTGGCGTAAACAGAATGAGAACATGGATCCATCATGCCTTGTTACCACTGTGCAGGCTGGTGGTGGTGGTGTAATGGTGTGGGGATGTTTTCTTGGCACACTTTAGGCCCCTTAGTGCCAATTGGGCATCATTTAAATGCCACGGCCTACCTGAGCATTGTTTCTGACCATGTCCATCCCTTTATGACCACCATGTACCCATCCTCTGATGGCTACTTCCAGCAGGATAATGCACCATGTCACAAAGGTCGAATCATTTCAAATTGGTTTCTTGAACATGACAATGAGTTCACTGTACTAAACTGGCCCCCACAGTCACCAGATCTCAACCCAATAGAGCATCTTTGGGATGTGGTGGAACGGGAGCTTTGTGCCCTGGATGTGCATCCCACAAATCTCCATCAACTGCAAGATGCTATCCTATCAATATGGGCCAACATTTCTAAAGAATGCTTTCAGCACCTTGTTGAATCAATGCCACGTAGAATTAAGGCGAAAGGGGGTCAAACACAGTATTAGTATGGTGTTCCTAATAATCCTTTAGCTGAGTGTATACTGATAGACTTTGTATTGTAAATAACATCTACAGACGGGTGACAAAATTAAAGGACAAACCTGAATAAATGAGTGGAGGAACATAACGAATGCATGTGCCTCCAAACAGGTGTACTGCATCATACAATTACGCAATTAACATCCTATCCTGCTCTGTGACATGTATACAAATGCTGAGCAGGCCCAGTTGACCTTGATTTTGGATCAAGATGGCAAGAGGAAAGGATCTAAGTGACTTTGAAAGAGGGTTCATTATTGGGACACGAATGGCAGGAGCTTCAGTCAAACAGACACTCAACTGGCTTGTGTGGGACACCAAGAGAACGGGACAGGCCGTTATTCTGAGTGATCACCTTTATGTGATGTTTACTTTTCCTCAATGCGCTCTTGTAATTAAATGAGATTTTTAATCATGATAAAGTCACGCCCGAATACTCAGATTAATATCTCACCAATATAAGAGATGTTTCAGAAAAGTGAGTGATTGATTAATATTTATCACAACAAACTGACTGCCTTCCTTTGAGGACCCGACATTAATTTGCAAGATGCCATTTCAAAGAACCCTTTTTCATCAGAGACCATCTGGTTTCCCTTCATACCGATCTCCAAACACAGTCTACACGCATCAGCCCCTTTCCTTTAAATGTCTCCCTCTTAAGGCCTGTGATGTTTCTGAATTAAAGAATATCTGCAATCCGTGGGATTTCATTCATCTCAATAAACGATTATTTCCATTAAAAAACGTGGCTTTCGAGATCTGTCAGCAGGAATTTTCAATCCTTGCTTTGCATCGGTGCCGTCAGGGAGTCCAGCTTTCATAGCTGCAGTAAATTCACATTTACAGGCTTACTTCCCTGATCAATAATAGATTTGCAACATATTAACAGTATCTGTGATCCTCCTTAATCCAAATGAAGGTTTTCCCCCCGATATGTGCTGAATCTTAATTGCGTATACTGTTGCAGCATTTTGTTTTTCACTGTGGCAAATGTCCAGGGTCCTAAAGAGCGTTGTTTGTGCCTTAAATAGGATTTATTTGTTTGTGGGTTGGTGGTTGCGGTCACAGATTCATTTCAAACGCACCCTCCCTATGTGGTGAACTGAGGTTGTGAGGCACCAGCTGGTCTAGTGAGTGACAGAACGCAGCTCATATTGGCCGATACCGACTGCTCGAGTGTCAGCAGAGGCCAAGTGCGATCAAGACGGACGCAGTCCTCTTCCGTTTGGGTCACAGAATGCAGTTCTTGGTTAAAATGACGATACATTGTTTGTGCTTTAAGTTGGAGCACATTTAACAGTCCCGGGTACACCGCAGTGCAGAAGAAGGTTTAACCCTCACCAGTCACCAGCTGACGGTCCTGTACTGAGCTCGGACTCGGTGTTACAGAGAGATCAATTGGCATGATGCTCGTTAGCTGCTGCTCCATTGCGCCTTAGAGTCCGACGGCTCGTCGTTTCACCTTTGCAACCTTCTCTTCTTCTCGGGATCAAAGTAATGTACGATGATTATTTTGGTTGGTGATTTAGCGTTGTCCTGCTATTTGTGATCTATATGCAGCACGTCTCTCTGTACACTTTTGTCAAGGTGTGAAGGGGATCTTGTGTCCTGTGTCGTCCACGCTGTCAATGTGCCACTTCTACGACCGCATGTTTATCTTTCACGTACACAAAAATTCCATCTAACTGTAACGGAAGAAGGAGAAGAGACTAAAGAGTATGAATTGCTTATGCTAATACCGCATGAATTATGATTAAATGTCAGCCCATGTGCTTTTATTGCCGGCATTGTTCTGAAGAGGATAACGGTAATTTATTCCAAGCTGGTTAAAAAAAAAAAATTAAACATTTAATCTGGGATTCTCTTGATATCGGCTCAGCACGGTTTGAAGTGAACGCCACTTTTTCTGTCATGTAATCAAAGATTTATTTTGCTTGGCTGCGGTAAAGTTATTTATGCAGAAACTGCAATATGGACTTCGATAGCAGGGGAATTTATAATAATCATTTACAGCACATTCAGATGATGGGAGGCTGAAGGGAGTTCTTTGGAGGAATCCGCACATCAGTGTTTAATATAATTATGTCTGATTACACTCCGGAGAGTTTTTCTGCTTTGTTTTGTGAGATCCGCACCTGATGACGGGAGCAGGAGTCTGACAGGCGTAGGCCCGGGTTACACACTCTCTGCTCTTCACACCACATCAGCGGGATAGAGATTTAGGCTGTTTTCACACTACAGCATCTAATCTGGGTTGAGTGGCCCCGGGGTGGCCCCCCAGGTCCCCCTGAGTTCAGCCCTGCTTGTGTTCACATTGGTTTTGCGATACACTACACTGGTTACTATTCGCCCTAGTGCTGACAACTTTGTGTTCCCAATTTTCCTTGTGGTCAAAGTGCCGGAGTAAAGTAATTGGATGTGCAAGAGGCCCGCAGGTTTTCCCACAGAGTAAATCAGAGGCAGTGGACTCCAGTTTGTCAACTCTCAGTTAGAAATCACGCCCCAGTTAGGTTTCTGAAGGGAGGATTACCAATTACATTTGACATCGTGGGAGGCTTTATCTTGTTCACAGCGTTCGGTAATTGTACAGTTTGACTGTTCTTGGCTTAAATTTGAGACTTTTTTTATAAAATGATTTACTTGTCTTCCTGCTACAGGTAATTCACATGTAAGAATGATTTAATAGGAAAGGCTCTGGGCTAGATGATTTATCTTTGCAGCTAATTTACAGACTTTCAGAATCTATGAAAATGCACTTAAGCTTTGCCGGCTTCCACGCTGATAAATGGACACCCCCCCACCTCCTCCTGCGATGCCTTTGTTCTGAATTAACCACGGCACAGTCTGGCCATTTCTGGTTCCTCAGAAGTGTGAAGACTTTAATTATTCTCCCTGACGTTTGCATTAGCAGAGCGTAAGTGCGTTCGAGCGATCTCCTCTCCCGGCGCGGATCTTCTCTGTCATCGAAGAGCTGAGAATAACCTCTGTGTTTGTGGTTTTCACTGCCTGCTGTTGTGGGTCCCTTGCTTTTTGGACCATGTGTTGAAGTCTCTTGGCATTAACGGTGGCTCAAAACTGTGGTCCCAGTGACTGAGGGAAAAAGTGCTAGAATATCTGAAGTAATTAAATGTTTTGCTGTTACCTCACTGAACTAGGACAGGTGTTTATTGTACTTTGTATTGATTGTATTACTGCACTTTTGTAAAGTGCTTTGATTGACTCTGATTATTGCCTGGTTAATCTCAGATTCGTATGATTATCCCTGAATTGCAACAAATCACTCAGGTGAACATTTCACAGGAACAGCCGTCTTCAGGTGTACGTATTTGAGTTCGAAACTGATAAACCGGGGTAGATAAACACATACAGACATTTATCTTGACTTAAAAAACATCCAGGCTAATGTCAGGTTTAGTGTTTGCTGATGAAGATATAGGGACGGGTAAGAACCTGACCTACAACAGTAACCAGTAATAAAATGCAAAAGAGCCACTGAGATAGAGATGGATGAATTGAAATGTTGTTCTGGAAGGACCTTGAAAGGTCTCCCGGGCTGTCAATCACAGTCAGACAGAGTCTGTTGGCTGATGAACTCGGTGGTGTTCGCCTTGTTTTAACTGAATATAAAATACCTTAAAGCCGATTGAAACCCCACAGATGTCTCGACTGTTCTGTCCTTGTTTTCTGTGTTTCCTGAGCTCAGATTGCAAAGATAGGAGCTCTCAGGAATTAGAGTTTAAAGACATGGAAGTAAATTGAAGTTGCCATACAAGAAGTTAATGTGAGTGCTTTTTTTATTGATAGATGACTAATTGATTACAGAACCCATGTCTTTTCATGTTAACGTTGATCTTTCATTTAGAAATGACATCATTATGATATGTACAACCTGAAGCTGAACAAGAACTGCTTGCAGGCCTCATACTCTTTGTAATATTCAGAGGTGCTTTGTACAATTAATTCTGATAGGATGACAAGCTTTCCACACCCCCGGTCTGGACCGTTTGATCCAGGTGGAATCGAAGCTCAACAAAATCTGAAAATATCACAGATAAACTGGTATTAAAGGTAATGAATCGCTGCATAACATTGTTATAGATATATCCTTTTGACTTCAACTGTATGCACATGTTTTAATTGTGCTTGGTATGTTTGTTCATTTGTGGACAAGCTGTATTAATAAGCGTGTGGCAGCTTGGTGACTTACAGTCGACACGGCAGCCATTATTTACCCCGTGGCTAAACTGTAGTCAGACCGCCCCCTCCGCAGTGCATTAATCACACGGACAGAGAACCTGGGCCCAGAATATAACAATTGATGTCACTTCATGAAAAACGTGTTTTGTAGATTGAGAAATGGTTGTAGCTCTGTGACTGATACAAACACATCGGTGTGGGGCATACGCTTCCCTGCCTCGCCGGCTCATACCTGCCTTTAGGCCCCAGTTAATAAGCCACCGGTGCTGAGAGATCGAACGGCGAAGCACTGAATTGGCAACCAGTCACTGGGAGACGGTAAAAACAGTGGCAGGTCCCTGAACAAGTTAGGAATGAGACGAAGTGGCGTGTTTTGGTAATTGTTAAATGACTGTCTGTTGCCGTTAACACAATTTGTCGGGGCAAGATGGGAAAATAGCATCTGCAAAACAATTAAAGAGTTGAACAGTGTTAGGATAAATAAAAGGCAACGTGGACAACCTGAGAGCTGTGCTGGGTGACTTGTTCGGCCAGGGCAGACGGGTCCAGGGTTGTTTTTGAGCCGGTGAGAGGCCGGGGTGTTTGGGGACAGTGCAGACGTGATCGACGCCAGGGGTCCTATTTGGCAGTCATCACTCTCGTCAACAAACAAATTAGGATGCTTATTTTTGTGTGGCCTTGGATTGATGCAGGTGTAACTCTTCTCATGTCTCGCACTCTTTTTAAGTTAAAAAGCAATAACAATTAAAAACACGTTCAAATCTAAATTGTTTTGAAGCAGAACACTTCTTTCCTCTTCAGAGAACCTGTCTTCAAGGTATTTCAAGGTGCTGTTGATTTAATCTGGTCTGTAACACGTCTGTAAAGACCGGAATAATGACTCTGCTTTGATCTAATTGAACTCTAATTGGCCCATGGTCAATACGCACTGTGATGTATGCACCTGTGACTGAGGTATTTCAAGGTGCTGTTGATTTAATCTGGTCTGTAACGCGTCTGTAAGGGCCAGAATAATAACTCTGCTTTGATCTAATTGAACTCTAATTGACCGTGAAGTATGCACCTGTGACTGAGCAGTTTGTTTGCATGGTTTGAGTTTTACATTTAACAACATATATGAAATACATGAACTGTGGTCTGAGGTCTGGGGTCTATAGATTGAGACCAATGGCTAGAGGAACCCACCATCCTTATCCACATCTTTATTTACCAGGTGAGCAGATATGCCTGAAAATATGCTTTTTGTTTAGTTCAGAGCGATTTTATTTAAAGGCAAGACATTCAAATTTGCGAAATATGGTTTTAGAAAAGTGTTGTTGAAAAGATTGATTATTTTCATGAATGACGCACCTAAATGTTCAGCCAACGTGAATATTTCAACCGCTCCCCAAAATACCAGTCCTGGCCTCAGCAGTACTGTAATAGGGCTTATCTTAATCTGGACAGAGTTCGCTTTTTTAAAATTAATTGGTGTTGTGAAAGCAATGGCCATCTGACTGCTGTCTGTGTCGTTGTAGTCAATATCAAGAGGAACGGAAAAAACCTTCAAGACACCTTAGAACATGAGAAAGTGTCCCATCAAGAGGAGGCCATTCGCCCCATCGTGCTCGTTTGGTGTCCATTAATAACTAAGTGATCCAAGGATCCTATCCAGTCTGTTTTTAAATGTTCCCAAACTTTCAGCTTCAGCCACATCGCTGGGGAGTTTGTTCAGATTGTTACCCCTCTCTGTGTGAAGAAGTGTCTCCTTGAATCAAGTCCCCATGTAGTCTCCTCTGTTCCAGGGTGAAAAGGTTCAGTTCCTCAGTCTCTCAGTAGGACATTCCCTTCAGACCTGGAATAAGTCTGGTTGCTCTCCTCTGAACTGCCTCTAGAGCAGCAATATCTTTCTTGAAGTGTGGTTTGTAGGACAGTCCGCAAACATTTGCCCAAGACCGTCCCAAAAAAATTATTTAAAACGGTTTCACTTTGGTCTAGCTATAGCTTTCGGGAAGTTTTCCTGATCTCACCGGGGGGAAAAAGTGTCTGTTACGAATATGAATATTAATATTAATACGGATCGGCTAACAATATCAGATCGTCGAAGGTAAATACTTAATGCTGTTGTGAAAGTACTCTACATTAACTCTGTTGTAAGGATAATTTTAAACGTCCTCTTACATTAGCATGAGGTTGATTGGAACTGAAGGCAGGGGATTTCTCTCTCCTTTTTTAATACCGCACTGCTTGTTGTGTACTTGCAATCATGTGTTTGACAGCTTTGCAGATTTTTTAAGACACATGCCGTGCCTGTCCTGATTCAGTTTTATTTTTGGGTATTCCGCTTTCCCAGAAAAGGTATTGCGTTCAGCAGCAGAAAATAAAATAATTATCCAGTTATTGCACTTTGTGTTGCAGATTGTTCGGTGTGTTTAAGTGTATTAAGTTGGGTGTTTGTGTTCTTTATTTTTTTTCAACCCACATTACAAGCACAATGAGGATTTTCTTGCAGTTGTTTAAATTCTGATACAAATGGAGCTTTTACTTTAGCAGACATTCCTTTGCACATTGACCCAGCAGTGTATGTGCATTTAGGAGACACCGCAACATCCGTTGATGGACATCCGTAAAACCTGTCTCTCTTCCTGACCAGTAAGGCATTTAGTTGAGAAGTCTTTTGACTCAGGACATTGAAGGTCCTACGTCATTTCTTGCAGGAACAGGGATGTTAAGTCGTGGCCGAATCTTGTGCCCATTGTAAAATCTTATTAAGGTTAAAGTCTGTTTCTTTACTACTTCTCCCCTAGATGTCCACTGGATGTCAATACATAGGTCAACTTTAAAACACTATTTAGAGACCTGTTCCTTATAAATGCATTATTCTCTCACTTTGCCAGGATCTCTGACGGATGCTTCTTTGATTTGCTTCCATTTCTCTGAGTTCTTTCTTGTTAACGGAGAGTTTGAAAAAGTTATCTTGGCTTTCAAAGTGTGAGGGGTTCGTTTGAAATATCTCTGTGCTGCGGTGAGACGCCCTTGAAGGGTGTTTTTCCGTGACACGCTGGTCCAGTCGGATCTTTCCTCTCATTTGGGTGGTAATTGTCGAATGCGCAATGAAAGGACCATCGTGTCGCAGAGTGGAATTCAGATGAGCCTAATCGTCTCGCGCCTGAGAATGAATCACTGGTTCTCTTTAATCTTTTAACACGGTGCCAAATTACAAAATGATCGGGCGGGACAAATCAGGAGCACCTTTAGCGGTGGGATATATTTAGGCTCTTCACTGAGGGCTCTTGTCAATCAAGCATCAGAGTACAAAACAGACCAGGAGGATAAAATCTGTAGTGTGAAATGTATGTTGATGTAATGAGCAGTTCAAGCGCTACTATAAAGGCACATTTATTTTCTTGTTAGTGAAAAACTGAAATTGCATTTGCATAAATCCTTAATGTTTAATCAGACCTCATTTGTTATTATTTGGAGGTCTGAGGAGTCTGTTTAGTCGAGCGGAGAAGGCAGCAGGGGAGCTGGCAAGCAGCAACAAAAAAAGTAACATCAGATTCAATAAAAATAGTTGTCAATCACTTGAAAACACAAATTCCTCCAGGATTATGCGTGCTGCGTGTGACAGTGTTCTTGCTACACCCAGCTGTTGGTAGCCTAACAAAAACACTTCATATATACCTGTTAAATACCAGGCTGATGAGAGTTATAGAGATAGTTAGGTAGGAGTTCTAGTGACCGTGTGTGAAGTCAGTTTGTATATGTGTGTGTATTTATATATTGTTTAGAGTGTTTCAGTTTAGTCTGTGGGCATTGACTGTAATTTCTCACCAGAGGAAAACATTTCCCTGCTTTGGGGTTTGTGTATTTGTTTCAGACTGCGATCCGTTGATGAACTGATCATAAATTCAGTTTCCTACACTTTGTGAGTTTTACTTCACTGTAGAAAGAGCAGGAACAAATGCAATAAACAGCGAACAAGCTCACAGTGGTTGGGCGAACAGACAAGTTACCTTGTGGTGTTTTGATACCTGGAGACACGGCAATTGTCTGGTTAGCAAGTATATTTACAGTGTAGTGGGGCTTGTCGTGTGTGTGTCTGTGTATTGGGCTATAACTGCTACTGAGACTGAAGTGTGCATTTCTTTTCACAAGCAAGGTTTTATCAGTTCGTCACCAAACTCACTCCCCAGGATCACACATCAGGCGTAATGGAGCTCCTACTTTTGCTGTTGGAGCGATAATTACTGCAGCCTCCGTCTCTTGGATGTTGCGAAGACTTTTCCTCGGCGCCGTGAACACGTGTGAAGTGAGAAACTGCTCCTCGGAAATGAATTTTCAAAATGGGCAAAAAGGCAATTAACCTGTGGCAAATGGAAAACGCAAATAAGCTTCAAGGCGGTCTGTTCATTCGTGGTTTGTTTTCTACTCCCCCCACACTTTGTATCAGTTTTCATTTTTGTTTTCTTCCGTCATTCCTGATGATTGCTGTAATTATTTCCAGATGGGAACAGCGTGGCGGGGGCCGAGGAGCCGGACTTCGACCGCGGCTACGTGAAGCAGAAGCTCGAACACGGACTGCGGCGCATCTGGCAGGTCTGTCCAGCCCAATTGAACCCTACTCGGGACTGAGCTGCGGTTGTGTCCGACAAGCTTGCCTACCTTACGATCTGCACAGTGCTGTATCAGATGGATAATGTGTGTATGTGTGTGGGGTGGGGGGTTACAAAAGATATAGTATATAATGATGTGTACTAGTCAGTCAATGGCTCCTGCCATTCGTGCCCCAATAATGACCCCTCATTCAAAGTCACTTAGATCCTTTCCTCTTGCCATCTTGATCCAAAATCGAGGTCAGCTGGGCCTGCTCAGCATTTGTGTACATGCCACAGAGCAGGATAGGATGCTAATTGCTTAATTGTCATGCAGTACACCTGTTTTGTTATGTTCCTCCACTCATTTATTCAGGTGTTTCCTTTAATTTGTCACCCATCTGTATGTATATAAGTAATATTAACAGTAGTACCTGTCAGGGGAAGACTACAAAAATAGATTTGCCAAGTGTGTGTAATTTATGTACATTAGTCTAACCGCTGTGGGTGAACCTGTGCTGTCCTCATATGGACTGGGATTTAGGGGAAAAAGCCTTGCCAGCCTTCATTTCTGTAGTGTTTACTTAATTACATACAGATACAGATGTTTAGTTTAGTTTTTCTTCCCCGATACATTTTTCCTGACTCTTTCCACAGGACGTCCAGCTGAAAGTCAAGGCCTACTTGCTCGGGACAGATATGTCAAACTTCAAATACGATGACTTCATCCTGGTGCTGGATATTATCAGCAGGTACACTCATTAATGCTAATTGCTGCTTGGTTTTATGGAACAAATTGCCCTAAGGCCCTCAGACGGGCATCAATGAGGTCATTTACTGCTTGGCACAAAAGAGTAATAGTATGCCCCTCATGTCGGTCAATTAACAGGCGATTGGATCTTAACTGAGAGCAGTGGTTCTTTTGCAACCAGTTTTTTTCCGGGTCAGCGTTTGGATGTCGTTGGACTGTTTTCACAGGGGATTGTTCAATTAAGAATCCAGAGCTGAAGTTCATTTGCTCGGGGCACATATGTGGTACGATTTGTTCGTGGGGTTAATTAAAATCTCACGCTTTGCTGATATAAGAACATAAGAACATAAGAAAGGTTACAAACGAGAGGAGGCCATTCGCCCCATCGTGCTCGTTTGGTGTCCATTAATAACTAAGTGATTCAAGGATCCTATCCAGTCTATTTTTAAATGTTCCCAAATTATCGCTTCAACCACATCGCTGGGGAGTTTGTTCAGATTGAAGCCCAATTTCCATTTGTGTCCCCGGGTGCGTGTGTCCCTGCTGATCTGGAAAAGCTCCTCTGGTTTGATGTGGTCGATGCCTTTCATGATTTTGAAGACTTGGATCAAGTCCCCACGTAGTCTCCTCTGTTCCAGGGTGAAAAGGTTCAGGTCCCTCAGTCTCTCAGTAGGACATTCCCTTCAGACCCGTTTGTGACCTAAATATATGTATAAAATATGCCTACGGCTTTTTAGAAATTTTCATGAAGTTGCCTTGGACAAGTATCCAATCAGAGAGCAAGAAGGAGTCGCATGACAACATCTATGACATCACTGGGAACCTTGAACAGCAGATCGGCTAATCATTGGGCATTAGTTGACAAATTGGGCACTTATTAAAATAAGTGTAACAGACTAGTGGTTGTGCCACACAATAATTTAATGAATTGATATTACAGTATAACAATGCTGTAACATTAGTGGTAAGAAAATAAAAATAAAATTGGAATGTACATTTAGAAAGAAATCACCCAATTATTATAATCAGCTAAGTGATCCAAGGATCCTATCCAGTCTATTTTTGAATGTTGAATGTTCAGATTGACGCCTCTCTGTGTGAAGAAGTGTCTCCTGTTTTCTGTCTTGAATGCCTTGAAGCCCAATTTCCATTTGTGTCCCCGGGCGCGTGTGTCCCTGCTGATCTGGAAAAGCTCCTCTGGTTTGATGTGGTCGATGCCTTTCATGATTTTGAAGACTTGGATCAAGTCCCCCGTAGTCTCCTCTGTTCCAGGGTGAAAAGGTTCAGTTCCTCAGTCTCTCGGTAGGACATTCCCTTCAGACCCGTTTGTGACCTAAATATATGTATAAAATATGCCTACGGCTTTTTAGATGCATAAACGCGAATCAAGTTCAAGTCGTAATCTCTACCTCACCTACAGTCTAGTCTTTCTTGTTTAAAAAAAACAAAAACAAAAAACACGCATTGTATAGCATTACAAGTGTCTTCTTACAACTGTAGTCAGATTGAGTGGACACAGAGTGATTATCCCACAAATATCTCTTTCTAAACTCCAAGCTTCACCACGTAGTCTTGCTCCTAAATGCCTTTCATATAGCTTGCGATTGCATCATGCGATTTCATGCATTCGGATTTCATGAAATCCAACAAAATCGAATGCATTCGGATTGGGATTTCATAGTGTATCGTGGCCTTAACTAGTGCATTGTACAGTCTGAACATTACTGCCCTTGTTTTAAATTCTACACTTTTGACAATATACCCTAACAATTTGTTTGCCTTTTTTTATTGCTTCCCCACATTGTTTGGATGGAGAAAGTGAGGAGTCCACATAGACTCCTAGGTCTTTCTCATGCGTTACTTCATCTAGTTCTGTTCCTCCCATAGTGTAATTATAGTGGACATTTTTGTTACCTGCATGTAATACCTTGCACTTGTCCACACTGAATTTCATCTGCCAGGTGTCGGCCCACAACTGAATATTATCCAAGTCAACTTTGAATAACCTGTGCTGCCGAGATTGTATCTGTTGAGCCACCTATTTTAGTATCATCGGCAAATTTGACAAGTTTGCAAACTATCCCAGAGTCCAGATCATTAATATAGATTAGAAAAAGCAAAGGCCCTAGTACTGATCCCTGTGGAACTCCACTAACAACCTCACTCCAGTTAGAAGCAACTCCTCTAATCGACACCCTCTGTCTCCTATACATCAACCAGTTCATAATCCATCTACTTACATTACCCTGAATGCCTACAGCTTCCAATTTGAGGATCAGGCCTGTAAAACTCTTTGAAAATCTAAGTATATCATATCATATGCTTTCACATGATTTACAGCTGCAGTTGCATGTTAAAAAAACTCTAATAAATTAGTAAGACATGATCTGCCTCGTCTAAACCCATGTTGACTATCTCCAAGAATATGGTTTTCATTAAGATGCTCCTCTATTTTCTGTCTAATCATTTTTTCCAACATTTTACAGGTGATGTTGGTGAGACTGATTGGTCTGTAATTTCCTGGCTCAGTTTTGTCCAGTCAGTTGGCACATCCCCTGTTCTAAGTGTCATTTGGAATATTTGAGTTAGCGGCCTATAAATAATCTCCCTCATTTCTTTAAGTACTGTTGGAAATATACCATCTGGCCCAGGTGATTTGTTTGATTTTAATTCTGCTAGTCCCTTTAGTACCTCCTCCTCATTTATCCTGATCTCTCTTAGGGTTTGACTGGACTGATTGTTAACGTGTGGCATGTTATCCGTTTATTCTTTTGTAAAAACCTCTGTGAAATACTCATTTAGACCATTTGCCACATCTTGTTCGTTTTCCAAGATACTTTCCTTTTTGCCCTTTATCTGTTTCACTTCCTCCGTTATTGACCTCTTGCTGTTATAGTATTGAAAAAAGCTGTTTGCATTAGTTTTAGCTCCAAGAGCTGTTTCTTTCTATTTCCCTCTTTGCTTTCCTGATCCCTTTCTTAAGATCTCTTTGCAGTTCATCATATTCTTTGTATTTTGTTTAGTCTCTATCCCTTTTGTATGCGCTATACAACCTTTTCTCTCGTTTTTTTTTTTGCATACTTCTATTAAACCATTTTGGCAAATGTTTTTTGGTCCTAAATTTGCTAAGTTTTGGTACAAATTTCTCCCTGAGCCTCAAGTAGTATATTCTTAAAATACAACCATCTATTTTCAACTGAATCTGTATCCAGTGTGCTCCAGTCTAACTCTTCTAAATGCCGTCTCATACCTTCAAGGTTTGCTTTTCTAAAATTGTAGATCATTGTTTTAGACTTGGTCCTTGTTTTTTGAAAGAATACCTCAAAGCTAACCATATTGTGATCACAGTTTAAAAGATTCTCAATTACTCTGCACATACGCTCTCCCAATGCATTAGCCCCCTTCTGTTTAGATGTAGACCGTCCAGTTTGTACAGGTCCCAACTATCCCAGAAGAAAGACCAATGCTCTATAAGTCTAAAACCCTCTTGGCTACACCAAGATTTCAACCACGTGTTAAACTTTCTAATCTTTGCCTGTCTCCCTGGTCTGGCACGTGGTACCGAAAGTATTTTGGAGAAAACTACTGTGGAGGTTCTGCTCTTTAGTTTCTGTCTTAACTCTTTAAATTTGTCCTACCTTTTCCTATGTCATTGGTTCCAATGTGGATCATGACCAGTGGATTCCCCCCCGGCTTTGGCCAGTAGCCCGTCTACTAGTTTAGGGAGATCTGCAACCTGAGCACCAGGCAGGCAAGATACCATGCGGTTCTCCTTATCACTAGAACACACTGTGTGATCTACACCTCTAAGGATTGAGTCTCCTACTATAACTACCTCCTGTTCTGGGTGGGTGGGGGAGTGGGCACCATGGTGCTCTGGTGCTCAACTGCCCTCCCATCACTCTCTGAGCTGTCACTGTCCAACTCGGTGTCCAGCAGTTGGAACCTGTTGGGCATTTCTAGCTCTTGGAGTGTTTCTAGGGGCTGTGCACGCCCTTTTCTGCGGTTACGACCTACTGTAACCCAGCAGTTCTGTACATTTTCCTGCTCTAAGGTCTCAACTGTCCTGGGTTTTGGCGTGCACACCATCTCTCTCATGGGCTGATTGACCAATTCTTCTATATCCCTAATACAGTGCAGATCAACTGAGCCTCAATATCACAGACCTTGATCTCTAGGCTTTCAACATGCCGACAACATTCACAAATTAAACCTTCATGGATGAGTTCATCCAGGAAGGCAATCATTCTGTAAACCTGACACTGTAGTGGACACATGCTTCTAGATTTTACACGTTTTTTTTTTTTTGGGGGGGGGTGGCTCTTGGTTTCTGTCCCCTGGTCAACTGCTTGATTTTTTTTTTTTTGTCACTGAGAAACAGCGCAGCTCTTTCTCAACAGCAGCTTTAAGAACCCTTTTGTCTACCTGCCCCCAATTCACACCTAACTGGCTCCAACTGGATCCACCTGGCACAACTCAATAAAATCCTGCTAGTCCTAGACTAAATCACCTTTCCTTCAACCTATTTACTTTCATCAACTCAGCAGCTGAACTGAATTTACTTAAATTAAGGCAAACTACAGACAAGATTAACTTCAATTAAGGCAGTTTAAACAAAATCAGGAATGCCAAGACTGTCTGAAACTAGGAACACAACAAGATGGCTGCCTCTCACCTGTCCTGTGTCTGTCTTGTAATCCTTGATGTTGTGTTTCTGTCTCCCCCGGCAACAGGCTCATGCAGGTGGGGGAGGAGTTCTGTGGCAGCAAGTCGGAGGTGCTGCAGGAGTCCATCAAGAGGCAGAGCGTCAACTACTTCAAGAATTACCACAGGTGAGCGAGGTTCGAGTGGCTTGTGCGAATCCCCTTCTCTCGCTCTCCAGACCGTTATTCTCCCAGAACGCACTTGGCTCTTCTGTTTTGACAACTCTCTGTGTGAAGAAGTGTCTCCTGTTTTCTGTCTTGAATGCCTTGAAGCCCAATTTCCATTTGTGTCCCCGGGTGCGTGTGTCCCTGCTGATCTGGAAAAGCTCCTCTGGATTGATGTGGTCGATGCCTTTCATGATTTTGAAGACTTGGATCAAGTCCCCACGTAGTCTCCTCTGTTCCAGGGTGAAAAGGTTCAGTTCCTCAGTCTCTCAGTAGGACGTTCCCTTCAGACCTGGAATAAGTCTGGTTGCTCTCCTCTGAACTGCCTCTAGAGCAGCGATATCTTTCTTGAAGTGTGGAGCCCAGAACTGTCCACAGTATCCAGATGAGCTCTAACTAGTGCATTGTACAGTATGAACATCACTGCCCTTGTTCTCCATTCTACACTTTTGACAATATACCCTAACATCCTGTTTGTCTTTCTTATTGCTTCCCCACATTGCACAGTCACTATTACAGTACAAAGGTTAAGGGTGCAAACACATTCTTCGTGTCTCAGTACAGAAGCCAGTACACGGCAGATGTATATTTGTGCTTATTGTATTATCTGTGCATTCACCGTACCTGGACTCCAGGTTGGCGTTGAAGCTCAGCAGGAATGTGGCTCAGAGGAGTCATCTGTATCGACAGTAATGAGGCAGCGTTGCCAGATAGTTCAGTGCGGCTTGTTATGATACAGGCCAATGCAGCTGCCAGGTCAATGTAGCCAGTTGCAGTGCAGACTGTGTGTTGTGTAAAACTGGAGTTTGTGTTACATGTATAATACATTTAATTAACCTACATTTAAACAAGAAAGCAAGTCCATCTGGCCCAGGTACTGCACCTCCTCCAGCAGCACTCCTGCCTCACAATGGGGCTGGGATGGCTGGACAGATGGCGCCTCTTGTCTGCTGTTAACTTGGCCGCCAGTCCAAGACCGGTCCTGAATTACATTTGAATAATAATCATAAAACATTCTTATCTTCAGACTTGAACATTAATGTGTGTGTTTATTTATTTACCCGACTGCCCTCTTGGCTGGGCGGCCCCATTCTGCGGCCGGGCTCTTTAAATAATTAAGATTGGAGAAAGAAAGAAATACAGGGATAAACGATGTCACCACAAGGTGCTGTGTCCTGTTTATTCCAGCTCAAGGGCTTTGCTGGGGAGGCAGTTGGTGCTTCATCCTCCTTCAGTCACAGTGGCTATCCGCAAAGTTAGTGGTTGGTAAATGTAGGTTAATGTTGTCCCCTCACTCGGCACACAAACGTGTAGAGAGTTTAGTGAACCACAAATCTGCCCCCCTGGACACTGGTGCATATTAAACCTTTAGTATGGATTTAGGTTCATAATTCTGCCGATGCTGAAGCTGCCCACTGATACATAAACAAATACATCAATACAATAACATGCAGAACTCAAAATAATTCACTGGACGCCAAGAATAGTGTCGATCACTATCACAGAGCTGCACTCTCGCATTCCCCTTTAAGATGCACACGCACACCTGCACAACGTGCCCCAGAGACACTGTGCATCGCAGGGCCGACACAGTGCCCCGCTGGCGTCTGTTACATCGTGTCCCAGCTGATCCTGTCTCCGCTGACAGATGTTAGAGGATGTGTTTTACTGCGTGTCGAGGCTGACACTGAGCGACAGGGAAGCAACCTTGTTTAAAATTCGTCAGACAGCAGAGAAGAGCCCAACGTTTCCAATCCGACTCGAACACAGCCTACAGACCGGCAACACCCAGACCAGCGGAGATGTTATTGTCACCCCCTTCGTAACCCCATGATGTGGAGTGAACCAGAGGACAGAGATGTGTAGTCTGTATTAGAAAAACAGATCGAATTTGAAAAGAAACTTGAATTTGTTTGTTTGTATTTGCCGATTTATACACATCAGGAATTGATCGAAAACACAAACATTCTTCTATAAATGAGTTTAGTAAAACCGTAAAAGCGTGTCCCTGCATCCCTGTGTCCCTGTGCGTATTGTTCTCTCCTGTGAGCTGTCCACAGTGTAGACTAGGCTTTTCACTAACAGACATTTAACTCATTTCCTGGCCAGAGATGTGGAAACGTTCTTGACCAAAGACGGTCCTACTTTGTCCTGCATGTTCAAATTAATTGTTCAGTTGGCAGTTATCAGGTGACGTCCCAAAACCAGTCCCCTGTCCGCATGTCGGACACTGCATTCCTGCTTCAGCATGTTTGTTCTGTCTTCATATTATTGCAAACCTGCTGCTTTCTTTCCTTTCTTTTCTTTTCTTTTCGGTGATAATGAGGTATCAGCCGAGACACAAACGCACGGATGTCATGCGCCAAACGTGTTAAGAAGAACAGAAGGATGTAAATGAGTGTATTCATGAGATTGCTGTTCCTCACAAACTTTTTTACTCTGCCTGGGAGATAATTCCAGCTGATTTTAAATTGCACTCATGAACGCACACAGTTTGAGATCTCTCTGGTCTAGAGGCGGTAAAACTGCCGCTCTGTCATTGGGGTGAAGGCTTTAGAGGGTACAAGTCTTGGGCTCACTGGTGCTTCAGGTCGTAGCCAATACTGAGTCCAATCAGGGCAGCAGTGTGGAGTGGGGGTCAGAGGTCAGGGGTCAGGGCTTGAAATGGAGGGTTGTGGGTTCAGTACCAGCTAAGGGGGCTCTGCTGCTGGACCCTTGAGCAATGCAGAATGCTCCAGTACAAACCCAGCTGGAATAATGGGGTATTGTATGTAAGAATAAAGTGATATATTGTTATACTTGTGATAAAAATATAATAATAATAATCTTCATCATGTACCTTCTCCCCTGCAGGACTCGCCTCGAGGAGCTCCGCATGTTTTTGGAGAACGAGAGCTGGGAGTTGTGTCCCGTGAAGTCCAACTTCAGCATCGCGCAGCTCCATGTGAGTCACAATCAGAGCAGCACCACACGTTCCGATCGGGACCCGTGGCCCACGAGTAGGGGTCTGTCCCTGTAATCCAACAATTGGCATTCACCCACTGAGAATGAATGAGCGTGACATTTGTGTGTGTGTGATCTTGCGTGCGTGTGCGTGCGTGTGTGCGTGTTACTGCATTCCAGTAGGAAGTGCTTCAGTACGGAGGGATTTCTGTTCACATCATCAGTGCAGTGACGATAATCTGGGAGTCGAGTGCAATCCAGGCGAATAATCCCTGAGCTGTAATAACGCTACCTGTATCAAAGCTTTATTATTAATATATTCCCATCAAATATCATTGAATAGAAAACAAACAAACACAGCTGGAAGATAGATAATAAATCCATGATATGGACAGTTGTTTTGGGTCTGTTTTTTAGAGAAGTAACACATTGGTTTTCCGGAAGGTGGAGTTTCTTTCGCATTACTTTCAGCACTCGCAGATTCCCGTGTTTGTCCTTGGGAATTGAGAAAATCATTTGTGTTCTGCGTGGGTAGAAGCCCTGAAAGTTGTGTATTAATTCAGAGGCCTGTTGGTCCCAGTGCTCTCCCACTAATGCAGCTCTATAATACATTACAGCTGTAATCTGGAAAAGTTTGTTTGCTTGTTTTTGCTGGTTTTTATCTCAATACTTGTACCTTTTTCTAGCACACCCAAGCAGAACCAAAGCCCTTTGATCTCACTGTATCATTAAGTCTTATATATAGTGCTCCAACAGCAAGGCTTTGATTACACTCAGCCTTATCAGCGAGTCTGAGTCGTGGACTTGGCTTCGGCTGGATACGTTCCCGTGACACAGATGGCGAGATGTGCAATCAGTTTGCTGTTTTTCAGGAATAGGGTTAAAGAAATGCTTTGCTTGGGAGCCTCCCCTTTTCAAGTCCTGTTAGTTCAGTGTGTTTTTTTGCAGCTGATTTTATGTTTTCTTTAAAGCTTGTGGCTGTTTGATCAGAAAACGACTAACATGCTGCACTGCCGAGACACCAGTCATCACAACCACCAGACCACCTAGTGTGCTCTGAGGGAATTTTAAAACATAATACGCCACAATATGAGAGATTTCAATTTTTAAGGAACAATTCCACACATTTCTAGAATGTTTTTTCACTTGTTGTGAGTTGTGTGAAGTTGTGAGGCATCAAGTGCAGATACAGGAAAACAAAAACTAAACAGAAACAGTTTTAATGCTTTTTTTCATTACAAGCTATAAGACAACCAAAGGTGAACATTTTGAAAGGGCTTTTAGACTTTCTCTTGGCTGTGTGTGTGTATAAATTATTTGTATTTTATATTTACTTTCGTGTCATCAGCCTATATTGATCCTCTTGTAGAAGAAAGCTTTCCAAAATGTATATATTTATTTCTTGCTTATCAACGGTACAATGCAATCACCCTGAAAAACATATATATGTGTGTCTTTGTGTGTTGAACAATGAGTGGAGTGTGAAGGGCCTCTGTGTGGCTTGTTGCTTTCCAGGAGTTCAAATTCATGGGCCAGTCAAGGTCAGCGTCGGTGTCGCCCAGTAAACAGGCCAGTGCGTCCGGCGGTGCCGAGCCGACCCTATTCGCCCAGTTCCATGACGGAGGAAACCCGTTCGAGATGCAGATCGACAACAAAGAGGAGGAGACGGAGGACGTTCTCGCTTCGAACGGGGTAAGAGACGGCTGTGTTTTACGTAAGAAACATAAGAGAGTGTCCAATCGAGAGGAGGCCATTCGCCCCATCGTGCTTGTTTGGAGTCCATTAATAACTAAGTGATCCAAGGATCCTATCCAGTCTGTTTATAAATGTTCCCAAATTATCCTTCAGCCACATCGCTGGGGAGTTTGTTCAGATTGTGACGCCTCTCTGTGTGAAGAAGTGTCTCCTGTTTTCTGTCTTGAATGCCTTGAAGCCCAATTTCCATTTGTGTCCGAGGGTGCGTGTGTCCCTGCTGATCTGGTCGATGCCTTTCATGATTTTGAAGACTTGAATGAAGTCCCCACGTAGTCTCCTCTGTTCCAGGGTGAAAAGGTTCAGTTCCTCAGTCTCTCAGTAGGACGTTCCCTTCAGACCTGGAATAAGTCTGGTTGCTCTCCTCTGAACTGCCTCTAGAGCAGCGATATCTTTCTTGAAGTGTGGAGCCCAGGACTGTCCACAGTATCCAGATGAGCTCTAACTAGTGCATTGAACAGTCTGAACATTACTGCCCTTGTTCTCAATGCTACACTTTTGACAATATACCCTAACATCCTGTTTGCCATGTTTTATTCTTCTCGTAAATAATATTAAAGTGCTCAAAGGCCACTGTTGTGCTTAAGTATTTAAATCAGATTAAGCAATTCAGAAAGAAATAAAACATGAAGTTTGCTGTTATGTTTTGTTTTTACTTGCAGTTGTATGTTGACCAAAGTGTCTGTGATTTTCACACAGATGCTTGTTCTGCTTTGTGTTGTTTTTCTGTTTGGATTTAAACCAAATCGATGAGATTTGCTATTGTGTTTTGCTGCAGAAACATTCCCATCCTTACGCTGGTATCCTTTAAGAAGTGTGGTTTGAAAAATCCTTTAATGAAGATGCCTTTTCTGTGCATTGAGTTTCAAATCACAACTTGGATTTCATGTTCGATCGTATCTTCTTTGAACTCCCAAACTTTTTTATGATGCAGCCAAAAATGGAACAAAACAAAAACATCCGTCTTGGGCAGCCATTCGGCCGACGCGGTTTCTGTTGAAGTATTGAAGGAAGCGATCCTTCTTTGTAGAGGCCAAGATTAAGTCACAAATCTGATACTGAGTCAGAGATAGTTATGTGCCACAGTGGTGAGCTTCCTCTGGATTAGTTCAACTTGTCAGGTCAGCCAGTCGGACAGACGTCACAGTCGACCTGTGCTTTATTGTGCTGCCATGTTTCCCCAGTATGAGTCCGACGAACTGGAGAAGAGCGCGTACCAGGACTACGACAGCGACAGTGACGTCCCGGAGGAGCTCAAGAGGGATTATGTGGATGAGCAGACGGGAGACATTCCTGTGAAAAGGTATAGGTGTTTGTGTGTTCCTGTGTATGCTTTTATGTTTCTCTTTGAATTCCTGGGACCAAAAATAGACTTTGGGGTCTGTGTTTCCACCTCCAATACTTACCTCAAAGCCTTTGATCCTTCAGTTGCAGACTGAGCGTCATTTGAATGACTCCCTCAAGAACAGAGTTTTCAATGGCCCCTTTACTGGCCCGTGAGAGAGCCGCCACTCTGAGCCCTTTCCTCAGGGGGTTGACAGGTGCGTCTGCCAGCGGACACTTTGTCCTCCAGGACATTGCAGCACAAGGAGATTGCCGACAGATCTGTCCAAAAATGAATGAGTCCCTGTCCAATCCTGAACACAAAGCAGCCGGTCTGGCCCGGATAGGGGCTGAGATCTTCACCTCTAGTGCAATGCGTTTGACTTCAGTGGACGATGATGCAACTGGGTCATGCATTTTAACACCCCCAGTGCTCGGACGCTGAATTTGGCACGAAGTTTCGAGAGAGAGCGGTTGAGTGCAGAACAGTTGAAGAGGGAACTGGCAGGACTGCAGGAAGGCGGTATAAACAGAGACAGCTGTACCCTAAGCTGCCCACAGCCGCACACTTATTGATCTCCTGTATCATCGTATTGATGCTCAGTTTATGAAAGGCTATGCTTTCCAGAGAGAAAATAAGAAACGTAATTTCATTAGGGTGGATGAAGCTGCTATAAAGCCAAGGAAAATTGATCAATCGATTCAGCAACTGATTAAAAAATAAAACAAAAATCCTTGTCTCAAAGGAAACTTTTTTTGCCTCCATAGAGAGATGCAGGTTAATTAGTCTCTGGGCACAGTGCTTCCCAGTCGCTGCTCGATATTGATTGATTTATTGATTGATTGATTGATTTATTTATTAATGTGTGTGTTATTTTTATAGTCTTTCGTAGGAGCTGACAGCCCTGAGTGAATTAACTGCTACATGGTGCTGGTGAAGGTTGATTTGAACCTGGCTGACAGAGAGGCGCTCGTTTCGTGTTTCTGACAGCCGAGTTCTCAGACATCCTGGGGCTGCCTCAGCGCCGTTCCTTGGCCTGCTGTAATTATGTTTCTGCTTTTGTAATTAGCGCGTCTCGAGATACCCTAAAGAGCAGGAAGAGGTCGGACTACAGCCTTAATAAGGTGAACGCTCCCATCCTGACGAACACTACCTTGAATGTAATCAGGCTTGTTGGTGAGTAACTCGCTGCTGACGTCGGAGGGAAAGGTCATGAGAGTGACCACACCGGGGACGCTCGCTCTCCGCCCTTCAATTAGCGCTGTAATTGCATCTCTTTAAGTGAAAATCCATGCTCATGGCACACCCTGTACATTTCTTCTCGATTTCTCTGGTCATTAATGAGGTTAAACCTATGTGACGGAAAACTTCCAGGCCTCATTTAAATATTCATGCTTTACTTATAGGTTTAAACGGGATTGCTGTATTAATAATGAAATCGAAAAACAAGAAAGGTTTGAGTCTCATCCTAGAGGAATGACGAACATTACCCTGCTGTAAAATGCGTTTCTCTCATTCCCGAATGGACACGGAGTGCGTCCGCTTTAATCCCCGATACGGGCCGAGCGTCTCCATCTCTCCGAGCCGCAGTCTTGCTTCAGGAAACGCGTCTTTCCAAAGACAAGGACATGTGCAGTGAGGTGAAATATATGAGTTAGCCTTTGCTGGTCATTAACCGTAGCTCAGTCGTCCTTCTCCAGCACAATACACTAAGTGTCTGACTAATGCAGTCATGAGCGGCTGCTGATTCGGCCTCACATTCGGGTCACGGCCATCGGGAGAAGATTGTTCCAGCTGCCGTGATATTGGAGACGAGTCCTTTACCACAGTTGACGTCCTGTTACGCGTCTCGCTATACGCTACTCATTAACACACTGTGTGACAAAGACGCAATGTTTCCTGTCAGCACCGATTCACAATCCATTCGAGAGACAAGCGTGTAGAACATGCAACACATGGAAACTGTGTGACAACTGAGAAAATGCCCTGCCTTTTCAATAGGATAAGGGGTTGCAAATATATTTTATATAGATCTGTGTGTGTGTGTGTCTGTGTGTGTATATATATATATATATATGTCCACCATTTGTCCAGACAGGGCAGGCACTCCGAGAATGCATCTGTCCCCAATATTCTTATACTGGGCAACAACTCCCCTTTGCAAGGCCATGCCACCAGTGGGGGGGGGTGTTACTATATATATATATATATATATATATATATATATATATATATATATATATATATATATATATATATATATATATATATATATATAAAATACTGGGAAATAGGGACTATATGGCAATGTCACATTTTCCTTCACTAAACACCTTGGAGCTGTTAGCATTGGTACCAGACCTAGTTCTCCCCTCAGACGCGTCCTTCCATCCCCAGACGTGTGATGAATGTGCCGACTCATCGGGAACACTCTGCGGTGATGTGGGCTCTTGTGTTTTCCTGAAGCTCAGAGTTTTTTTTCCCCATGAAAGTACATCTTATCAGCTGAGCTCCAGCGGTCCAGTCACATGTTTGGTGTGGATATGGAGAGCAGCTGGAGTGATATTGGACTCTGGTGCCTGGGGGGACTGCTGTGGCTCTGGGAAGCTTCCAGTTATCAGAACATGCACCTCCAATGAAGTGTCCTTTCTGGAGAACTTCCCATGTTGTGTAATAATATTGTCAAATCAGAAATGTGTGAGCCATCCCTTAAGGCAGGGTGACACATTGGCTTTTGAACATAATATTAACCGTAAATAGTCAACAATCGGAAAAACACGTTTTTTTTAATCGTCTTCTCAATGGAGAGCATCCGTAATCTGTCCTTAATATGCAGCACAGTGTGTCACCGGTCGTGTCTCGGGTCCTGTCCCTGGCGGCCCATGTGAACTGAGTTTCTTTCATAACAATGTAGCCAATCGCCTCTGCAAACCATTAACTACAATTAAAGAGTTCCTCATTTAGACACATAACGGTGCTTAAACAATAACCCCACAGTGCTGTGTCTCCAGCACTGTCGTCTTGCACAAAGTGTTGTGGGTCTGCTGTGTCACCCCGGGCTCAGTACAGAACCGGTGTCTGCGGCACGTCGTAGTCTGCAATTGGATTATTTTTCTTCCTTTCGCAGGATTCGATTTAATTTTTACCGTCTCTCTTCGCAGCGAATATCACGGACGGGGCTGATTTAATTACGGTGTCGCTTGCAGACAAACAAAAAAACACTGACTCGGCAGAAGAATCCCCAAAGACCGGTCTCCCTCTGCACGCTCTTATTAAGATGTACTCCGGCTCATTTTAGTTCCCATCGTTCTTCCTGCCACGGACGCATAAAACGTTCGGCACGATTTGATTACGGACGACAGGATGCCCATGAATATCTTCAGATCGTTTGTAAAGGAAATCTCACAAACTCTGTTAAAGCATTCAGTATATTTATATATTAAAATGAAGATATATTTTCCTGTACAGCACACTTTCTGAGGACCGTTATAGTAACATTAAGCCTAAAGGCTTCACACACATGCCAGCCCTATGTCTCTCAATCTGTGTCTGTATTTCTTCTACATGCTTTAGTCTCCCAGTATAATCAGCCTTGTAAATGTCAGCCGTCACACAGGTACGAACCCGTTTCAATGTCTCTGCAGGGAAGTACATGCAGATGATGAATATTTTGAAGCCCATCGCCTTTGACGTCATCCACTGCATGTCCCAGTTATTCGACTACTATCTGTATGCCGTCTACACCTTTTTCGGCCGCAACGACATGGTAAGTAAGGTCTCGGAAAACGGGCCTCGTAAACATATGCTTGGAGGACACGTTTTACTAGCAACGACAAGCTTAATTTGTCTAAATTCTCTGTCTCTCTCTCTCTCTCTTTACATATATATCTGTAATGTGATGCATACTTTTCCTTCAGTTAGCTTTCCAGGATACAGAGGATAACTGTTAGTATTTAAGTGTCACGATTATGGCCGAGGTTTTTATAAATGTGGCCTTTCTGTGCATTTGCATAGACCTTCAGTATTTTTTTTGCATTATAGAAGATAAGGTAATATTTCCATCATTGACTGCTGTCACTTGTTTACCCTGCATGGAAAGCGCAAAATAGTATGGTTGTAAATGAATCTGGTCTATCAAAACTTATAAATGGAATTCGATGCTTACAATAAATAATGCAGTCACCCTCAGTCACATTGAGCATGGATATTAATGGTAAATGAGCAGTTATTATGTACTGAGTCCACTGCGTGAAAACAGAAATACTAAGCAACAAATGAACAAGTTACGCCTGAAGTTAATTTCACGCTGATCTGTGGGTGAAAGACTGCAGGAAGGAAATTAACCAGAGACATGTGGTCAAAATTCACCAACTGTGCGCTTTATTCATAACTGGGGGGTGTAATAATGAGAGAAATGCAAAGATGATGATGAAATTGGTGCAGATCATCAGTTCTTTTTCGCTTTTATATGCCATGCCCCCCTGTAATGGGTTTCCACGCTGTTGAGGTCCCCTGTCGTCCCTCCAGCATGTGCCGAAGCAGTGTCGTATTAAAGGTCTCTGCAACTGTCGGCAGAAACTCTCTTTTTCATGTTTGGATCCCAACCAAGGTGTCAGAGATGAAAATACAGTGACTCACAGGATCAGTGTTGTGTTTTTGTCTGGTTGGAGTCATTTACCTCAATGTAAGGTATAGAGTTTCAACAGAGGGCTAATCTATGCTGTATGTATTGTGATTTGAGAGAGAGATATCCGTGTTTGTATGTTCCTTAAATGCATTTAACATTTGAAAACACCTTTTCCGCAGCGATCAGACAAACTGACATGGCTGCTGAAATGTTCCACAGGTGTGATATTTCCTTTCATCCGTGTTTGATCAGCTCTCCCGATATTCATTATTTTGCTGTGTAAATAATGAAATCAAATACAGAAACATCCACTCTTGAGCCGTCAGACGCACAATAAGTAAACACAGCGGCAGTTGTGTCAACCTTGTGAGACGTGGGCTGCAGGTGGGGAAGTGTGTCTGTGAGAGATTACGATATTGTCTCTGTGTCAGCCTTTACAAAAGAGAGAATCAAGTTTAAATTTGTGTTGATTACTGTCGGAGGTGTTAGACTAATTGCCTGCCAGAACCCATGGGGTGGCTTTTTGTGACGAGTCTCTCTAAACGCCGTTCTCAGGGGTGACAGGAAACCACAGCTGTACAACTGAGACCTGTCCATGGCGATCTGTAATCTTGCAAATAAAGTATATCTAAAGTATATTATTTTCTTTTGTTCCCATTAAAAACACCCTGCTTGTGAAATAACAAATTATCTCAGGCTACTATTACCTGTACATGTACCTATTCATACAGTATTGCTGTTTTTATAGGCCTGTATAGTGCTTTGGACCACAACAGGTTGTTGTTGTTGTTATTATCAGAACTAATTCAGCGTCTGTTTGACAGGACCTTCAGTGTCATTGAAGAGAGTCGAGCAGTTTACATTTCTAATGTCCGGGCGAGTCGCCAGATACGTTACAGGAAGTGTCTCCGCCGTTTCATGACATCTGTGATGAAATCTTCTTCCTTCCACAGTATGAATCCTCTGGCCTCGGTCTGATCAGCAGCCGCTTGCGGACCACGCTCAACCGGATACAGGAGAGTCTCATCGACCTGGTAAGGATGGTTTTGTTTTCTTATTTCACTTAACGCTCACTCATATCTTTGCTCTTTCTGGAAACATCACCCGGAATACGTGCAATCTGTGGATCTGAAGCAGCACTGGTCAATACTCATTTATTTTAATTTCACCACCACACAGTGTAGTTATTCCCCCTCTGCGTGAGAAGGATCAATTTTTAATGGTGTTGTGTGAGTGATTATAGTAATAATGTGACACTCAAAATAACTCATCTGTCCTCTTCAATGCCCCCGTCAGGCAGTGATTCAATGGGCTGCTGATTCTGGTGTCAGTGAGTGCTTCATTAATACGCTCCATGACGGGACTCTCTCCACGCCGCCCGACCCTTAAATAAGGATACGTCTTCAACTCGGGCCTGAATTGTTCACCCTGATGATTTGCAAACCCATGATGAGTAATTTTAGATTGCAGGAGAAAATCCAGTCTTATCTTTGATGAGAGAAAAAGGCTGTGCTTTTCATTTGATGCTTTTTGTTCCTGTTTGGTTTTATACTGAGATCTTTTGGCGCAGGTTAGGGTTTTCTGAACTCATGAGTCCTTCTGAGATGAAGATCATGCGATTCTTCATCACTGATGCAGCTCGTCATGTGTTTTATAATTTAAAATGTTAGGCCGTAAGTGTAAATGAATTAACCGCAACATATTCAGCAAGACGACCACATTTCTTGTTTCGAGGCGATCCTGAACTTCCATGTTGCAAAGAGCGAGATATCTACTACTAGTTCAGACTCTTTATCTCCAGTAGTGACATTTCTAAATGAGGTTTGTCCTGGTCTGGTTAGGACGAGTTGTTTACGTACTGTCAAAATAGTTGTTCCAGCTTCCAGGGACAGCTTTCATTCAAACCCATTATTTACTTTTCCGGAGAGAGTTGGTGATCGGCCTTGTGAAAGCAGAGCCGCGCTGCACCCCCGTGTCCTGTGTACATCTGCTTCAGTGCTTTTTCCATTTCCATCGTTCGACATGAGTGGCTGCTTTGTGCAGGAAGACAACGGCCCTAAATTACCCTTGAAAGGCAGAGACGTTCCTCGAGATGCACAAGATTGTTCTTCTCTGCACTTCGCCATGTTTACAAAGCTTGAGTATCAGTTTTCGTTCTTGCTAGGGATCTCCAGATGCCCTATAATTTCCACCGGTATGTGTGTGTGTGTGTCATCAGCACTTGAATGAAACGCGTCATGCGGCTGACAGGCGAGTTGGTGAGCTGTGAAGCGTCCCCTGCGATCTGAGCAGCCCGTTTGCTTTGTGCTCGGCAGTACGATCTGAGATCAGTACAAGATTCCATTGCGGTAGAAAAATCACTGGCACCTAAAATTAAAGTACCTCAGATGACTTTTTATATAAGTCTTGTGAATCTGAATAAAGTTAATTAAAAGCTGCAGTCTGATTTCTTCCGGGAGGCTATTTTAATTCTGATAAATCATTCATTATGCAGGATATTAGGTTTTCCCTGTTTGTTAGTTTTTTTTTGATGATGGGATGAGAGGCTTGCTGAAATACTTCCTGACTATGGCTCTAGTATGGGACCAGTATGAGACCAGAAAGAGACTATTACCCTGTTTCCACTATCCATGTTTAGCTGGACCTCAGCATGGCCGTGCCAGGTCAGGGGGTTTCCACCAGGGCTCAGCTACACCTCCGCCTGT
The DNA here is from genome assembly GCF_036373705.1 of Amia ocellicauda. Taxonomy (NCBI): domain Eukaryota; kingdom Metazoa; phylum Chordata; class Actinopteri; order Amiiformes; family Amiidae; genus Amia; species Amia ocellicauda. The sequence continues at coordinate 20,752,062 of NC_089859.1, forward strand.
GCCCGAACTAATTTCAGGTGCACAGTTTTGCACATCGTATCGTCTGAGTCCCAGACTGGTCGGGGTCAGTACTGTGAAGTCCCTGACGCAGCGCCACTGCATTTGGAAATTGTAACTACAGTAATGGCGGCCGCTCTCAACGCCAGAGATGAGGTAGAAGCTTTTCACAAGTAGGAATGTGTGTGTTTACCTTGGGAAAGTGATTCATCTGGAGCAGTGGAACGATGGAAAAGTGACACAGGATTAATTGCTTGGAGCAGAACGACATTTAAGAGTGTTTGAAAAGATTGCGAAAATCCTGCTGGAGAAAGGACTGCATCAGACTGCATACAATGTGCCCTGATGAAATACATTACTGTTTTTGTTATAAATACGCAAATATGAAATATTCATCCTGGATTTAAATTAAATGTCTTGATCTCTTGAAAATTCTCTCAAAATTATTTAAACGGCATGGTTTTTAGTTTCCCCCTGTTTACACTATCTTAAAACTATTACAATGTTTAAAACAGAGGCTGATTTTTATGTGATCAATCAATGTTATTGATGAGTGATTCTTTTATTTTGCGACATTGATAAAACTGCAGGTATAAAACACTGAATTTGTGGAAGAACTGTTCGAGTAAGTTATGGATCCCAGAGTGTTGTAGCCGTATTTATATACACATGTATGAGTTTTGCTTAAGAAACTGGCTGTGACTGTCACACTGTATATTTCATGATATAGATATGTAGCGGCTACACGGGACAGATTTAAACCCAGCGCACTGTATTTAATAATGCAATGCAGTCAATTCTCCCACAGATAAGAAGGGAGAATATCTGGATACTTAAATTAAGCTATATTGTCCATGTTAATCAGATCATGATACAGGGAGAAGTAACACGATTATTAACGATGCGCTGGTAAACAAAATAAACTAGATGACATTTTAAGTGATGTCATGTTTTATATATTGTTTCAATGTGTTTGTACTTTTGAATATCTGGTATAACTTAAGACTGTTAGATATAGTAAAAACGTTTCAGCCCAAAGTTTGTTGCACTTTACTGTTGTAGGTATTTCAGCCTCCAGTTTAAAACACTAAATCCCAGAATGCCGAGTGTCCCTTTCGTGTCTCACAGTCACTTCCTAGGGCAGCTGTACCTCACGACAATGAATGGAAATGCTGCCAGCAAAGTTTAGGTGTACAGTTACAGCCCGGCCACGCGGAGGTGTACCTTAACGTGGCTGGTGGAAACTGGGTATATGGGTCTATTATGGGACGAGTATGAGACTATAGGACCAGTATGAGACTGTAGGACCAGTATGAGTGATCACGAGAGATGGGCAGCAGCTGGGTTTCTGATCTAATGGAAACGCCTCAATCGCAGCCCTTAGAAATCAGCTCCTGCTTAACCTAAATGAATACGTTTCCATGGCGATGGTATGTCTCAGCATGGTTTCCTTAACGCAGCCGGACGTCTGTATATGAATAAACAGAGAGAATAACTGAGGGCTGAGATTCAAAGTCCTGTTTCACTCAGTGAGGTACTTGTCAGCACTTTCTTTCTGTCTCTCACCCGCTGACAAATCTGAGAAGGATTACTTCATCCACGGCTACAATTCCTTTCTTGGCTCGTTTCCTCACAATCTCCGCTCGCCTCTTGGCCTCCACAGCTCTCGGCCACGCAGAGATGGGTCTGGGACGGGGGGTCACTCAGGAGCGGGGTGTCTTACCCCAACCGTCCAGCAGTCCAGCGTCTCCAACAGATGTCCCCGTTTGAAGGCCTTTGTGTTGTAGAAGCAACAGAGACGTTCAGTTATAGCAGTGTGCAGATGTCGGCGAGGGCACCTTCGTGTGGAGTTCAGCACACGACAGCATTGTCTTTTGTTGGTAGCACACTTTTTTAAATTTCGCATTCAAAATATTGAGCGAGAAAAGAAACTGGATTCAATTCTGTTAATTGCGTAACTGTCAGAAATATGACGGCTGGATTCCTTTGTTCCGGAATGTCTAAAGCGAGTGATAATTCTATTTGACACGCGACTAATGAGAGGAATTGGGAGCAATATGTTAGGATAAAAACAGTGTTAATGGAATATGCTTGACAGTCGGCTGCCTTTGTTAGGATGAATCTTTGCAGAAGATGTGATCGTCGCAAAGAGACCGTTTTATTCTTTAAGTGAATTGGGTTTACTCTGAAACGACATCCTTCACGGAAGTCACATGACCTTCAGCAGCAGGGAACCGAGAGAATTGCAAACATCATTGTCCTGTTTTTTTAGTTTTTTATAATTAATTATCTCTCTTTGCTGAAATTATATTGTGGTGCCAGAAAGTATGAGATAAATATACATATATCTGAGGAATGCAAATGTGCTTGTGGTTGGCATTATTGCAGTTTTCTCTTGAAGAGTTTCAGAAATAGAAACACGACGCATCTGCCACAGAAAAGTGAAATGCAAATGAAGTGTCTGGCAGTCTGTTAGCACATTGATTAGACCTCCACCCCCCACCTCCCATTACACTTCAGTGTGATTATTTTTTCAGAAAGGAACAGAAAAGTCAAAAGGTGCAGAGCTTTAATTTCCATGGGAATAGATGCCAGAGTAAGTTCATGCACACGGCTGATAAATATTTAATGCGAGTTTTAGCTGGCTGGTCCCGTGTCATTCTCGGATGGCAGGGAAGATCGTCGGCAGTGAAGGGTGGATTTCAATCACTCTTCTGTTTTTCGCATCTGGTGCTGGACGATTTTCTAGCGGTTTGAAGTGATGCCGACCGCAACGTGTGCGAGATGTGCGTCATTGAGCCCTGCATCGCGCCACGGCCTGCCTGTCTGACGGATGCGGGAGATCGAGCTGCCGTTGCAAAGCGTTTGACAGGAATTTTGCTTGTAATGTGGAGCCACTGCAATGGTTTTTCTTAGCGAAGATTGGCGATATTGGGTTCGGGACAATAAGTGATTTTGTGCATGAATAAGCGTTCACAGAAAACTGCAAATCCCTGGAAGATGTGTCCTTTTGTTGAGGACTAGCTGAGTGGCTGTGAATGTATGCATGATACGTGTGCTGCAAAAAGGCCTCCATGCTGAGAATATAAAGCAGAAACACGTCTGCGCCTGTCAGGCCTCTGAGCGGTTGGCATGCGCTCGCCTGTACTGGTGTGAGAGGCTGTACTGGTATCTGCCACGGCATCTCATCGTTCCTCTGAAGGGAGAGGGTATCTGGGTGATTGTGCTGGTGGTGCAGTAAAACTTCAATGAGATCAGTGATTATCCTGAGCCGCAGATGCCCAATTTGTTCAGTCGCCCGTGCCCTGCGAGTTCTGAGAGGACATCATTCTTCTTCTGCGGTGTTCAGAGGGTGGTCTCTGCCACGGTGTACTTATTGATGTACTTATTGACCTATTTATTTAACATCCATTATACAAGCAGGGCTCGAGACGGCCACCAAAAAATAAAATTGGCGCCAGCTTTATTTGTGACTTAACCCTTTCGAGACGGCCCTTTGAATTCGTACGATGACAAAATGGTTCATTACACAGTGACAAGTATTCAGTTAAAAAAAAAAAAAAAATACCATTGAAAACATAGGGCTTTTAAACCAATAGAAATGTGTTTTACTAAAAAGCCTCTAAACCAATAGAAAGTATCTTTTGAAAGCTATGCTGCATTTGAGTTTCCATAGTTTGTTTGTTTATTCACCTAATGAAGATTTCCGTATACCATGTCACTGAAGCACACTTTTACTGAAAAAATAAATCGCTATTTAAAATTAACAATATGTGACAAAACGAGTTATCACAGTTAAAACACCAAACACACAAACACCTGTATTTCCCTCACTGAATACTCATCATGCACTACCCCACACCCGTATATAGTAATCCTATTTACTTACTGCGCCATAGTCGGGTTTGCAGTTTTCTCTGCGGTAATAAGCAGCACAGAATAGTCCAGTACGCTGGAGGTCTGTGTTGTTTGTGGATGCTCCGCTTCATGGGTGCACACATGGAGTGGAAACCCTCTAACAAACTTTCCTCTTGCTAACAGCAAATGGCAAGAGAAGGTTTCAAACGTACGCATTTCAAATAACCGCCATTATCTGGGTAAGCGGAGCAGAGCAAATCCGGGTTCTGTTTACCAGATTGCTCTGGGTTGGATAAACGTCTTCCGTGAGAAGGGGGAAGATGCCTGGGACATTATTATGATTATACCTTGTCCTTTTGGTAGGAAACTAAAGTTAAAATGTAACAG